>NW_019154111.1:23900954-24282514 GCF_002288905.1 Enhydra lutris kenyoni
ATAAAAGAGTAACATCTGTAAAATATATTCTGCCCAGCAAAGGAAAGTATGACCATTATTATTGTGACATACTTTTTCTTAAATGTGTGTAGAAAAGTATTCTAAGCAGTACTCTAAAGAGTATTTAATAAAATCTAACACCAAAGCCACCAAAAAAACACCCCAAAAATCTGAGTATCAAGTAGAACAAAGATTTTACAGTGGTGTTTGGCCTCACATAGATGAAGGCAACTTGTTCTCATCAAAACATTCCTTGCTTATGATATAGCCATCATATAAAAAAGAAGAAAAAAAGCAAAGGAAAAAAAAAGTCTGCAGAGAGATCCAGTAGGTTCAAATTACTGAACTTTATTTATGTATTAAGAGACAAAAACAGGAGATCCCTCATAAATCCACAAGAACAATAGTTTTAGAAACATACAAATTTCCCCTTTGATATTCAGCTGCAAAGAGATCTTTGAAAGAACTTCCCAGCCATACTTATTTTGGAGATGCAGCTGGATTATTATCCACATGTGGCAGAAACAGGAAGGCCTCATTTGCTCAACATTTTCCCACTCTGCTCTTCAAAGGTAGTGTGAGAATATTTTTTTATCGAAGAATGGGATTCCCTGGGTTTCCTAATAGTTGAAATTAGCTGCTCTTCATTAAAGTGTTAGATTTTTCCCTCTGGGTGGAGCACCTGTGTTCTGGTAACTAATTTTTTTTTAAATTCAAAGACATTATGATTACTTGATGAATATGTATAATTGCTGTAGATTTTTGTGAGTTCTCATAGCAGATCAATGTATTACCTATTAAAAGAATCAAGGGAAAAGCTACCTTAAACAGAAAATTGGAAGAACCAGTCACTATTTAGAAATGAATTTCTTCATTATGGTAGCCTATCTAATTTAGGGTGATTTATGATTTACCTCTTTTTCTTTTACTTCTTTGTATTTTAACTTTGTCAATAATGAATATTTGTTGTGTGATAAAGGAGAAGAAAGAACAAGAAGGTGAAGCATTTACCTATTCTATTTTAATCATGAGACAAAGAAGGCCGGATTTAACAACTTAAAGGACTTTAGTCTGGTCTTCTCTCTGATAGATGTATTTCACCATTGTTATATCATCTAGATAATTGTTGTCCAGTAGAACTTTGTGGTGATGGAGACATTCTGTGTCTGTGCTGCTCAGTAATCTAGCCATGGGTGGCTAGTGGTTACTGAGCTCCTGCAGTATAGCTCTTGGGACTGAGGAACTAAATCTTTAGTATAGCCAGCTATTGCTAATGGCTTCTATGTTGGACAGTTCAGACTCAGATATATCCAAAACAAAAATCAATCATAGGCATCTAAAAAGTATTGTAGCACTGTTTGTGATTACACAAACCTGCATTTATTTATACATAGTTTGTTGGATATTTATTTTCTCTATAAATGATTATACATATCTATTAAATGGAAGTCCATATTTATTAAAAGTAAACTAGAATCTTGTTGTAAAACTACTAGTTATGTGAGAAGGTAGGAATAATACAGGTCAGTTGGGGCACTTGGCTGCTCAGTTGGTAGAGCATGCGACACTTAAACTCGAGGTTGTGAGTTCAAGCCCCATGTTAGAGGTAGAGTTTACTTAAAAAAAAAAAATTAATGTGGGTCAGAACTAAAAGTAAATACTTTAAAATCTTTAAGAAGTCTTTAAGTCTTTAAAATCTTTGAGAGTCACAAACCATTGTCCTTGATTCTAACAATTAAGAAAAGCTCAGGTATCTGTTGAAACATGTTAGACCCTCAAAAATTTTAGTAGTAGTGGAAGGAAAAAAGCTAGGAGTAAGTGGGACAGAGATTGGTGAAACTTTCATCTGTGGGACCTGCCCCTGCATGAATAGTGAGAGATGTATAACAAAAATGACCTTGATTTAAATGGGGGTCACTATGGAAGGAGGTATATGTAAGTGTAAGCTGGTATCATTAAAATAATTAGGTCTTTGGAATTTATGAGTAGGGAGCCTTTAGTCATATTCTTGTTTCTGGTAGCTGCAGTGGGTTTTTGTAAGCCATAAGACAAAGAATCAGAGAGAGATAGGCATGAACATTTGGGAATGGCTCAAGACTTGAGGAGTAGACTAGGCTATGAATAGAATTCATGCTACTCCCAAGGGCAATGGACAATGTGCCAGGACATATTTTGACATATTTGACCAGTAGAATGGTTTGCATTTTTTGGTGTTGAGAGGAGGGGTATAGTGGTGATGGGAAGAAAAACAGCAGTCCAAATTGATACTTGCTACACTATTAATCATTTTTTTAAAATGTAAGTTTCATGAAGAAAGAGACTATGTTTAACTCCCAAATGTCCAATACCCAATGAAGGGCCTTGCATGTTGTTGGTACTCTACAAATGTTCATTAGATAAATAAATAAAAAGATTTTTAAAATAAGTTGGATGTCATAGAGAGGATGGTCTCCTGCATTGGTCTGGATGTTGGACTAGATGACCTTTAACATCTTCTGATTCTGAGATGACATGACTTCATGACTTGATATTTTAGTTCCAGCCAAAGTGTCTGGATATGAAGCTAATGTAATTTCTTAGGATTCTAAGCATTATTTGCTGTAACAGCATAGGTATTGTTTGATCTTTTAAAAATTAACATAAACATGTTAGTTGGCTTTAATAAAGCATTATGTTTTCAGGATCAAAGTGAATCAACAGATTTTGGTGTTATGAAGTTCAGTGTTTTTCTCTATTATTTTTCAAAACCCTCTAAGAAATGACTGAGTTGTTCCTAACTGATCTGGATCAATTAAAAGAAAATTAGTAAGGGAAAGTTGCTTTGGAATACATTTCATCCTCTTTAACACTTCTTTCATTCCTTTATCCACTCTTGTCTGTCAGGAGGTACCCAATGCTCTCACTTTTCCTCATCCACTTAGTGACAGATCTCTTCCAGAGCTCCTATCATGTCAGGTCTAAACTTGTTAGCATTGATTACACAGCTCTCCAGGGTCTGAACTCTGCCAGTTGCCCTGACTTTGCTTATCTGCAGGTCCATATTGAGGCACCTTGTATTTTCTGAATCAGTATATCATGCTGTGTCACACCTCTTCCTTTACATGTTACAGTCCCTTTTCTCTTCATTATGAGCCCTTTATTCGCCTCTGCCTAATACCAATATGCTGGCAAATTCCATTTTATTCTGGAGGCACACCTTTCTCTCTAATCCTCCCTTGTTTTCTTGCCCTCCACCATACCATTTATTTTGCTATATGATGGCACTTATCAGTGAATTGCAGTCTTAAAATTTTTTCTGTATGGGACTCCAACTTTACTTGCAGGCTGTAAATAAGTTAAGGGTAGTGAACGTAACCTAGTTATGGAGCTCAGATGGCCACTCCAGTGGAAATGCCATGAGGGTAGAGACTTGGTCTCTTTTGCTTACTACTGTAACCCAAGAGTTTAGAAAAATACCCAGCCCACTGCAGTTGTTAAAGCAATGTATCTATACATCCAGTATCTTTCATAACAGAGAGACTTAATTATTTGTTGAATGAGTGAATGGTTCAGAAGTTTTAGGTTCTGTCCTAGATGTACTAGCAGTCTATGCTTGATCTTAAGAGTTAATCTGGCTCTGAAGTTTGCACTGAAATTTCCAGATTCTTCAGGACCAGAAGGACATTAATAAAGGCTATCTTCTATTGAGGCATTGATAGTGTATTAGATATTGTTCTAACTATTTTATGGGTATTAACTCATTTTTATGAATTCATTGTTATTAACTTGTAACATTGTGAGACAAGCATTATTATCCTCATTTTACAGACGATGGAAAAGAGGCACAGCAAGTCTACAGGATTCTCAAAGGTCACATGACTAGGGAATACAGAGCTGGGAGTCAAGCAGGCAATGTGGTTTCAAAGTCCCTTCTCTTTTTCTCTGTATTACTGCTTCTTTGTATTGTCTTTGTAGTAATTTTCTATGTTATCCACTTATACCCCTGGTGATGCCTTAGTTGTAAGTTGCAGAAAACCCATTTCAAAATGTAGAGGATTTATTGGCTCGTGTAACCAAAATGTTCACAGATAGGTCAGACTCTAGGATAGCTTATCTGGGCTGTGGTTTGGTTCCCTTTGATTCTCACAGCCCTGCATTTCTCGAGATGTCAGCCTCATCTTCAGCTAGCTAGAGAAAATGGTAGGGAGATGACTATAGTTGTTCTATGAGTTATGATCTAGAAGAAGAGATATTGTCTTCAATTGTCCCCCCAAAGAGAAAACTGTCACAGAATCACCTCTAAATATGTCTTCTAGCCTTACAGACAGAAATTAGGTCATGTGCCCTCTAGTACCAATGAGTGGATGGGTTTGTGCAGATCAGTGTACATCTGAATGTCTTGCCTCACCTCTAAATCCAGTGTTGAAGTCAACTTTCCCTGAAGTACACGAATTTCTTATGTGAATAAACAAACTGAAGGTAATTGTGGGGGAGTTGGGGGAATGAAGAGTAGGCAGGGAACCCCAGTTCTTACTACATTCCTCATTTTGAGGATGTGGGCTCTCAGAGATATGGTGACTTATCACAATATTGCCTGAAGATCCATTTATTGTTGAGGTGTAAATTTCTAAATTCCAACAATCTTTTCAGGAAATCTTTAATATCATATCTTATTAAAACTCTTCAGGGGAAATAGCATTTATCTCTAAATTTTTATAAAATATGAAATAAGACTACTAAGAAATTGAATTTTTTAGGTAAATATGAAAGAGAAAATAGTTTGAAAACTGATTATTATATAATTCTCACTGAATACTTAGTATTATTTGTAATTATAAAAACAGTATATATACTACTATCTAGTAAACTCTGCAACATAGCTTACTAATTTAGATTTGTTTTTCAATTTTACTATGAACCCCCATGCAACTAAATATGACCAAATTCTTTCTGAAAAGTAGGTGGTTAGGATATATCACAGAATGTCTGCTCATCAACCTATAGAAATCTCAGTTCTTCCATGTTTCACTGAAATTACATATGCCATGATTAAAAGTGACCTCAAAGCTAACTCCAATAGACATGCATTCACATGCTCACTTATTTGATAAGTTCTATAGTTGAGCACCAAACTCTTGTGGATAGGCTGGTGGGTACTTGTCAGTTGTATGTGAATTCTCTGTGGATTCTCAGGATTTCTTTCCTGAGAGGCTTTCCCATAATTTTTGCCTCCCTCCATTACTGAGCCTTCTTACAGCCTGCCAACAGAACAATTTTTACAAAACTCAGATTCAGTTATACTTTAATTATTCTTCTTCTCCTTCCCCTCCTCCCCCTCCTCCTCCTTTTCCTCCTCCTCCTCCTCCCCCT
Organism: Enhydra lutris kenyoni; assembly: GCF_002288905.1. Lineage (NCBI taxonomy): Eukaryota > Metazoa > Chordata > Mammalia > Carnivora > Mustelidae > Enhydra > Enhydra lutris. The sequence continues at coordinate 23,906,304 of NW_019154111.1, forward strand.
TGTTCTTCTTCTTCTTCTTCTTCTTTTAGCCCCAGTATAATTAACATACAGTATTATATTGGTTTCAGGTGTACAATATAGTGATTCAACATTACTCAGTGATCATTACAACAAGTGTACTCTTAATCCCTGTCATCTATTTCACCTATCCACCCATCTTTTTCACTCACCTTTGGTAGCCTCAATTTGTCCTCTATAGTTGAGTCTGGTTTTTTGTCTTCTTTTATAGCGTTCATTTGTTTTGTTTCTTAAATCCCATGTATGAGTGAAATTGTATGGTCTTTGTTTTTCTGACTGACTTATTTCACTTAGCATTATATCCTCTACACCCATCCATGTTATTGTAAATGTTAAGATCTCATTCTTTTTTTTTTTTTTTATGGCTGAGTAGTACCATTATATGTGTATATACCACATCTTTATCCATTCATCTGTAGATTGACATGAGTTGCTGCCATATTTTGTCTATTTTAAATAATGCTGCAATGAACATGTCTTTTTAAATTAGTGTTTTCATATTCTTTGAGTAAATAGTAGTGGAATTACAAATCATATGGTAGTTCTATTTTTAATTTTTTGAGGAATCTCCATATTATTTTCCACAGTGGCTGCACCAGTTAGCATTCTCACCAATAGTGCACAAGGGTTCCTTTTTCTCCGTATCTTCACCAACACTTTGATTTTAGCCATTCTCATAGGTGTGAAGGAATATCTCATTGTGATTTTCTTTGCATTTCCCTGGAGATGAGTGATGTTGAGCATCTCTTTATACATCTATTTGCCATCTCTGTGCCTTCTTTGGAAAAATGTCTGTTCATGTCTTCTGCCCATTTATTAATTGGATTATTAGGGTTTTTGGTGTTGAGTTACAGAAGTTCTTTATATATTTTGGCTATTAACACCTTATTGGATATGTCATTTGCAAATATCTTCTCCAAATCAGTGTTTTATTGTTTCCTTTGCTGTTCAGAAGCTTTTTATTTTGATGTAATTCCAATAGTTTATTTTTGGTTTTATTTTCCTTGCCTCAGGAGACATTATCTAGAAAAAATGTTGCTATGGCTGATGTCAGAGAAATGCCGCCTGTGCTCTTTTCTAGGATTTTTATGGTTCCATGTCTCACATTTAGGTCTTTAGTCCATTTCAAATTTAATCTTGTGTATGGTTTGAGAAAATGGTCCAGTTTCATTCCTTTGTATGTAGCTGTCCAGTTTTTCCAACTCCATTTCAATTATACCTGATTTCTGCTTAAATAATTTCAATGGCTTCCTGAGACTTAATGGAAAATATTCAAAATCCTTACAACAACTTACAAGTGTTTTCACAAGATCTAAACCTGACTTCCCAGCTCCATCTTGTTTCACTCGTTCACACATATACCCCAAACCTGCCCCCTTTGTTTTAAATAGAGATTTTTAAAAATAGTGTGCCTTTGTACATGCTAGCCCTTCTGGGAGATCCTTTCCTGTTCTCTATCTACCTAAATCCTATTCATGCTTCAAGAACGAACTCAAATATTACTTATTTTGTGCCTGCTTGTGCAAACTTTGTAGGCAGAGTTATTTATCATTTATTATATTCCCATAAAACTTGATGTGACTCTGTTATTCCATTTAATACATCACACTGTAATTTTTTTCATATCTTTCTTGTGAAACAAGGGATAGTGTTGGTCTTTGCAACCCTGAGTTATAATTTTATCAATGTACCAATCTGATGAATGAGCACTTTTATTGTTTCTAAAAAATACTTTCTGAGTACTTTTTCTAGGCCAGTCACTGAGTTCAGATTTAGCTCCAAAATATGGCATGAGGACTTCATTTTATTTTTAATAATCCAGGTGCCTTTTGAATAGTTCGATGTTTATTTTGGCTTTGGTGATCTTCCAAGATGTATCAGAGTGAGAAACACCACTGCCAGAAGTTGACTGTGTAGTAGAATTTTTTTTTCCTCTATATAAAAATATCCTGATAAGACAAGTGTGATTTGATATCCTTCCAACATACTATTTATGATGATGGCAATTCAATAATAAAATTATTGGCATTTCCTTCCTTTCCTCCTAGATAATTCTTATGCCTCTCATATAGTTGAATATAACAACATTTCAATTTTTCATATTTCTGTCTGTAGATTATGGACTGAAAAAATTCCAGGGTGAAAAAAAGAAAATATCTTTGTTTTGAATTAACACTCTTACTTGGCCTTCAGATTATAAAATTTTATTAGGAGCTTTAGTGAATCAGTCCAGAGTTCTCCGATTGATACATGAAGCTGAAAAATGTATTTCATGAAAGAAAAATTGTGGTACACTTAAGTGATTTTTTTTTTTTAAAGTTCCATTGAAGAATAAGCCTTGGGCTCATAACTCCTAGTTTTGAATCCATCAAGGCATGCTGCTTCTGCTCATGAATATTTTTATTTTAAATATGCACAAACTATGAAATGCTATTTCCCTATTATAAAAAGAGTTAGTTATGAGCACTACATTGAAAAATCTTTAGATGATATTTCAGAATTAGTTCAATCATTTTCTAGTTACTGTGGAATCTATTCATCTTCCTTCTACTTAATGATATTAGAAGTGGAATAGGACTTTTTTTTTTAAGATTTTATTTATTTATTTGACAGATAGAGATCACAAGTAGACAGAGAGGCAGGCAGAGAGAGAGGAGGAAGCAGGCTCCCCGCTGAGCAGAGAGCCCGATGCGGGGCTCGATCCCAGGACCCTGGGATGATGACCTGAGCCGAAGGCAGAGGCTTTAACCCACTGAGCCACCCAGGCGCCTGGAATTGGACTTTTTTAAAAAAAATTTTTATTTTATTTTATTTTCCAGTGTTCCAAGATTCATTGTTTATGCACCACACCCAGTGTTCCATGCAATATGTGCCCTCCACAATACCCACCACCAGGCTCACCCCACCCCCCCACCCCAAACCCTCAGTTTGTCTCTCAGAGCCCACAGTCTCTCATGGTTTGGAGCATAAGGAATAACATGGAGGACATTGGGAGATGGAGGGGAGACAAACTATGAGGAATTGGACTTTATTTTCAAATTTTCAAGAAGTACTTTGTTGTAACTGATTTTCTTACAAAGAGAGTTTTTATTCTTCCTTCTTTGCAATTACTGGTTCTTGCCTAAAAGATGAATATATTCCATCAAAGCATAAAGAAATGCTATCTTTACCAAATAATTATTGTATCAAATAAAATTAGGACAACACTTACCAGGCTTTTAGAAAAATTTGGATGTTAAAATAATCCAAAGCTAGGTTAATGCTGAGTGATCATTTCACAAAGAATATAATATTCCTCTGGTCATCAGCAGAGAGTCTAAGCAAGGCTGTCTGAATTTTAATGTTCATTAGAGAGGATTTAACCTTCTTATTCCTTTATAAATAGATTGGCAATACAGTACCCTGTTGAGTTTTGTGCTTGTTAGTCCTGGATGTTAGAGCTCTAGGGTGTGCCCTTTTGGGTCTCTCTCTCTCTCTCTCTGTCAAGCCTTGAGAAATGTAGTCTGGTGGTACAAAGTGGAGCATTAAGGCAATGAAAAACAGTGTGACAGGCATAATTGTTTTAATTTGTCCCTGCCAGTTGTAACAGGACTTTGACTGCACCTGTATATCTAAGAACTGGACTAAGGATTTCACCACGCACACAAAAAGAGTTAACTATGTGAGGTGATGGATGTATTGATTATCTTGACTTTGGTAATCCTTTCACAATGTATATGTATGTTAAATCATCACCTTGTACACTTTAAATTTGTATAGTTATGTTTGTCAGTTATTCCTTAGGAAATCTGGAAAAAAATAAATACAATAAAAAGAAAAGATATCTGAACAAGGAAAAGATCCTTCCAGGAAAGACAGGAAAGAGAATTTAACATTTCATCATCAGGCTAATCACAGCCTCTCTTGAGCTAACCAGTTGGCCTACTCAGAGTATTAGCTCTGCCATCCCTATATGAAGACAACTACAGCACACCATGCAGATCAGACTCAAGCTAATGGCAATTTGAGACAATCCTACTCAATCTTATTGCAGAGACAAGAAATATATGGCAAGATGGCACAGGAAGCATTAATTTGTGGTGGAGTAATAGTTCAAATATAACTGATATGAACTTCCACGTTTTCCTTGTTGAACTGCCACCTCCCTATTGGGCAATGAGGGTGGGGTGCACCTGTTGCTCAGGGAAGGAAGAGCCCACAGGTGAGAACGAAGCACTTCTACATTCTATATCCTAAGCCATGTTTAAGCTTTTATAAGGCAAAAGACATCTCAATTTAAGAACAAAAAGATTTGATGTTGTTTCACTAGTAGGAAGAAGAGGTGCTTTTTGCTCTTCATACTAGATAAAGAAACTTCAAAGGAAGAGGAGAGTTTAGAAAATAAGTAAATTAGTATTGTAGTGACCACGTGTTTTGTTATTCCCCATTAGGAGTCTAGTTTGTGGGGAGGAGTGGCATGGGGAGGAGATGATATAATTAACTTTAAGTAAGAATATGAGAATAAATGGTCTTGTGCTGTACTACTCATTGAAAAATCTTGAAAGGCAACAGCCTCATAGATGTGGAACACTCTACTAGGGACAGTGAAAGGGTGTAGCTGCATTTGGGAGAAGGGACAAATTGACCAAAAGGTCTTGGGACTGGGAAAACAGTAAGCACAGATGTAAGTGGACCATACCAGCAATGGGTAAGGATTAGGAATGATAAAGTGCCAGGTAACACACCCACTGACAATTATTCTCTAAGTGTAAAATATGCTTAACACATGCTCCTCATTTCCATATGAATCAATGAATCAATCATATCATTAAAAAAGATTTCAGTATACAATGGAGAAAAAGGAAGACTCAAAGACTTTTTGTTCCACTGTAGGGTGGCAATTCCCTAATGAGCATATATTCCCTTGACTAAGAAATATGGGTTAGGGATAAAACAAGAACATATATACCTTAAATGTGAATAAAAAAAAATGGGATTGGTTTAAAGGAATCACAGGATTGGACTAAGAAAAATGGAATTTGAGTAACTTGAAATTTTTTTTATATCATGCAGCTATAGGAGCTCATGATAGATAATACATTCGTTAGATGAAATAGAATTGTATGTTCACAAAACTGAGAATTTTGTGGACCATTGTGTGAAAAATGTACACACATGTAGAATAAGTAGCAGAGAGCAAGATGGCAGCTCGTGTGTGTGTGTGTGTGTGTGTGTGTGTGTGTGTGTAGAATTGATTCTACAAAGCAAGAGTTTTGTGAAATTCATGTCAGGAATGCTGTCATGATTAGATTAAATCTTATCATTCTTAAGGTGCATAATTATAAAACTGTATTTGGCACAACTGAGCCAGTTATCTCTTTTCCTTTTCCATGTTTCTGTTGAAATCTGAAAGTTTTTTTAAGCAATGTTTTTCCTTGTAATGAAGAGTAGTGAGCATATGTGTTGGCTTTGATGAGAGAATGGATAAAGAGACAGAGACAGAGGGAAACAGAGAACTCCTAGGAGCAAGAAGCCCCAAACCCAGAAGACACACTGCTGCTAGCATTCTCTTCTTTGCCTGGTAGCACAGGTCACCTTTCCTTTATGATAACCAATTGAAGAATCATATGATAAATACCTGAAATCACACAGAAGCAAAGAAGGAATTCTAACACACCAAGAATCCCAAATAATTGAGAAAAATCAAATTGCTGAAATTGAACTAATGGAGGAAACAGAAAACTTAAAAAAAATCTTACTGTCTTCAGGGACATTCAAAGATAGCATATCAATAAAACAAGAACTGAAGGTTCCAAGAATAAAAGATTTCAAAAAATAAAAAATATGAGAATCAAAATTTATACCAATGATTAACAAAATAAAGCATAGCAATATTAATATCAGGTAAAATATAATTTAAGGAATACATTAATTTAACACTGCTTTCCATTTTATCCTTAGTTCTGATGTGGGAAACAGAGGCAGAAGAAAAGTTATTAAATTTCCTTACTCTCTAGAGCCCACTGACAAGTCCTTGAAACAGGCAGAGTGACATTCCTCTAGGGACTCAGTTGCCTCCACCTTAATACTTTGCTAAGACCAAAAGGCAATCTTAGCCTGACTGCCCCCCCCCCCCCACCCCAACCAGGATCCTTGGCTCTACTTTAACATATAAAAATTCCTTTGGAAACTTCCTGTCTCTCTAAACCCTCCAAGATACATGCTGGCAATCATCCTCAAGCATATAGCCCACCAATATATATCTGAAGGGTCTCATGACTCAGATTTTATCAGACAGTAACAAATGACCTTCTCCCAACAACAGCTAGCCCCTCAAGGTCCAGGAAACCTTGCTTCCAAAATTCCTTAGAGACTTACTCTATTCCTGACCCCCTCCCAACTTGTAAGTATATAATGGACCACTCCTCACAACCTTGGGGAAGCAGCTCTTTCTGCCCATGGGTCCTGTCATTGTGCTTTAATAAACCACCATTTTTTTTTAATGGGGGAGGGACTCCCCTGTTTTCCCTGTGCTCTGAATATGGTTTTATTTTTATTTTTTTTAAGATTTTATTTATTTATTTATTTGACAGAGAGAGAGAGAGAGAAATCACAAGTAGGCAGAGAGGCAGGCAGAGAAAGAGGGGGAAGCAGGCTCCCTGCCCAGCAGAGAGCCTGGTGCGGGGCTCAATCCCAGGACCCTGAGATCATGACCTGAGCCCAAAAGCAGAGGCTTAACCCACTGAGCCACCCAGGTGCCCCAATAAATCACCATCTTGCACCAAAGATATCTCAAGAATTCTTTCTTGGTCATCAGCTCTGGAACTCACCCCACTGAACCTCACTTATATTCTAAACTTCATTAGTTGTAAGTTAATTCTTCACATACTATTGTACATGATGGGGCAGACTCTATCTGGTTCACTAGTGTGTCTTAGCTAATCACCTTATACTTAATAAGCATAGTAACTTCTTTTTTTTAATTTAATTGAATTTAACCTAAATCACATAGTCTCTTTTATCAGTAAGCTAGACTGAGAAGCCATATAACTTAGTTTTGTGTGTGTGTTTGTGTATGTGTGTGTGTGTGTGTGTGTGTGTGTGTGTGTGAGATAAGGGGATAAATATTAGTGAAAATTTCAAACTTTTTTAATAGCAATTTCATATATATAGTGGTGCCTTTTCTAGTTCTATCCTCAGCCATATTAATTTGTTTTATAATAGAACGTCAACTTCTGGAATGCTATTTTTAAATTTATCTTTATAATTATTCTTCTAAGGTCAAATGACTCACAGCTTCATTGGGTCTGTAAAGGCTATGGTGACATTGGCTTTAAGCCCAGATAGGAAAAAAATGCCTTTGACTTCCAGTGAGTGGAATTTCTGAGTCACACATCCTTGCCCTGCTTCATATGCAGATGCATCCTCAGAAGATGAGAGCAGTTCTGAAGAGGCATTTCCCTGTTTTGGTCAAGGGTCTCCAAAACAATTAATTATTTAATTTCTTTTGAAGTTTCTATTTATTAATTTATTTTTGGTCTTAATGCAGTATTCTAAGAGGCTCATTTCAGGAGCTGTTGATGTATTTGTCACCTACTTTTCTAATGAAATTCACAAGTACTTAAAAAATTATTATCTAGACTTCAACTTTCTATTCTCTGAGGAGCCAGATGCTACCAACAAGATTGTCCTACAGAAGTTTGCTATGCAATGACTTTATTGTGACAATGTTTTGATTTCTCTTGAAAGTAAAATCTATTTAGTGAGATTATATAATGTACACAAAAGAGTAATCACTAAAAAAAACCCCCATCCAGTGGAGACAGGGAATTTTTGTAATCTAGGCAGACTTTAAATCTAGAATAACCACATATTATGTCAAAATGAATCTAATAGCAGATTTCTAGGTCCCTGCTCTACTGGTTTTACATTTATGATCCAATATTTCATAGCATCCCAGAACCTTATGGAGATTCTCTTTTCCCAAATCTCTTTTTTCAAATCTCTCAGACTTTTGAGATTTTTGTTCATTCAGTATCTGCTAAGCACCAAGCATGGCTCTATGCACCATGATGCAATGATGAGTTAGAAACACTCTGTGCCAACTCTCAATCTCAGGAAATAAACTGAGGGTTGCTGGGGGTGGGGGTGGGGGTAGGGATAGGGTGGCTGGATTATGGACTTTGGAGGGGTTATGGACTATGGTGAGTGCTGTGAAATGTGTAAGCCTGATGATTCATAGACCTGTACCCCTGGGGCAAATAATACATTATATGTTAATACAAATAATTTTAAAAAAAGGAGAGAGAAGGGTTAAAAAAAAAAAGAAACAAACAAAAAAGGAGTGTTTTCTTTTACCTAGTAAAAGACATGTTACCTAGTCTTTCTACTTTTCCGATATACCCAAATAAAATGAAAGCATGTATCCATACAAAAGCTTGTACATTTATGCTAATAGTAGCTGTAATTGTAGAAGTAAAAAACTGGAAAATCCAAATATTCATTAACTATTAATGGATAAATAAACTTTGGTATATCCATGCAGTGAAATGCTGTATAACCAATAAAAATCCTACAACATGGATGAATCTCAAATAATCATTCTGAGTGAAAGAAGCCAGACAAAAATGAGTATATACTATATGATTTGATTCATATAAAATGAAGATCTACGTATCCTGACAGGAAGCAGATCAGTGGCTGCCTGACAGGGGAGGGACAGAAAGGAGAAATGACAAAAGGACACAGGGAAACTTTTGGAGGTATACATATATTAATATTTTTTGAACAAGAGTAGGTGAATTATTTTCCTAACATGATAACTTGCAATTCTTTGACTGAAGTAGAAAGGTATTACATTTTGACAAGAATATAGTCTTGGATAACAATTCCTTTTTGAAAGGTGAAAGATTCTCTCAGTTATTTTAATAAATTTAAGAAAAATGCATGGATACTAGCACAATAGTCATTTTTGAATAAAATTTTAAGTAGTGGTCTTTTCCACATGGGTTTTAGGGGGAAGGGTGACAGGATTAATCTTTCCAAACCTCAGTTTCCTCATCTTAAAAATGGGGATAATAGTAGTGCTTATCTCACAGAGTTGTTTTAGGGACCAAATAAGATAACACATGAAAAACATCACATAGGGCCTGGTGTCACACACAAAATGTCAGCTATTATCCAAAATCCTTGAGAAGTTCCCACAAATTGTGGAAAAACCTAGAACTGAGCAGTCTGACATGGTAGGGAGCAAGGAAAGAAGCTAGCAGAGACCTCTGTATTGGTACATTTCCTTTATTTAGAGAAAAATATCACCAACTGGTGTAAAACCAGAGAAGTAAACGTGGAGGGAAGTCGCGATGTGAGAAATAATGAGACTAGCTAGCATCTGTGCAAACAAACCAACCATCTGAGAAAAAGACATTGGAAACATTATCTGCATCACTAAGGGTCTACTTTAAACAGAAGAAAACTTTTTTGGGAGTGGGTGAGTGGAGGTTGTTTTGAGAATAGATGTGGCAGGTGGAGAAGGAAGAGGATTCAGAAGTTGGGTAACTGTTGTCTAGTCTTTGGTTCCACACAGTCACTCAGTGGGAGCCTACATAGCATCCAACAGAAAATGGAGGAACCAGATTCACAGGGAACTTTTGTACTTCCTTTTGCACTTATGTTGTTTCTCTACGTATCCTGTGGTCAGCTACCATCCATTGCTTCATCTACACACTCTTGAGTTAAAATAAATGTTCTATATTAATATTTTTTTTTAATGACAGTTTCTCATGAAAATTTGGAAAGGTGAGGCTGAATTCCTTACATTTCTTTTGTTTCCACCCTGTTTTCCTTGGCATAGGTTTTGGATATTAAAACATATGTTAGTAATCATTGATTAGACTAATCTGGCAAATATGCCAAAAGATGGTTAACTTCCCTGCAATGGATGATAATGAAAAAGTATAGGAAGTGTTAACATCTTTTCTTCTAATATGAAGTGAAATAAATTTAGATAATCAGTCTAGTCTTTCCTAATGATAGGATATTATTATTAGATTTTTAAATCTTTCCTCCTCATTTCATAGTTACATTTTTAAATGATTTAATTGATTTTGGTTTGAGATCTTATTTTGGAAATTTTTACAAGTCCTCTCTGGATTCCTCCCTTTTTGAAGAGCTATTTGGGTAACAGTGTCCCCTGATGATACTTTTCTTGTCTGCTTATATCAGTTAAATGTGAACGGTTCAAGTCAGTCCTCTCATTTAAGCACGGGGATTATTTTCTTTTCATGAGTGCTTATAATGTGCCAGGTGCCGGATAAAATACATTATCTTTTGAATCTTTTTTCTTTGCTGCTGTCTTTCTTATGAGCTCGCTTGTCAGGAGCATCTGATTTGGAGGACTGTTTTTTGTTTTGTTTTGTTTTTAAATGGATATTTGCTTTCTGGCATGATGGTCTCTTTAGTGTCACTCTGCCTAAATTCCTGGGAATGATAAGTCAGATAATCCTTTTGTATTGCTTTAGAAGTGGTTTGGAGAGAGAAGGGAGAACACTTTGGGCAATAGATCCATTGGGGACTGTGTAAAATATACTTTTCTCTGGCCTCACATGGCTTGTGGTTTAGGGAATATTAGCAATCTTTACCAAAGGCAGGCTGGAAGGCAAAATAATAACCAATATATGTACTAGGTGCATTTGGAACCACATATGTAATTTAATTGTTTGGGTAATTTGTGTGTAAGCTAATTATACATGTAGCCATGCAGCAAGACATGGCTTTTTTTTCCCCCCACTGCAACACACCATCATTTGGTAGGATGGAATATAAACTTACCAGTAAAATAAAATAACAATTCCAAGTTATACTACAAAGCAGTAATATTTACAAGAGGAAGATCTGTTTCTTGTCCATGTGTCCCCCTGAAGGTCATGTGGTCCTAAAGTCCCTTCCAGGGATATGCAGGACCTGCAGAATATGATTTTACTCCTCCATATGGAAGCAGGACCCTAGAAGGAGAGCAAAGTGGAGTAATTCAGTCATTGGTGTTATTAGTAGGATGGCTATTACACATGGAGACACATATTTAATATGGTTCATGTGTTCTTTTCTATGTGTGCCTTATGTTAACAAAGACTCTTTCTCTTTAATCTCTTTTACTGAAGACCAAGAGGTTGGGGTTGGGGAGATAGGAAGAAAACTAAGTCCTTATACATAATTAATGTATACCAAACATCTTTATCCAAGATGGTGAGGAACATGCTCTGAAGTTAAAAATGTATTAGCTAATGCCATTTTAGCTCTGAGATTTATTTAAGTGCTGTTCTTAATTGGGAGTAGGTTTTATATAACATAGATAACAAAGATGGTTTTATATAACAAAGATGGTTTAAGTAAGAACATACCCTCTGATCTAGTATACCCCAAATGCACCCCATTCTTTCATGGCCAACTCTTTTAGGAGTGTTTTGTTTGTTGTTTTAACATTCCAGAAGATAAGACGAATTGCTTTTCTAATATGGGACATTGGAGTTGTGTGCTTGGGACACAAACACAGTAACTTATTGCAAATTGGCAGAATGAGTTACAACCACCTTAAAAGAAGAATTTCATGTTTTCCAAGTCTTCACTGCATAAAAGCAGCTCTCTTTATTGTAAATATTGACAACGATTAAGTTGCTTGGCATATAGTAGGTAGTTTCTGAATTGGATGATTGAATGGATGAATGAATAAGAATGTAGAAGAAACATTAAGGAGTAGACTGAGTCAAAAAAGGATTTTCTTTCAGAGCAAGTGCACTTTTATAAGAACTGCTAGCTACACTGGTACAAATTCTCTGAAAAATGTCCTCTGAAGTTGCTGTGGGGGTTGATGTTCTCCTGTTCTCTACTCCACCCCACCACACTTTTTAAGTAAAATTGCCTGAAAGTCAGTTGATCAGCATGTTTTAAACCAGTTAATGAGGGAGGGAAACTACAGCTAACCTCTCCCTCATGATACTTGTCTAGTTTTCTGATTCCGAGAGAAATCTGTCTTTGGGAATGATTCCTACTATCTCTCTTTTGGACCTGTAGACTTTTTCCTGCCACCCTTGTCCCAGTCTGGCTCAGTGAATGTAGAGAACATAGGTGCTAGCGTCGTACCATCCCAAGTGTAGCAGGCCCATACTCATGGTCTGATCTCTGTTCCTTCTTTTCATTCCTTGCCCACCACCCAGTACTTAGTTCCTGACATGGCCCTGATATGGCCCTGCCAAACAGCTACTTCTGCTGTCTGGGCCTTTTACCACATGACCCTCCAGACCCAGGGACGATTATTTGTAGTTGCTTATCATAGGGGTGAGCTCTTTAGAGGTAGGTGATTGTGAAAGATCCCAGAATTGAGTATCAGGAACCTGGTTTGCAATCCTGGCTTTGCCACTCCAACCATGAACCTGCCACATTGGTCAGCTTCTGTGTTTTCCATATCCTTATCTGTAAAACAAGGTTAAATGTTGGTCACTAATAAACTGTCTTCTGGATCAAATATTCTCTGTTAACATGAAATAATTATTTCAAAGAAGAGACATATAATAGGAAATCTTTTGATGTATGGCTTATGGAACACTTACTTGTGTACATTTTGCATAAATACTGTGAAAACTGTTCTGTGAAAAATAAGCTACTGTTAATAAAAGTCTTGCTTTTAAAAATCCCTTTTCAAAGATAAACTTGTACCTTTGAACCTTGCCTAGTATCTTTTATAATTTTCAATAAGGGGGCTTAAGAACTTTGTATAATTAACAAATCATTTCAAATTAATGAAAATCCACCTCAATATGAATCAGGAGAAATGAATATCCTGATTTATTTTGTTCCAGACTAACGACTGAGGTCTTAAGAATGCATAAATAAGCAAGCAAAATAGAACTCATTGGAAAATCACATCTGTCCACCATCATCACACAAAAAGGCACATTGTGTGGTCTTGAGAAAGATTACATAGCATCCAAGGGAGGAAAGCTCTTTCTTTAAGAGAGAGATGAATAACTAGAAAAGCAAAGGGTTCTGTGAGAAAAATCAAAGACTGGGTGGGTAGAGCCGGAATTAGAGGAAGAATTGAGGCAAGAGGAAAAACCAAGGACAAATAATGTTTTTAACTAGACATTCAGGCTTGCAGGCGCCATCTGAAATTGCAAAAGGAAAAAAAAAATAATTGAGTCTGGAATGTGATTAGGATAGTCATATTGTGTATTGAAATGAATGAACATGATGATTTAAGAAGGAACGTATTTTTTTCATTCAGTTTCCTTGTCTGCAATTTAACATTTGAATGTGAGTATACAGTATATAACCAGAATATAGAGTATAAAACCTTGATAATAGTTGGATCATAGCAAGCAGGGTGACTAGGGCATCTAAAAATAACCCCTGCAGGCCCCCAGAGCACACAACATGCTCAAATTCTATGCAAGAAGGAAGAACTCCCTAAATTGTAAGTGGACAGCGACATTAGCATTAGGTATTTCTCAACAGGTGTGGTATGCTTCCTGGGTATTTCCAAGAAAAATAAAAATGAATGAATAAGTTCAAGCCCAGGATCCCTTTTGTGGCAGACACTGTTAGTTGACTTGCTTAACATTTAATTTCAACTTTTTCTCCCTTTCTGACCCCAGTTAGAGACTGAAAAAATGAAATTCTTGCTCGTCCAGCCTCCCTTAGAACTGAAGGTGGCTGTGACATGTGACTACCGAGAGATAAGTAGACATCTGAGATCTTCTCTCGTCCCCTTGTTCCTTTTGCTCAAATGGGGACATGTTGCCTAGAGTTCTGGCAGTTATCTAGTGACCATGAGGGAAGGGTGAATGAATCAGACAATAGCATTACATCCTTGAGCCAATAAACCCATGTCACCAGCCATTTACCTTTAAATTTATAATAAAATAATTTCCCATTTGTTTAAACTCCTGTTAATCAGTTTACTCTTTCTTGTAGATGAATGTATCCTAATGCACCTTTCAGAGAAACAAACTCTATGCTATGTTTCCACATTATGCACTTTGATCCTACCATGAGGCAAGACTTATTTTGCTTCAAGCCTCTTATCCTGCTTTCCATGAAAAAATATAATCTCTTCACTGGAGACAGACACAGGTGCTTGTGGCGGTCACTCTGGCATTCTTTGTGGTAAAAGGAGTAAAGTAAAGGCTGGCTTCAGAAACCTCAGTTCTCTGTCCCGAGCAGAAAAAGACTAAGGTCTTAGAACTAAGCATGTTCCTTCTGCATCTTCCTTCCTTCCCCATCCACAAGACAAATAGCTCAGTCTCTCTGCCTAAGGAACTGTACTGTGTGTGTGTGTGTGCGTGTGTGCGTGCATGTGTGTGTGTATGTATGTGTTTGCATACTCACCTCTATGCTTCCTCCACTCTCACTATGTAAGACGGGGAAGGTGGGAATGGAGTTCAGCATCACAACTAGAAGGAATGAAACTCACCTTGAGATCAGCAATAGAAAGAAGACTCCAAGTTTATTATGAACAGCAGTAGTAAAGGGAAAGACTTGGTGTGGTTTAAATGAACTATGGAATGGCTGAAATGTATGGGAGATCCATAAAAATTGTTGAGAAAATTTATACAGAATAATTATTTTGAGAAAATAGGAGATGTTCACAAAAAAGAGAGAAGAAAGTGTGAATTATTATTCTGGCTTTATTTTCTTTTTAGTCACTTGGTTTATATTAGTGGTGAAAGTAACTGGTTATGCACATGTACAAGTGAAACCTGAGCTACATTGGATAACTAGCTGCTTACGGATTTATTCTTTGGAAAGCTTATTTGGTATAGTCCCCAAATCTGCAAAAGACCTTGCAAATATTAATGAAAAACCTCTGGAGTACTAGTTCAGTCTGCAAAAGGGGGAATAAATTTTAATGAAAAATAGTATTCACTGGAGACATCTGACCTCCGTAATATCCACATATCATCTTAACAGGGGTAGGAAAACATTTGCCACAGTCTTCTGTGGTGTTGCTCAGTGAAAATTGTGAGATATATAACAGAGACCACTGTTGCCATAGGACAAACAGCTATTTAGGTATTAAGTCATTAATAATTAGTAATATTAATATTACTTATTATTTAAAGATTTTTAATATTTTAAAAATTTTTTCAAATTTTATTTTATTTTTTTCAGTGTTCCAAAATTCATTGTTTATGCACCACACCCAGTGCTCCATGAAAAAAAGTTAAATATTTTAAAAATTTATTTATTTGAGATAGAGAGAGCAGGAATTGGGGGACAGGCAGAGGGATAAAAGAATCTTAAGCAGACTCCATGCTGAGTGTGGTACCCATCGCAGGTTTCGATCTCAGGATCCTGAGATCATGACCTGAGTGGTAACCAAAAGGTGGACACTTAGCCAACTCTGCCACCCAGGCTCCCCTAATTACTTAATAGTAATTGGTAATCTGACATATTATTTGTGCTAAAAAATGATACCTAAAATATTAATATGGAACATCTAATTTTCTTCATTTAACTCTTAAACAAATTTAAGATGAGCTTTTTTTTTTTTAAGATTTATCTTATTCATTTATTTGAGAGAGAGAGAGAGAGCCAGAGTGAGCATGTAAGTTGGGGGAGGGGCACAGGGAGAGGGAGAGAGAGGATCTCAAGCAGACTGCACTGAGTGTGGAGCCCGACTTAGGGCTGGATCTCACGACCCTGTGATCATGACTGAGCCAAAACCAAGAGTTGATGGCTTAACTGGTTGAGCCACATAGGCGCCCCTCAGGTGAACTTTTTAATATCAAGGAAATGTCACTTCACTTTAAAAAACTAAGAGTCCCTATGATCTGAGTTGGAGATCAGATTTTCTCTACTAATTATGAAAATTTAAAACTATCTAGTCCATACATTTTAGATAATTGAAATAATGCCATATATGGATTTTGACTTTCTGCCACAGAAACTGTAACCTCAATAGTATTTTGGAAATTAATTACAAATCACTTATTAACCATCCATATCTTTTTATGAGAAAATTAAGTAGGTTACTGTATTCACTTACCTTGGGAGTTGGGAACATCTCATTTCCACTTTAGCTACCTGTTATGTTTATTTATAGCTATAATTGACAGTTGATGAAGGAAGAGTTAAAAAGAAAATAAATCAAAACTGAAGAATTCTGCTGTTGAGGGCAGCACACATATTTTCTCAGAGTGCAAAGCTGAGAAGTGGAAATGCGAAGTTTCAGTAATACTCTGAATAGTACAGTTTAACATGATCTGCTGGATTTTCCATTGACTCCCTAGAGACTGAAAAGTTTGAATGTCAGGAAACTTTTCTTGTGTTTATTCTTCTATTTTCCTTTTCATACTTTCCAATCACTACTCCTCATTAACATCCCTCTAAGGGCCATCTTAAGCGATTCCTCATTTTAGTGGTACTTATGTTCTTTTTCTATCTCTTGTGAAGTTACCATTCTGTCAAATTATACATTTTCTTAATCTTCACTCAGACTTATTACCTTCAACATTTTAATTCTCGTTGAACATTTCTTTAAATATGGTTCTGTCTTTAAACTATCAGATACTGAATGTTACCGCCATTATCTAGACAGTTCAAATTTTACAGAAATTATACTACAATAATAAAATCTAGAATTCCGTATGATTCTTCATTACTGTATTTAACCATGGATTTGCATTTAAGCTCATCCACATTTGTTCTTAAATATTTTCCTTCAATGTCATTCTCCCTGAATCAAGTCTTTTGTCTTTACAGACTTTAAAATAACTCATTTTCTCTGATGAAAGTTTGTATTATTCATTTAACATTGTGTAGTATGTGTTTTCTGTATCCAAAACAACCTATCCTGTGACTTTAGCATTTTTAATATATTTCATACTATATTGTAGGCACATCATTTCTGGGATTTCCTCCTGACATTTGCAGGGATAATCCTGAGGGAGTTATTTGAGGGGTCCTTGTTATTCTTTACAGATGACTGCAAGAGTCTCACATACCAGAAAAACCTCTGTTGGAGGAAGATTTGGACTGTTTACTGTCTAGTCTCTGAAGAGAACCCAAGTTAGATAGATTAGGTAATTTAGCATAGAAAATATAAGCTCCTAAAATAGCTAGGGAATCCCTTTGATCATTAGTTTTATTAAGAAATATTGTGACTCATTTTTAAAGGAATTTGGCAATCCTAGTTATGTGAAAGTTATTTGAATAAAATATACAGCTCTCCATGATCTCTTATCTTTTTGTTCTAATCAGAATCATCTTGGTCTTATACTTCAAAATTCAGGTTGATAGTCATGAAATTTGGGAGAAGGAAGAAAAGATTAGGATAAATAGGACTGACTAACTTTCAGAAGCACAGAATTAGTTTTCTTTGCAGGTGTTTGTTGCCCCTCTTCTCTTTAGCCCACCAATATGGTGAATGAGCCTTCTAGCTAGGGTGAGTAAAGGGGTGCTTATGCCTCTGTCCAGGGGGTGCCTTCTAAGCCTTTGGCCAGCAGAATGGCTGTTGCCAACTGTGAAGGTTTTTTGGAGGCCCGCTCAGAGATAATCATCCATGCTTCTTGACACCAAGCAGCTTTCACAATCCCTTTTAAGATACTAATTCATTTGGCTTACAATAGATGAAAACATCATATATTTTCAAGTCAGATCATACCTAAGTTATATAACTCTAGAATATATAGAAAAAAAAGTAATAGAGATCTTTAAAAAGACTAGAATGTGGTACCCATGGACTATATTACTCTATCTGGGAGTCCTACAGAGTTAAGCTTTATTAACCTTTAAAATATAAAGTCCCAGGCTCTGGCTTCTAAACATTTTACAAATCTAGGGAGTTTTGGTGTAGAGTATCACTTGCTTATTATTGTTTTTCTAAATGATCAGTGTCATCTCCCAATGGTCATTAATATTCTTCTCCAAACTTTCCACCTGTCAGAAATGGTGAAATGTGATCTAGTATAAATAGGACGAAGAATTTTCATTGGTTTCTGTGGTCTGCCCTGGCTTGCTGCTGCTCCCAAGTGGGGAGAGAGTTATCAACTGGTTGTGGGTTTTTGTTTTTGTTTTTGTTTTAATTTGTAAAGTGCTTTATCTCTGTTCCTGTCTTGACATTTCAAGGCTAGAAATATTTAATTTGTATTTGTATTATCTTATATTTTACAGCATTTTAAATATATACTATGCTATGACATTTGCTCCTTGAAATAAGTTGAAGGATAAGTATGTTACATAGATTTAGCTTAGGATATACAAATAACTAGTAGAAGAGCCAATTAAAGATTCTAGCAAATTCCTCACAAAAGTTATCTGCCTGTGTTAGAAAAAATTGTTGCACTGTAAATAAGTGAATTATTGAGGAAATTCTCCATTGACTTGTTGGTAGGCTTTAAAATGATATACGAGCTTCCTGGAAGACAATTTAAAAAACCTTTTATGGGGGCACCTGGGTGGCACAGTCGGTTAAATATCTGCCTTAAATATGGCTCAGATCATATTCCTGGGGTCTTGGGATAGAGCTTGGGATCAAGCCTGGGATTGAGCCTGGAATTGAGGCCTGTATCAGGGCTCCCTGCTTAGTGGGGAGCCTGCTTCTCCCTCTCCCTCTGTAGCTCCCCCTGCTTGTACTCTGTTTCTCTCATTCTCTCTGCCAAATAAATAAATACAATTAAAAAAAATAACTTAAAAAAAATTAAAAAACTTTTACATTTGCATACCCTTTGACCCTAGAACTAGAACCAAACCTAGAATAGTTTTCTTAAATTGAGGTAAAAGATTGTACAATTTGACAGACACTGTGTGTTGCCTACCAGACAGCCATTTTCTACCCACTCCTCAATACTAGCGAAGTTCTTATCAGTATGGAACCTGAAAATGTCAAATTCTGGCTATCCCAGTTATTCTTGCACCTGAGTCATGGGGATGTTATCCAGTCCTGTCCAGCAAGCCAGGGAGACATCAACTCAGGAACTCTCAGAAAGGTATTACTCAAGGTAGTGAACTATGGTTTCAGCTATCAAAACTTCTTTGTATCCAAACTCTTTGCAGCATGACTTTGTGTTTTCCATGTGTAGAGGTGGAATCTGTTTCCCCACTTCTTGGAGTTAGATCAATCTTGTGACCTAATTTCAGCAACAGAATATAACAGAAATATAACAGAATATAACAAAATGGCACACCATTTTGAAGCCTAGCCTGAAGAAACTTTGAAAGGTGATCCACCAAGAGTAACAGAGTAAAGAGCTTGGTGAAAATTAAAATGAAAATTAAAAAGCAAACAATTATTTAAAGTCTCTGAAAATTGTCTATATGATTTCACTCATATATGGGATTTAAGAAATAAAACAAATGAGCAAAGGGAAAAAAAGAGAGAGACACACACACAGACAGACCAAGAAACAGACTCTAAACTATGGAGAACAAACTGATGGTTACTAGAGGGGAGGTGGGTAGGGGGATGGGTGAAATAGGTGATGATGATTAAGGAGTGCACTTGTTGTGATGAATGCAGGATGATGTATGCAAGTGTTAAATTACCATATCGTATGCCTGAAAATAATATAATACCGTGTTAATTAGTTGGAATTAAAATAAAAACTTAAAAAAAATCCAAACATTTAACAACTGGTAATATTTCTGAAATTGGGGATGAAGGTAGAGATAAAAACAGAAGGAAAAATTGAATATCTATTAAAAGAGTATTTAGGACCCCAATCCTGTCCTTGTCTCAGCTTGGTAGATGGATGCCATGTCTATTCTCACCTCAACAGAAGTCTGGGATTTTATTCTCTGGAGAGGGCTGTGAACTGCAGGATACCCGGCATATACCGTTACCATGGACCTAAGCCTAATTCTAGATCTGAGAAATATATATATATGGAATATAAAAAAGAAGGAAATGTTGCCATTTGCAATGACATGGATAGATCTGGAGAATATCACTTGTTGTGATAAACACTGGGTGTTGTATAGAAGTGTTGAATCAATGTATTGTACACTTGGAACACTTTACACTATATGGTAAGCTAACTGAAATTTAAGTATAAACTTTAAAAAGGTATCTAAAAATTGTTCTAAGAAGGTATAGCAAATGGAGAGACATTCATTTAGTAAAATCTACTAACTCGGCAAAAACAGTAAGAGTCTTTGGAATTGCTGCTGTCATTTTGGAATTAGGGAAAACATTGGCAACACACCGAGGAGAGAGGAATGGAAATACAGAGAAGAGAGTCTTGATAACATCACCGAATCTGTGAACTGACTAATTCTTGAACTATCTACTTTTTATGTGAGAAAACACTTTTCCTATTGTTTTAAGAAATTTTAGTCTGAATACTTTATTTTTGCAAACTAATTGGTATTTACCAATTCTCTGAATAGAATCAATCCCTGGCAAAGTCATGTAGAGTGTGAGATTTGCACCTGAGTGTGTACATTCTGAAGTTCTGTCTTTAGTCACCTACTCACCTACTCACCTGCCTGCAAAGTCCTTCATCTCCAAAGGCTGCTTTGCCTGGTCCAGTGTGGATGCATGTCTGCAGGCTCTCACCATTAGTACTTATGATTTATTTAGATCCACGGTGATGAATAACAACTGTTCACTAATTCAAATAGGATTATTTATACTAAACATGTGCATTGTAGCATTTGCATCCTAGGCTCTACCACAATGTGTAGTCAGGTATCATGAGGTAAACAAGGGGCTCATTGGAAACCTTAGATAAACACTAAATGCTGGCTTATTTTCAGAGCTTGTTTTTATTGACCTAGGTATGTGCATAATGACTCTCTCTGCAGAAGAGCCTTAAAGACATGACACAGCCTGTACAAAATTGAATAATCTTATGTAAGAATCCAAGTTGTCTGATCCTAAAATTAATGCTGCCTTCATTGGGTGCAGGTGTAGACTATTTGTCAGCCATCTGAAGCCCATTTAGACTGTATGCTGGAGGAGAAATTACTTCTAGGAAGCATTTTATTTTATTATTTTTTTCTAAGAAGCATTTTAAAATTCTTGCATTTACAATGTCATAAATACTTCAGAATTTATTATTACATTTTACTGTTTCTCTTTTCTTTGTAAAAGCACTTGCCATCAAAAGAATATGGACAATAATGGATATATAAATATTTGGTCATAATGTTTTATCTTTAGCTTTAGAAACTTTATCTATTTTTGGTATTTGAAATATAAATAAAGAGAAACTATATACTTGAAATAAAACAGCTCTCTTGAAAGAGAAACAATGACATATCAGCTTTTCATTTTTAGTGAATTTAGCTTTCCTAGGTGCTATTTCAGTTTTCTCCTCAATAAAAAAACAAAACAAAACAAAACAAAACAAATAAAGCTCATGGTTATATGTAGTACCAAGCCAGGGACTTGGAAAAAAATAAAGCCTCCTACTAATATAGCTGAGTATGTTTGAAAATACATTTCAGTTTATATTCCGTTCATGAGTTGCTTGCTCATAGTTGATCACTTCCCCTGTGTTTATCCTTTGCAGAATTTGGTTTCAGAAATTACCTCTTGAAGACCTTGCACTTGGCTGTTGGTCTCTCATATTAGAGTAGTGGCGTGGTCTCTGGCTGGCCTCAGATTCAGGCAATCTTAAATCTTTAAAGATTTAATTTATTTATTTGATAGAGATCACAAGTAGGCAGAGAGGCAGGCAGAGAAAGAGGGAAGCAGGTTCCCCGCTGAGCAGAGAGCCTGGTGTGGGGTTCGATCTCAGGACCCTGAGATCATGACCTGAGCCGAAGGCAGAGGCTTTAACTCACTGAGCCACCCAGGTGCCCCAGATTCAGGCAATCTTAAATCTTATCTGCTATTGTTTCCTGGGGGAATTTGCTTTTCATGGATTGTATTTCACTAATAAAAGTATGCTGACAGCAAAGGCTTTGCAGGGTAGGAGAAAACTGGAAGCCAGCAAATTCACAGGCAGCTGATGAAACAGAGTTAAGGGTAAGACACTTCACATACCCCTATTTATAGGAGAAGAGAGTATTTGCAAATTTAGAATACCTTGTGTTTTTCTGTAACTATTATTCCTCTAGCCATGTGTAGATAGCTGGCATACAATCTCATACACACAATCTATATCCTAAAAATCAACTCTAAGCTTATGTTGGAAAAACCCCCATTCAAGTCTTTTCTACATTTGATGTAATGTGATTGAGAAACCCCTCTAGGGGTCAGTGGGAAAGTTCTACTCTATAAAGAATTGTTTTTCGTAATTTTTCTTGATGGCTTTGAAGATAAGCCATATTTAGTGATATTCTACTAATGTCAAGGAGAACTGGTAAAAGAAGTTGCTTCTTATTACTAAATTTTCCTTTTGGATAATTAAATATCTAACTCTGAATTGCACATCTGCACTTTTCACAATGATATATATTAAAAAAAAACACTGAGGTTATTCTTCTCACTTGACTAAACTGAACATTCCTGACATCATCGCTGCCCTTGAACTGAACAAAATACTGCTGTTTGGAATTTAACCTCACCATGATAGTTCCCAAGTAATGATAGCCATCTATGGTTCAGAAGGGATTTAATTTCACAGTATCTGGTCTTGCCATGGGGGCAGAGGAATAAGGTGGAAGAAAAGAGCAAGTTCTTGGTTATTTGCTTGGGGAGAAGCAGCCTTCATTATAGCCAAAGCATAGTGTTGCTTTGAGTATAATGTAAGCTTTCATCTATAAGACAACTCCCTGTAACTTCATAAAGATTTAATATTATGTCTTAACTAATTATTAAAATAACTATAGAACAACACTAACTGAAGACATTTGTTAGACTAAACAGAGCAGGCAAATATGAGCTAATAGACCATGGATAGTTAATCAAGTGAAAGTTTTCAGGCTAACGATAACAAAAATGGGGTTGTTATTGAGTGCTAGATAACCGTTAGCTGTATAGAAGAGCAAAGAAAATAACAAGAAATAGAGAAATGGATGTTTGGTTATAATCTAAGCAAAGTGCACAAAGGATTTTGAAATGTCTATTGTGGTACTTCATTGAATAGCAAAATGATGTAGGCTTTTGGAAGAGAAATGTGATGCAATGATTTTTTTTTTTTTTAAAATGACCATGTCTGTCTTTGTTGTTTGCCTACCCAGTATTGGATTTCTACCTTATTTCTGCTCTGCCACTCTTCTCAATTATAATTGGAATCCCAGTTTTGCTTATATGTCAGGATGTCAATTGCTTCTGACCTTTTCCTTCCTCAAGATTATGAATCTTGATTAATCTAAGTCAGGTGATGGTAACCTGCAGACTTGTCACCTGTTCTGTAAATAAAAAAATTTTATTTACAATTTATTTATTTTAGAGAGCGAGAGAGAGACTGTGTGCATATGTGTGCATGTGCACACATGCAAGCAGAGTAGGGAAAGGGCAGAGGGAGAAAGAGAAAGAATCCTCAAGCAGACTCTTCACTGTGCACAGGGAACTCCATTCCAGGAAACTGAGATCATGACTTGAGCCAAAATCAAGAGCCGGCCACTTAACTGAGCCACCCTGGTACCCCTTTAAATAAAATTTATTGAAACACACCACACCCAGTTACTTAGTATCATCTATAGACTCTTTCCTGCTACAAGGACTGAGTTCAGTAGTTGCTTCAGAGATCAGCTGGGACACATAAAGCACACAAGGAGAATATTTTCTTTCTCCTGACCTTTAGATGTTGTGTGAAGATGTGATGCTTGGAGCTGCTGCAACCATGTTGTAACCACAAAAAGACAAACTTAAGGCTAACATTATGAAGATGGAAAAGAACTTAGATCTTTGATGTTATCGCTGAATTGTTAAATGAGTCAACTGTAATGTTCATATCTTAGGAGTTCTTATGTTATAAAATAATAAATCTTTCTGTTTTTGACATTATGAGTTGGGTCCTTTATTAATTGTTGCTAAAAAATCTTCACTAAGACATATAACTTGTAAGAGACCAAATTGAAAAAGACAACAACAAAAAAGATAGTAAGTACGCATGATATACATGTACTATTACTAGCAGGTTTGTGAGTATAAAAATTCTGGAAAAAATGAGAACTTTGAAGATTAAGCTATTGTATACACACAAGAATGATTATTATGAAATAATTATAATAGGAAAAATTGTACACAACTTAGAAGTTCAGTAATAGAGGTTAGGTAATGATTGGGTTGCCTCATTGCACAGTTATTTGACCATATAATGGTGCTTTATGGGCAGAATACAATGCAAATGCAAATTCAAAATACAATCCAAAATGAAATACAAATGCAAATTTCCTTTGGTTGGGTGCAACACAGAAATCCTGGAACTACTGAAGTAAATGATGTTCTACTCATTTAGACTACTGTATATTCCAATAAAGTGATATCATAACAGACTAATGACATTAACACATCTCACCATAAACGTTACAGAGCAAATATACACTGCAATTAGATTCATGTAAAAAATGCATAGAAATAGAAAAAGGAGAATACACTGAAATAGTATTTGCATAATTATGAGTGATTATAATTCCCATGATGGTATAATTATGAATGATTTTAATTGTCTTCTTTATAAACTCTATTTTCCATTTATGTATGCAGAACAAATGGCACTTTTATGATCATAAAAAAATGAAAAAATTTCTTTTTAGTTGTATGGTTCACTGACATGGTACTAAATAGAAACAATACAAAAATGGGTCAGCTCTTGTCACTTTTATCTCTAATCCTTAAAGTATGACTGTGTGGTTTGTATGATGGCTCTATTATATTTGACAAATAATATTTTTTCTACTGTTTCCTTTACTCCTAAAACTATCTTTCACAACAGTTGTAGCTTTGACTTATATGGTTTCTATTTCATGTAAATGAACAGTCTAGTTCTACAAAGTCAAATGCAAAGGTTCTCCAGATATCAGAGTTCCAAGAGATAGTCTCTACATTCAGGAAATGTGAAACACACAGGTTTTGGGTGGTTGTCATTTCCATCTGAGTAATCTATTCCCACAGGTACGTTATTACTCACGTCTTTGGAAGGGATGAGAAGAGTTCCATGCTCTTCAATGTAAATTCCTTTGTTTGCATCTTCCCAAATATAACGTAAACCTTGAAAATGACTTGCAAAAGTTTTTTTGAAAGAAATAGTTACATTAGGTATCCATCACTCCATGCTTTAGAAAGAAAAAGAATAACAGATGGTTATGTGACAATCATAAATTCAGTGATTCTTTTGTTTCTTTCCTTATCTGTGGGAAACCATCAGCACTTTTAAATAAGCAGTACATTATTATCATTAATCAAGTGCTTTGGAGAATCAATTCATTGATTTGAGAGAATTGTCTGTGAGGTTTCTGTAAGAAATCATATTACTTAGGAGAGCTCAACATTTGTGGCAACTTGGAGAATTCCTCTTGATTTTCTAGAATGATCTCAGAACAAACCATGGAACTGTTTATTGGCAAAGGAATTAGAGCCACTTGGAGGCAATATAATGTGAATTCGGGGAACTTAGTATATTTAACAACATTGGAAATTTGATGGCTCCCAGGGAAAAAAAATGGAAAATATAACTAAGAGGTTTCTTCTTGTATACCATACAGCAAAGAACATTTCTGTTTTTAATAAACCATTTCATTTGCAGAAAGTGGCTTCAAGCAATCAAAGAAATTATTTGTAACAATGCCTATGGCTTACTAGCTTATTTAATTAAAGCATCATCTTAATGAGCCCAAGTTTCAGATGCATCCCCAAGTGAGCCAATAAATTTACTCTGGGTTGAAACCAACAACTCCACCTAAATTTAGCCAGCCATCTTGCAAAATTGTTCCTTGAGATTGTTTGAGTGTGGATGGATGGGTCAGTACAAAACTATTCTCATCACCCCCTGGAAAATCCAGTCATACCCAATTATGTCAAGATTAGAGTCTTCATAAGGAGCAGCAGATTCTTGGTATAAATGTTCAAAGCCCAGTGGTTGAGTATATGGATTTTCCAGACAATCTATCTGAGTTTATGTCCTGGCTCCAGGGTCAGTAGACTCTAGACTCCTTCCACTCTGGCCAAATTACTTAACCTCTCAGCCTTAATCTCTCCATTTGAGAAGTAGGTCAGATAGTAGGTTGTAGCAACTCATAGGGTAGTTGTAGCATTAGTTGTGATGATGTAGTTAAAGTTCTTAGTGTAGCCTCTGGCACTTTAGTAACCCTATAGAAAATGTTACTACATAAGGTCTCTTGTTTTAGAAACCAGCTTTTCAACACTGAGGACATTTGTGGAACTCAAAGGATTATAGATATTTTTCTTGTGACCTTGTTTGAGTTCAACGCAAAGGATCCTCACTATGGATTCAACATGAGCAGTGTTCTCTGGAAGGCCTGGATTTCTGTTCTTTATGGAATGTAGTGAGTTGGATGTGACCTGCCACCAGCTAATTGCCATTTAAATGAATGCAAATAGAAGCCCAGACTTCTGCCCCACAGCTGAGTGAGTCAGGGATTCCAACCCAGCAAATTGCTTGTTTATGGAATAAATCATTGAAAGCTCTCTCTGTGTGGCATTTTCCAGGTTTACCTGAAATCTGTCACTGAAGCCAGTGGTGGTCTGAGAGAGGGTGTGTAGGAGGAATTTAACTGTGAAAAATCTTATCCTAATCTTTTTCAGAGGTACTCTGTGTCTTGACAATCTCAGGAATTTTATTGGCAGGTTGTCCTGAGCTTTCTGCTGTAGAGATTGGAATGCACCACTGGATGAGACAAACAGATGGTGTGGATCAGAGAGTTTCCACTTTTTACTGAGAAATTTGAAAAGATGGGGGAAAATTAGAATCCCATTTGAGGAGACAAAACTTCCTGATTCCTTGTCAGTTAAAATCATTACCTGAAGCAAAAGTCTTTCTCCAAACACAACATTATGTTTTATATAAAATTATTTTCTTTCACTTTCTGTAGTGTTCAAATAATTCTTCTAAGGATAAAAGTGAAATTAAATAGTGCACAGGACTGCTGAAATTCTATTGTTTGGGTTATAGCATTTTCCTTACATTAGTCATTAGATCTATTTCTAAGTAATTTGTCTGAAATGTGGTATTTTTTTTGTTTGTTTTGCTAGTCTCCATTTATAGCTCAAGCATTTCCACATTTTCTGTGCTCACACTCTGCTTTTATTAAAATGTATTTTTTCTCCATTTGTGAATGTCAATATCATGCCATCTCTAAAGCCCCTTTCCCATTTTTAAAAAATTGAGGTATAGTTGGCATATAATATCGTACTCATTTTAGGTATAAAGATAAGGATTTGATATTTGTATGTATGGTGAAATGATCACCACAATAAGTTTATGTAACATCTGTCACCATACACAGTTATACAATTTTTTTCTTGTGATGAGAACTTTTGAGATTTATTCTCTTAGCAACTTTCAAATATGCAATATAGTATTATTAATTGTAGTTACCATCCTCTACATTACATTTTCATGACTAATTTGGAAGCTCGTATTTTGTGTTCCCCTTCACCAATTTTGCCCGCCCCTCACCACCTACCTTTGGCAACCACCAGTCTACCAATCTGTTCTCTGTATCTGTGAGCTCATTTTGTTTTGTTTTTAGATTCCACATATAAGTGAGATCATCCAGTATTTTTCTTTCTCTGTTTGACTTATTTCACTTAGCATATTGCCCTCAAGATTTATTTGTGTTGTCACAAATGGCAAGATTATATTCTTTTTAATGGCTGAATAATATTTCATATATCAATTATGTTTTCTTTATTCATCTATCTATGGACATTTAGATTGTTTCCATGTCTTGGCAATTGCAAATAATGCCGTAATGAACATCGGGTGCATATTTCATTTTGAGTAAGTGTTTTCATTTTCTCCAGATAGATACTACATGTTAGTTCTATTTTTAATTTTTCAAGAACCTCCATACTGTTTTCCATAGTAGCTGCACCAGTTTACATTCCCACAAAGTAGTAGGGTTCCCTTTTCTCTACATCCTCTCCAACACTTGTTATTTCTTGTCCTTTTAATAATAGTCCTTCTACCATCTATGAGGTGACATATCCTTGTGGTTTTGATTTGCATTTCCCTCATGATTAGTGATATTGGGCATATTTTCATGTATCTGTTGGCTATCTATATTTCCTCTTTGGAAAATTGCATATTTAACTCCTCTGCCCATTTTTTAATCTAGTTGTTATTTTGCTATTGAAGTGCAGGAGTTCTTTATGTATTTTTGATACTAACCCCATATATATGAATTATATGATTTGCAAATATTTTCTTCCATTCAGTAGGTTGCCTTTTCATTTTGTTAATGGTTTTGTTTGCTGTGAAGATTTTTAGTTTGATGTAGGCCCACTTATTCATTTTTACTTTTGTTGCCTTTGCTTTGGGAGTCAAACCTAAGAAAATTATCACCAAGACCAAGGTCAAGGAGCTTATAGCCTGTTTTCTTCTTGGAATTTTATGGTTTTAGGTTTTATCTTCAAATTTTTATTCCATTTGGAGCAAATTTTTGTGTATGGTTTAAGATAGTGGTCCAGTGTCCTTCTTTTGCATGTGGCTGTCCGGTTTTCCAGCCCTACTTATGTTCCAGCCTCACTGTATGTTTATGGATCCTCTGTCATAAATTAATTGACTATATATGTATGGATTTATTTCTGGACTTTTAATTTTATTGATTTATGTTTTTGTGCCATGTCTGTTTTTATGCCAGTTATTATACTGTTTTGATTACTATATCTTTGTATTTGTAGTTTTAAATTAGGGAGCATGATGCCTCCAGCTTTGTTCTTCCTTGAGATGTAGTATTATATTTGCATACCTCTCTAATCAGCACTATTAATATAAAGGTATGACACCCGCATACAGTTTTTGTTAAACTAGTTGAGTCCCAGAATTTTCAGGGCCTTTGTCATTTTGTGTCATAGAAATCATGCATTTGGGGCAAAGGGAAAATATAACAATCATACTTACTAATTTGAGGTTTACTTACTAGAAATGCGATGCCATTATTTTTTAAGATAGTGTCTTCCAAACCATAAAAGACTCTTAATCTCACAAATCAAACTGAGGGTTGCTGGGGGGAGGAGGGGGTATGGAGAGGATGGTTGGGTTATGGACATTGGGAGGGTAATGTGCTATGGTGAGGGCTGTGAAACGTGTAAGCCTGACGATTCACAGACCTGTACCCCTGGGGCTAATAATACATTATATGTTAATAAAAAATAAAAAAATTTTTAAAAAAAGATAGTGTCTTTCAGGTCTTCCTTTTTTTGTTGTTTTTTGTTTTGTTTTGTTTTGTTTTGTTTTTGTGAGAGGTTATAAATAGGAGGTTAGTCCACAGAGCTAGATGTAATATTGTTTAAGATGAATAATTTGTCAAATGGAAACTGATAAAGTGAGGTAGGTAGAATAATGCTCCCCTCAAAGATGTTGACATTTTAATTCCCAGAACCTGTGAATATGTTACCTTACACAGCAGAAGAGACTTTGCAGAAGTTATTTTATTTTTTAGTGTTATTGAGGAATAACTGACAAAATTTTAAACCTTCAAGTTAATTAAAACATCTATCACCTCACATATTTAGTTTTTTGATTTTTTGTTTGTTTTGGTGAGAACACTTAAGCTCTACTCTCTTAGAAAATTTTAATTTTACAACACAGTATTATCAACTATAGTCACCGTTACATTAGATCCTCAGACCTTATTCATCTTCAAAGTGGAAGTTTGTATGCACCCTTTTACCAGCTTCTCCCTGTTCCCCAGCCCTACCTCCCTGGCAACCACCATTCCGGTCTCTGTTTTCTTAGTTTGATTTTTAGAATATGTTTAGATTCCATATATAAGTGATACCTGTTTATCTTTCTCTGATATTTCACTTAGCATATTGACATGGATTCATCCATGCTGTTGCAAATGGCAGGATTTCCTTCTTTTTTCATGTTAAGTAATATATATAAACCCTATAAAAACTTTTTGGACTTCTGGTCTCCAGAAGTGTAAGATAATAAATTTGTATTGTCTTAAGCCACTAACTTTGTGCTAATTTGCAGCAATGGGAATTGAATACACACAGGAGTGTTCACTTATATTATATAATAATACCATACCCCTTCTGTGAGCAAAAATTATAAGCATAAATGAATCCTAAGTCTAGTTACTGCTTAGCGTTGAGATGAGAAAGTTCAATTTCAACTGAAATATTTACTGAACCATCTCTGTCTTCATGTCATAATAATTGTATGAGAGGGAATATGCAGAATAAAGCCTGCCCCTGGTAAGGACATAAATAGTATATAAGGATGTGTATGATAAGGGCTATGCGCGATGTTAAATGGAGATAATGGGGTTTTGTCATAAGAAGGACTTGAATTACTTGTGTCATTTATTAATTTTCTGTTATCCTTGATTTTCTCATCTTAATTTTTTATCTGAAAAGATGTGCATATTAATTTCTACTTCACAAATTGCTGTAAGGATTAAGTGAAAGTGTGGGTTGGTTGGTTTATAGATTAATTCAACAAATATATGCCTAGTGTTTACCATGTGTTGGGCACTGTTCAGAGTTCTAGAAATATATTTGTGAATGAAATAAAATCAGTGTTCACAGATCTTATATTGTTGGAGGAAGAGACATAGGATAAATAAATGGATAAATATAATATCAGTAAATAAAATATGTTATCTAGTTAAGAAATAAAAAGCAAGGTATAGTCAGAGAATGACAGGGGCAGGGAGGGGAAGTGCTGAGCAAGAGTACCCCAGCATCATAGCGCAATTTCTGACATGGCATGCTGACCAAATAGATGTAAGTTCCTGTTATTTGAGGAAAGTTTTCCAGTTTGTAAATTTTGCAGAAATTGATGGTGTAGGTAGTGTTTGGATTTTAAGTTTGAGGAAGATTTCAGTAAGTAGGGATGGCAGGGAAAAGTATTAAAGCTGAGAAAGGAAAATACACATTGGCACAGAGATCCCTAAGTATGTGTTACTTCTCAGAAAGTACATTAATTCCCACACTCATCAGATCCTATTTCACACTGTGTTTGAGTTCCATTTTTGAGTAAACGGCATTAACGTCACTCAGGACTTTGGGCTAAAGCTGGGAAGCATTCTCTCCTTCAGTGATTTAGCTGATTGTTTCTGGTGCTTTCTACACTTCAGACAGCTCTGCAAATTTGGGCCAACATATTGACTCAGGAAACTAGACCACCAGGCAGACGATCAGTAATCAAGTTTTATCTCCATTCCTCTGTAACTTTTTCCTTTCTCTCTCTCTTTTAAAAAAAAAAAATTGGCTGCTGTTTCCAGTGGAATGAATCCCTCCAGGATTGCCAGAGATATTTGCCTACCTTGTTTTAATAATCTTAATATTCTAGGTTAGAATTCACAAGACAAATTCAGCTTAAGAAAAAAAAGTGGTGGTGGGGTGAGAGGTGGGGTGAAGGTGTGGGATGCTGGACGGAAGAGAGGGCAGGAGAGGGCAGGGATGCCTTTGGTTTACCACAGGATGTTCAGATTCTCTCACGGAAGGAAAAGCAAACAAACAGCAAACTGCCTGAATCAGGGGCTTAAGCTCATGGCTGTTTCAGGACAGGGAATTCCTAAACGCTGGCTGACTGGGGTGGCCTACATGAGTGTGCTAAATAACAGCTGAAACCTAAATTTTCAGTTCTTTGGAATTTTAATTTTTTTTTTGAAACAGATTTTTGTTTTCTTGAGGGTAAAGAATCTGCATCTTTCCTCATCTCTGTTCCTATTCCCACCACTTCAGCTTTCCTTTTTCAAAAGCAAGAAGCTGCCCTCCAGCTTTCTCCCCTCTCAAAGGTTCTGTCTCTTCCTTTCCCAATTGTTTTTTTGAAATAATCTATTCATGTTTCCTACATTGCCTCGCTCCTTGACTCACTTGAAACCTGGTTCTTCTGGCAATCTGCTTTCTGCTCTCACCATCCACTGAAATTGTTTTCACAACGGTCAAAACTTTGCCAATCTGACAATTTTGATGACCTACTCTGACTTTTTCTTCCTCCTCATCCTCCTTGTCCTCCTTGACCTCCTCTTCTCCCTCCTCCTCCCCCTCATCCTCCTTCTCCTCTTCTTGTCCTTTTTCATCTTCTCCTCCTCCTCCTTCTGACCTCTCTGCATCTTCTGAGTCCTGGAAACCTCTCAACCTCTAGGTTTATTATATTCTTTTGGTTTTTCTTTTTATCTAAATATACACTCAGTAAAATTATTTGTTTTCTTCTCTCTTCATCCACCAAATATGGGTATTTGGGGGGGTTCATTTTCAATATTCTTTTCTCTCCATTGGCATTTTTCCCTGTTACAGTAGTTCCGACTCTCCTGTTGAACCTAGGTTCAAATCCCCAAATACTCAGTACACACTGCCACCCATGTTCTCCCATCAGCTTCCCAATTTTAGCACATGAAAGATATGCTTCATTTTTTTCCTTTGATGCTTCCAGTTAGGTGTCCAAACAAAGTCTCATGATTAGTGCATTTCTTTGAAGCAATATCGATGAAAAATATATGAAAACAAGGTATTCAGTACACATTTTTAAGAATAAATTTTCAGAATGAGATCCGATATACTCTTCTAAAACTGAACATAAGAATTCAAGTGTTTAGGGCCTCCTGGGTGGCTCAGTTGGTTAAGCATCAGACTGTTGATACTAGCTCAGGTCCTGATTTCAGGGTCATGAGGCTAAGCTCTGCATCAGACTCTGCACTGGGTGTGGAGGCTGCTTGAGATTTTCTCTCCTCTCCTCTGCCCATCCCCCTCCCTGTTCATACATATGCACTCTCTCTCTCTCTCTCAAAAAAAAAATTCAAGTGTTTAAAACCCATTTTTAGAAAGTCCTTTAGAAGAGCTACTTCACTTAATACATTTATCATTATATTATAGAGCCTTACCACATCTCTTTACACGTTGTCTTACATTGAAAATTATTTTATTTTGTACTTAAAAGAAAATTTTTTGTGACTATCACAATTCTCTATACCACCTGGGAAAGACTATAAGAATATGAGTATTTAAGAACATCCCCAATGAGCGTTCTTACCTCACCACCACTTGACACTTTATTACACAATCACCAGGTTTAGAAATTGTTTTTCTTCCCAAGCCTCCGGCAGCTGCCCTGCCAGGGACTG
This sequence comes from Enhydra lutris kenyoni, assembly GCF_002288905.1. Taxonomy (NCBI): domain Eukaryota; kingdom Metazoa; phylum Chordata; class Mammalia; order Carnivora; family Mustelidae; genus Enhydra; species Enhydra lutris. The sequence continues at coordinate 23,939,448 of NW_019154111.1, forward strand.
AGCAAGGCTTGTGCAGCTTGTCACAGGCAGGGTTTCCTGTCAATAGGAGAGAGGAAGCAGTGCTTTTGGATGAACCCTCATTGTCCCGGCTGGAACCGTGATCACTAGGCAGTGATAAGGACCTTTTTTAACCTACAGGATCTGCACGAATCTGACTAACCTTGTTAGGGAGAAGAGGAAGAAAGGGGCGGTTACAAATAGTGTTGGAAGCATGCTTTCCTTGGCTTCTCATATCCCGGCAACCGAAAGAATCTAAAACACACTAAGTACGATGAATCTTTTAAATAGTCAGAATGTTTATCTTGCCAAGGCTCTTTTGGATATTATTCTTTGCAAAGTGAATATAAAATTCTATCATGGCACCAATTAAAAGATAATTAATAGATTCCCTTAATTTGTAACTAAAAATTAGACATTGTAATGTGTTCTGGATTATGTTTGACTTATCTTTATTCTTTTATTTGGAATAATTCAGGAGTTTACCATCTTCCACTCAAGGAGCCTATGCCATAGGGTCTCTTCCATCTCATTCTTGTTTTCTTTAAGGAGGCTTACATCTAAAAGGTACTTCTCTTTTAAAAAAAGATTTATCTATATATTTTAGAGAGAAAGAGTGTGTGTGTGAGAGCACGAGTGGGAGGAGCAAAGGGAGAGGAGAGGGAATATCAGGCATATTCTGCATTGACTGCAGAGCCTGGATGTCGATCTCACGACCTTGAGATCATGACCTGAGCTAAAATCGAGAGTTGGATGCTTAACTGACTGTGCCACCCAGGTGTCCCTCTAAAAGATGCTTCTTAAATATTTGTTGAATAAATGCTTAATACAGTAAATACATATATCATCAACTTGTCTTTCCTTCTCCCAAAACTGGACATAAGTATGATGTTTTCTCAGTTATCATAGAAATTACTTTTAATATGTTAAACCAACATAGTTATTCCCAATTTCCAGATGACAGAACCGAACTCCATAGAGGTTATATAACTGTGTGTGTGTATGTGATAGTGAGTCAGGGATCTGGGGATTGAATTGGTTTATAGATAACAAGTACATTAATAATAGTGTCTGACTTTGGCTGTTGTTCCCAGTGGCCCATGATTCTAAAATAGAAATAAGGCTCCTGTAATTTAAATAACTTTCTTTGTAAGAAATATTAATTTAGTGATAAAGCTAAGAGGAAAATTAAAGCAACTAAAAGATGATTTTTTTGGTCTTCCTTACACAAAGGTTGCTAATACCATGGATCCAGTGTACAAAAGCATTTATATTGAACCTGGCATCTTGTCAAGTTCCATCTAAAATGCTTACTATCATAAAATGCTATTTAAAATTAAATAAAGACTAGAATGAGCTCCTAAACCCAGGTGAACTGGGACTGAAAAGTATTTTCTAGGCAAGTGTAGGAGAGCAAACAAAACAAAATGAAAGTGCTTTTATTTCTTATAATCATTTTATTTTAAAATAAAATATTTTTAGTTCTTTCCATATATAGTACAGTACAGGTTTGAGAGCCTTGGATTTAGATAGTCTGGGTTTGAGTCCCAGATATAATATCTTGAAATTTTACTTATTTACTCTGATGTGAACTGACATCATTTTTACAATGTCAAAATATAAATGAGCAATAATGCTTAATATAGTGTCAAGTACAGCAGAAGTAGATGTTTAAAAGTAGTAACTGTTGTAATTATTCATAATTAATTTAATTTTTGCTATCATTGTTAATTTAAATATACTTTTTTTAAGTCAAGTTTTACCTTTTTAATGCTATCAGTTCAATTTTTTTTTACCAATGAATACCATGTTCTAAATGAACATACTAAGTGCCATTCATGCTGATTATGTACATCTATTTACAAAAGAACACCCTTCTGTTATTGAAAAACCATAGAAATGTGTGATAGATATATGATATTTACTTCTGTTATTAACTGAACATTCTTTAGTTGAATTTATGCCATAAAATAGCATATTACTTTATAGAATTTAGGACTTGCATGTGTATGCATGTGTTTGTGTTGCAAGTAAACCAAACAGATACATATCCTCATCAGGATGGAAATGGTAGTGCTTGACTTGTTTAAGTAAGGTGTGTTTGATTTAATTCTTGTAATTTCCAGAAATACATATATATGATTTAATATAACAAATGTAATATGAATACCAGAATGACAGATTTCTTTAAAGCCAAAACCTTCCTAAAATTTGTTAGAAAAAAATAAGTAGAATAGCACGTAAGACAGAATTTTCAGTATGCATGTGGAGAACATCCCAAATATGTTCTTTATTTTAGGGGCATGTATTTTCAAATTCATTTGAATCTAAGAAATTAAAATGTTAAGATCAAATCCTTTTGTTTTAAATAATTTTATAATGAAGCTAACACAACTCCATGGTAAGTAACACGAAATGGTAGCATGGTATTTGCGAATATATGTTCGAAAAGTGTACCAAATACAATATATGTAAACACCTAGTTTAGTTCCAGATTACGTGCTCAGGTCAGGAGTGCTGGATTGTGTGTGCCTACTGGTCTTCCTCCCCTCATACACCACCTGGTCTTCCTCATAATCCTTCCCAACCTCACCCCTTCCCCACTCTCTTATATGGAATAGGGTTACTAGGTAATGCAACTCCAGAGGGTAACATTTACATAAGAGTCTGTGTACGCAAATGGTGCCCTTGGAGTTGTGCAATGTCTTAGCTTCTTGACCATAGGAAGTAGCTAGCCCTATCCAAAAATGAGCCAAAATAACATCCAAAGAAATAGCAACTTAGAAGTGCAAATTCATGATGTGGATGCTCTTTTTTTTATTTATGTTTTTAAATTTAAATTCAATTAATTAACATATAAGGTATTTTTTATTTCAAGGGTACAGGTATGTGATTCAACAGTCTTACATAATATCCAGTGCTCATTACAACACATAATCTCCACAATGTCCATCACCCAATTACCCCATTCCCCTGCCCCCTCCCCTCCAGCAACCCTCAGTTTGTTTCCTGTGATTAAGACTCTCTTATGGTTTGTCTCCCTCTCTGGTTTTGTCTTGTTTCATTTTTTCCTGTCTTCCCCTATGATCTTCTGCCTTGTTTCTTAAATTCCACACTTTCTTCTTACCAAATCTATGTTTTTGTTTTGTAAGGTATATCATTGTTAACCTTTAACCTCTACTCCTAGCTTGTTCGACCTTACCTGTACCTCCAGGTATTAAGTATAGACAATTACACCACTGACCACCCAAGTACTTTATTGTCCTGTTTATTTGTTACATATTTTTGGAAACCTATTTAATATAGAAAGGCTTTTGGATTTTTTCCTACTTCTATTTGATTTTGGAATGGATATTCAGGAATATCCTATCAAACCCTCTTAATTTCTCTCATGATTAAAGATAACATGATTAAAGATAACAACTTAAAGATAACATAAAGATTAAAGATAACATTAAAGATAACAATAAAAAAAATATACAATCAAAAGAATCACGATTCTTCTTTTAGTTTGGTCAGGACCATGTTCTGTCACTGACAGTAGAACTGGAGCTTGTAGAAGATCCTCAAATAAACTCCATGATGTCAGTCTCAAAGGCTAAATGATATATGCTAGCATGTTTTACTTTGTGTTAATAATCTAAGTATCATTTGTTATTTATGAGTTGCCTAAAGTCTTATTTTTTCATTTTTTAAATTATGTTTAGTTACTCAACATATAGTACATCATTAGTTTTTGATGTAGTGTTCAATGATTCATTAGTTGCATGTAACACCCAGTGTTCTAAAATCTTACCCTGATGTTTATTTTTCAAAAAGCATAACCAACCAGAGAAATAGATTCTATAAATTTATATTCATTATATAAAGTAAATTCATAACGCAGTCATTTTATGGGGTAGTAGCTGTAAGGGCAATTTTCTGATTTTCTTTTTTTTTTTTTTTCCAAAGACTTTTTATTTATTTATTTGACAGACAGAGATCACAAGTAGGCATAGAGGCAGGCAGAAAGAGAGGGGAAGCAGGCACCCTGCCGAGCAGAGAGCCTGATGTGGGGCTCAATCCCAGGGTCCTGTGCCGAAGGCAGAGGCTTTAACCCACTGAGCCACCCAGGGGCCCCTGATTTTCTTATTCTTACTGTATATTGAAGCTTATCAGTCAAATAGTCATTCTTTCAGATAAGTAGGCCATTTTTAGCCAAGAACTCTTTGAGGTCAGGGATTTTGCCTTATTTATCTTAGTTTCCTTAATGCCTAGCATGGTGTTTGGCATATTATAAGTACTGAATGTGTGTTTGTGGAAGTTTAATATTCTTTTTTGGATCTATCTTATTAGTTCCATTATACTTTTGAGGTAGACCAAGGAGATATGCAAAAAATATTCTGTATTTAGAGGTCAATTGTTTTTGTTTGTTTCCAGAAGCATGTCATTTCCTTTTATTTTGCAGCTAATAGAGTATTCTGACAAGGTAGCACCATTTTAATTTTTTCGAACCATAGATGTAAATCGAGCTAAAGCAGTACTTCAAATATGTATTAAAATTTCAACAGGATAATGTGTTGCTACTGAGATTTTTAAATTTAATTTTTATATAGTAAAATATATATAACAAAATCTACCATTTTGACCATTTTAAATGTGCAATTAAGTGGCATTAAGTACATTTATAATGTTGTACAGCCACCACCATTATTCATTTTCAAATTGTTTTCATTTTTCTAAACAAAACTTAATACACATTAAACAATAGCTCCCATTTCTCCCCCTGCCCCCAGACCCAGGTAACCTCTATTCTACTTTCTGTATCTATGTGAATTTGCCTATTCTAGGTGTCTTACATAAGTGGAATCATACAATATTTGTCTTTTTGTATCTGGCTTATTTAACTTCACACAGTGTTTTCTTTTCTTTCTTTCTTTTTTTTTAAGATTTTGTTTATTTATTTGTCAGCAGACAGAGATCACAGGAGGGGAAGCAGGCCCCCTGCTGAGCAGAGAGCCTGATTTGGGGCTCGATCCCAGGACCCTAGGATCATGACCCAAGCCGAAGGCAGAGGCTTTAACTCACTGAGCCACCCAGGCGCCCCTCACACAGTGTTTTCAAGGCTCATCCATGATGTTAATTTGAACATAATGGGCATATGTAGCTCAGTTTATAATAAAACCAGCTAATTAGGAGTTCCTGTGTCCCCTACCTATTCCCTAATATTCCCACAAATAGTAGAAATGAAACTGCCAAAAAGAAAATAGGGGTAGCCCTTATAGCGAGAGGTAAGTGATGATACTTACTCGAATGCCATGCAAAGTAACACGTAGTCATTGCTAGGGAGTTACCTAGAAGGAACATGCAGCACTGAATGCTGATGATTAGAGCCACACTATGTTACCGGGAGAACTAGAGGACTGGGACTGTGTTGGACTTCTTTAAACCCCCTCAGAAAGGGAGTCGGCATGACACAGCAGGCACCCAATAAACATTAGTGGAACAAATGAAAATAATCATGAACCCACAGTAAACTTTTCCATACGTTGTCTTGTGTTGGGCTGATAAATCAGTTTTGTCTTTATAAAACATTTTCTCTAATCATTCTTTCTCTCCCCATGTATCTTTTAAGTGCTTACATTCCATAAGATGCCAATTATATTCCCTTGAGAACAATAAATGTTTGATAGGTATTATTTGCTTAAGTGATTGTCAAGAGAATGTGACAGAAATCCTCCTCCTCTTGTTTTGGACCATCTTTTAAAAAATCAGATTGCCTGGTGTGTGGTAAGTAGCCCTCAGTGGCCCATGTTTTCCTTCTGTATAGGGCTTTCATCACAGAATTTAGGAATGTCAGTTAACATCTGTTAGATGCATTTTCTATTGGTCTGATTCTTGAGAAAGTACTTCATTAGCCTACTATTCTACTTGTAGCCTTCTCATTACTAGATTACTTTATAGTTTACGATATTCCTAGATTTTCTCTGTTGTGGGCATGGAACTGGCCAACACAAAGTCTGAGAATCATGCTATGTAGGAAAATGGAGACAGGAGCAGTCTTTGTAAAGTCTAAACATTTCTTTCTCTTTTTCTGTGGAAATAGATAAGACAGTGAGTTTCTATGCCTTATTTTTTGCCATCATTATGCATACTCACTAAATATGGACTCCAGCTAATCTTCTGCCAACAGGAACATTCAAACAGATGCTTCAGAGATGGAATCCTTAAGATAGTGTTATTTCTTGAGTCAAGTCTATGATTCTGTCCCTGTGATTCTAAGCATGGTCTCTCACTTTCTGTTTCTATGAAAGAGTTGACCTAAAATCTTTATTTAGGATGTTGTGAGAAATGTGAGAAAATCTCATGAGAATTAGAGCACTGTACTCACATTTTTAAAAAACTTGTCAGCATCAGAATGCTGTAGAAGAGTGAATGACTACAGCCTGGCCTAAGCCATAGATGGATTTTCTTCTTGGTGAAATGGGTGGTGCTAATTCTCAGAGATTTAATTTTTTTTTAAAGATTTTATTTATTTATTTGACAGACAGAGATCCCAAGTAGGCAGAGAGGCAGGCAGAGAGAGAGGGAAGCAGACTCCCTGCTGAGCAGAGAGGCCGATGCAGGGCTCAATCCCATGACCCTGAGATCATGACCTGAGCCGAAGGCAGAGGCCTAACCCACTGAGCCACCTAGGTGCCCCATCAGATATTTAATTTTTTAAAAAGATTTATTTATTTATTTATTTATTTGAGAAAGACAGAGAGAGAGAGAACTAGTGGGAGGGAGAGGGAGAGAAAATCTCAGGCTCTGTGGGGTTTGATCTCATGACCCTGAGATCATGACCTGAGCTGAAACCAAGAGTTGGTTGCTTAACTGATTGTGCCATCCAGGCACCCCTCAGAGATTTAATTTGAAATCACTGTGACTGTGGTAGAGAATATTTTTCAAAAGAAGTCTCTTGGAATGTCTTACTTTTTTCCCCATTCGTAAAAATAGTAGGGTTAACAGTTAAGTTTTTAAGGGAAGACAATTTGGCATCATTTAATTTAAGTCAGTTTATATTTGGGATTAGGAAGTGACTTTAGAGTTTGCATCAAGAGACAAATAGTTCAATTTGCCAGGAAGCTGAAACCATTTTATTTGTTCTTTCTGGCATGGTAAAATATGAAATTTTCATTTAGGAAAGGTGATTTATAGTGAGCTAGACTACACGCTAAAGGTCAAGTAAAAGGTGATACATTTATATAGACTGAACCAAAGTGCATAATATTAAGGCCTGTGTTTGTTTTCTAATGCTGTATAACAAATTACTACAAACTCAGTGCATTAAAACAACACAAGGTTATTATCTCACAGTTCCCATGTATAAAGAGTCCAGGTATGGGTTGGCTGGATCCTCTCCTCCATGTTGCACAAGGGTGCAATGGAAGCAATGACTGGAGCTGGAATTTCATCAGGGGTTTGGGGTACACTTCTAAGCTCGTAGATTGTTGTCAGAATTCAGTTCCTTGAGAACTGAAGCCCTCAGCTCAACTAAGTCAGTGGGAGGAGGATGAGATGCCATCTGGGAGTGGTCAAGGAGATAAACAATGGTCAGAAGAACATCCTGGCTGGGAGACATGTGAAGGGTGGGGGAGAGGAGCTGGTCCAGAGGTCTGAGTGCCACAGATATCAGAAGCAGGTGCTCATAAGCAGTAGGTGTAAGAATTTGGAAGTTATCTGGTGATCCTGAAGGTAACAGTTTACAAGTCACTAAGAATTAATAAGCTCATGGTCTCGGGGAATGAAGATAGAAGACAGAAGAGATTCTTTCCCAGTGTCATCAAGTGTATGATATTTTCACAGGTCATAGCTTACTTTTACAAAAATTAATTTTTCTGTAAATGGAATGTATTTCTAGTATAAGTCTCCTTTCTACCTGATGGTAGAAAACTTCCATTATCTTTAAATAAATTTGACCCCTGTAGTGACTTCTTTCATTTCAGAACTTTAACTTGGTCAAAGAAGAGTTCAGTGTCCTGCTCTGGAGATTCAGCTGCATGCATGACATCTAGGCTTCTCTGGGGGTGGGTGCATTTGGATCTCAGCTCTTCTCTGACAGGTGCCAGCACCCACTGAGATGGAAATCACCTTGTTTGTGGGTATATTTCCACTGCATTCAGTGAGATGTTGCAGTCCAATGGATCCTACCATCTGATTTATTATCTATTCCTATTGTACCTACCTCTGCCTTTTCCCCCTTGTGTACCAGACCCATCTGGTATCAATAGTTCACTCTCTGAATTTTCTAGCTTCCCCTCATAATTTCAGAAGACTCTCAGAGTCTCTCTGGTCATTTCTACCCAATGGCTGAGGTGCATACTAGAGCAGATGGCATCTGGAAAGTGTTCATTATCTCCTTGAATTTTACCTGTGTCCTCTGATAGCCTCAAACATGTCTGGCTGGACAATCCAAGTTGTCCTCCATCCCCAATCTATCATACTCAGCCTAAGGGTAAGGGTATCAGGCCCCTTCTAAGGACTTAAGAGATTTCTCTTTTTCTTTATCTTCCTCCTCCTCCTCCTCCCCCTCGTCCCCCCACTTCTTCTTCTGACTTCAGAAATTTTTGAGCTGTCTTCCATTTTCCACAGAGTTCCCTCTAATCCCAGACCACCTCTATCTTGTTTGCAGGGGTAAAGTTTATACAGCTCTTCATATTTTTTTTTCTCTTTTCAGTCTGTTTGTTAAATGATACAAAGTTTTTGTTAGATTTGGTCTTCTCTAGAGATTAGTCTTTTGAGTTTCAAAATACCCAGATCTTCTGAATTAGAATCCTTGGCATTCATAATGACTCTTGCTGTGAGTTGCAAGAACTTATTTGGAGCTAAAGCCAAGAACTTGCCTCTGATTCTGCATGCAGCTGTGTTAGTCATGCCTCAAGAAAATGTGTGCCACTCATGTCATAGGGCAGTAGTCTCAGAAAGAGTGTGTGTTGTGGGGAGGAGGGCCTCGGGTGGTGATGCTGTTGATGAAATGGGGTGGTGATGCCAAGGACTGGAGAAACTGATATCTTTAATTCTTATCCCTTAACACACTTATGCAAGATTTGAAATTCAGATATCTATTAATCTTTAAGAAAGCTTTCCTTTGATTCCTCTTATGAGGACTTTTTAGAGGACCTAGGGCCTTTTAGCCTAGAGAAGATTAGTCTCTGGGACCTGCTGATTGGTGTTTCTAAGTGTTCACCAAGCTGCTGGGTTGGGGAGCCACCAAAAAGAAGGGAGAAAGGAAGTCTCATGCATTGAGTCCCTATTTTGTGCCAAGACTTTTAGGCATTTTGCTTTTGTTATTAGATTATTTGTTTACAAAAACAATGTGAGAGTATTATCATCATATTCCTACAGTTGAGAAGTAGAGGCTCAGGAAAGTTAAGCAGCATATCCTTAGAGAAGGAGCAAGGCAAAGTGATCACCAGCACAGTCTCTAGAGCCAGACTGTCTGGTGTTAAACCTGGGTCTGCCACTTACTAGCTGTGTGACATGGACAATTTGCTTAACCTCTCTGTACCTTGATTTTCTTAACTGTAATTGGGGAAAATGATATTATATGCTGTTAGGGTTGTGAGAATTAATGTGCTAATACAGAAAAAATAATTAGAAGTGTGCCTGGTACTTAGTAAATGTTATAAAAAGATTTTTATATTATTATTATTTAAAATTATCCTAGTTATAAATCTATTAAGTAACAGAGCATGAATTTGAATGTAGATCAGTCTGTTTTAAAAGAAATGTATTACCATACTTAATGTAATACCATTTATTCAGATGAATTAAATTTTATAATTTCTTCAAGAATTTCCTTCCGTGAATATTTTTAAGCTTTTCCTATATGCCAGGCACTGTGCTACATAGCATTGAGGGAAAGCTTTGTATACATACAATTACATGTTGAATCTTACCATATCAAGAAAATTGGTTAAATGGATGGTGTCACATTTAGAGCTTGCGCTCCCAGTAGACCTCATCGGGCTCTTGGGAGAAAATCTAGGAGGATTCAATTCTCCACCCTAGAAGCTCTGACTTCTAACTGGGACAAATGTGCCAGACATATTTAGAAACTTGAAAATTGACCCTACATCAAAAGTCAGACAAATATAGCCTCTACAGTGCAGGGCTTGATTTATAACCAAATAAACTCCTATATAGGGAAAGCCATTTAATATTGTGGATGTATTTATTCAGTTGTGGTACCACAGGGTCAACAACAAATGCATTAAAGTCAGATATACAAAGGGAATCATAAGTTCTAAACTTCTGTAATTGAGATAATGTCCTCCAGCCCCCAGCCCTCTGGCTGATTGGCTGGAAGAGAAACAGGGAATTTAAACTTGTCCATTAACATAATCTTAGTTTTTCTAATTTAAAATAATCTTACATAGGGTTAACACAGTCTCTTTTTGGTAAACACTTCATCTTTCAGGATTTATCCATTTCTCTTCCATATGGTGGCATCTTATTTCAAGGGAAGCCTATGTGTTTTTATGCCATGAAAGAAAGCCTCTTTGGTCCATGCACTATCACCTAGGGTAACATAACTAGTTTCCAAGTTATCAAAATAGGAAGGATAATGCTGGGTGCTATCAAGTTAATTTCTAAAATCACATGTTCACAAGAACTTTGAAAAATGTTAATACATTGATCTGACACTCTTGAGATTTCAGATTGTGGCTGTTTCTTTATTTATAAGGCCCTAAAATATAACAACAATAACAACAAAGTCCCCTGGTCTATTTTAATAACACTGGCTATGGCCTTGAGACCACTTGTGTATATTCAAGGCCGCATATCTCATTATTTTAAATATATTAACCTTAAATACCTTTTCTTGATACCCAAATTGCCTTTGGAATAGCAAAGAAAAGCACTTAAATATTTTGTGCCCTATCAGAAAATGTAAGAAAATGTCAACAATTCTCACAGCACCATTTTACTGATTTTTGGCAGTGCTTAGGTTACTTAAATGTGAAACACAATAGAATAAGTAGAATTTAAAAATTCTCCTCTTTGAAAGAAAATTCTCTTCTTTAAAAGTCTCTGCTTTTTAAATTTGAGTTAATGGATACCCCAAATAATGAGACATTCCATTTATAAATGATCTATTAGAAGTGGGGGAAAGCATCAACTCCAGAAGCAATTTTAAAATAAAATTTAGAAAATGCTGCTGAATTTACTTACTTATCTACAAGAGCTAATAATTTTTTCGAAGTGTTTTTCAATAAGACAAAAAGAAGTTTCCTTTGTGGTAGAATTTTCTCTTTTACTTTATATTTGAAGGTGAAATGCACATGATCCAGGTTTTCCTCAAATTCTTCAACTGTTTAAAAAATCTATTTAGAAATATTTTCTTTACTCTCTGAATTTAAATTAAAAACAATTTTTTTTGGTAAATTGAAATAATTACAAATGTCCTTTTGTGAAGAGATGGTCAATATAGCAGATATCTAAAGACTTCTGTCTTTAGAAAGGCTTGCTTTCCAGATTGAGAATTTGAGTTTCAAGGATTTACCCACCATTCCCTAACTGATAAGTATGATTTACTATGCCCAGAATGCAACACAATGTGTTTTGTGCTGAAAATCTTTTTTCCTTCTGGAAGTCTGGAATTTTTGTGCATACTAAGCAGAGAGTGTCTATTTAACCAACCCGCAATAAAAACCTTGGATTCTGAGTCTCCGGTGGGTTTGCCTGGGTATAGCACATGCATGTGGTTGTATTTTCTGCTGGGGAAGAACACGTTCTGTGTGACCTCTCATGAGAGGAGTGAGCATAAGGAAGCCTGGGCATGAATTCCTCCAGATTCTGCCTGTTTCTCGTTTCCTTATGATGGGCTGTCTAACCTTACTACATTGCTATTTTAATATGCTAAATCCCGTGAATCCTTTAAGGGAATCTCCAAATACAGAATGGTCTTGAGGAAGCCTAATACTTATACCTTTGCAGTATTATTACAATTTTGTTTTAAGAAATAAGTAACTTGACATAAAAATAGAAAAGAATAAACGGGCTGTAACTGCTGATTTATAGGGTTTTCATCACAAAGATTGATTAAATTTTATCTTCTCATTCTGACAAGCAAATAGGCCAAACTTTCTTTTTCCAGTGTTATAAGGATAGCATTTTATAGTCCCTAAGATATGACAGAACATCAGAGGTCTCTGGTTTTAATATAAGTACTGGATAGAGAAAATGAACATGCAGAATTTAAAAAGAAATCCTGTTGTGTGAATGGCATAAATTTTAATCCAAATAAGGTTAAGAGTGGCCCTTTATAACTACTGGGCCCAGAGGGGGTTAAATGTAGCTGGGCTGGTGAATGTGTAACAGCTGGCAAGCCATTTTTGCCAGCTCTTATTTTAGATTACTCAGAGTCCTGGCTCTATGAAATGTAATTCTGAATCTCAAAGAACTTCATTTCTTTTTCATTTTCTTGGGTTCATTAAGTTAGCAAATGCAAAAGGAAGTGTGACTTAAAAGAGCCTATCGTTAAGTATGATGATGAATAACAAGTCAGAAAAGCAGACAGCTGTAGCTCTTGGTGTAATGAGTTTTAAGTTGATGCCTTAATGTTGCTAGTTACACTATTGTGAAAACTTGCCATTGACTAATTGCATGCTGGCTTATTTAGAAGGGAAAATCTGCAAGCCAGTTAAACAAATCTGAAATGGTTGTATTCCCTAAACTGTCTCAAAGTATCTATTTATAAGTATGCAGGGGCTTAGGATACATTTTTAAAATGTTAGTAACAGATTTCAAAATCCCCTGAATTCTATTTTTATCTCATTGAAGGCAGTGAAATGCATTACAGATTTTTCTGTAAAAGAAAACAAAAATTAGAAATATAAAGTCAGTTTGTATAATGTGAAGTCTGTCTCTAGTTGCAGATTGTTTGCTTTTCTAGACTTAATGATTCATTTCTCAATTCCACCCCATATTAACACTAATTATTAAAGTATCAAAGGACTGGAATGACAGTGCTCAACTAATTTAAACTGACAGTGCAAATGGAAAAGTTGTTGTCTGTAGTATAAAGCATTTATACATTACTTTTTTTTTTAAAGCTTTTATTTATTTATTTGACAGAGATCACAATTAGGCAGAGAGGCAGGCAGAGAGAGAGAGGAGGAAGCAGGCTCCCCGCTGAGCAGAGAGCCCGATGTGGGGCTCGATCCCAGGACCCTGGGATCATGACCTGAGCTGAAGGCAGAGGCCTTAACCCACTGAGCCACCCAGGCGCCCTATACATTACTTTTTTTAGTGTTTTGAAATGTTTTGTGTAGTTATAAGAATGCGCTTTATTGCCCTTGTTGCACAATTAATTCATTGAATCAAAATATGTCCACTGATTATTACAAAAAAATTTATGATCAATAAGTTCCTCACCAATGCATGGAATTCTACACATTCTTTTCCTAAACAGTGAAAATATCACCTTTATTCATGTCTTCCTACGTTAAAATTCTTCCTTTTTTTCACTGGTTATTTACCCTTTAAACACATGTCTCCCTGATCTCTACCTAAGTCCCATCCTGTGCTTTTCTCCAGTGTGTCAGAGGAGCGCTGTAGATACAATTGATTGAAGATTTCTATTTTATTGAAACAATAACTTTCTCTTTATTGTCTCCCTTATTTAACCTCCTGGGCTACCTTGAGGAAAAGCACCATAATGCTGAGCCCTCAGCAACTACCCTGATTTGTAAGTGCTGTGTGATTCACTCACCATATCCAGTTTTCTCCTCTCTGTTTATGAGCCAGAGAATGTTGTTTTTCATGCTTCCAGCAACTTCATGGATCTCTCTTTTAGCCAGCTTCTCTCTCATTGACTGACTATATATATGTAAAATATATATTTATAACATTTTATATTTATATATAACATATATTCATAAAATTTATAAAATTTATATATATAAAAATATATATACCTTGCTGCAAGAATTATTTCACACCAAAATACATTTTACTTTTACCTGATCAGAACTAAGAAAAAGCCAAATAGCACAGATGTGTATGTCCTCTGAGTTTCTCCTTCTTGCTCATTTTATCATCCATAGTCTTTTAGGTAAGACCTAATGCTCTAGACTAGTGAACCCCATCTTTGGTCATTTGTATAGGGCCTTCTGATTGTTGCTTTGTCTGTATTCCTCCTTCATTATTATTTACTTAAAGATTTAATTTAAATCAATTGACTAGCTAGCATGGTCTGTTTCCAGTTTAAATAAGCTCACTACCTCTTATAGCCTTTGCCTGATAATATTTGCACAATTATGAAGTTAATGTCCTAGGTATAATTTTGTAATACACATTGAATTGAATAATATTTGAAATATGAAATCATCATACACAACTCTGGCCACAGTAGAACTTATTGAACCTTGTATGTAAATTACTGATTTCTAATGTTTATTCTTCTGATGTTTTATTTCCTTTATTATAACTCTTCTTTCCCATCTCCCCCATTATAGGTCCCAATTCATGTCCCTTCCTGCCTTCATGATCTGGTTTAAGTCAACTCCCTGAACCATTCTGTTGACTTTTTCATACTTTCATACTGTACTTCCTACTTGCACATTATGATATTATGGTATCACATTTATGATATTCTAAATTTTATTTAGTTTTATTTTCCAGTAGTTCAAAGATTTTACTCAAATATTCAGGGTTTTCTCCCCTCTCCCTAGGTATATTATATTCTTTCTCGGTGCATATTCTTTCTCAAATGTCTGAGTTTCTTAAGGATAGAGATGATTATCTTTTAGTTCTATGATATCTCTCCCCTTCCTAATATAAGGACCTATACTCCCATAGACTTCCATTAATGCTGAGAGATTAATAGCTATATAATGGATGGGAAGGGTAATGCCATAATGTTTGCTTTTTATGTTTTTACAACCTTAGAGAAATAGAATCATTTCTATGGTATGCAGATTAGGACTCCTTGATCTTTCAGGCCAGAATAATAGCATGTGTAGAGGTTTAAAAGTAAAGGAAAACACAGAGTATTGGGGAAGTGAAAAGAAACAAGAGTATCTGGAGCATAGGTATAAGAACAAAGTGGAGAATGGTATCACTGGGGAGGTAACCATGTCAGATAGGGCCTCAAAAATTGCAGGAAAGCGTCTCAATTTGATCCTGAGTCAGTGGTGAGCAATTGAAGAGTGACACTATATAGGGGTGGATAGAAAGTGGCCATATTTAAGAGAAAGAAAGAAAAACAAGTTACGAGTCTCTGCAAAAGTCCAAGCAAGAGATGCTGCTGGCCTGACTTAGGGTAAAGGCTCAGGAAAGAAATGATATGGACAGATTTGAGGATTATTTAGGAGTTGAAATTAATAGGATTTAGTGATTAGCTAGACTGGTATATGAGGGAGACAGAAGAGTCTAGGGAAACTGTCAGATTACTGGTTTTGACAATGAGTAGGCAGTTGTCCCATTCATGAGCAGAGCATAGAAAGATCTGAAGACTTGGTGAGGAAAACAATAAATTCAATGTTGCACATCAGAGCTGATTTGCTAGTGGTACATACAGAATGAGTTATTTAAGAGGCAGTTTGAAACTTAGAAGGGAGACTTGGACTTGAGACAAAGATTCAAAGCTAAGGTACAGGAGTACCTTTCCTAGTGAGAATTGGTAGGAGATGTGTGGAAAAAGCTTCAGCTGGACACCAAAGACCACAATACTGAGGGCTGGTCAGAGAAGGAGGAGATTGCCATGAAGATTGACATGCCTGGTAAGTGTGGAGTCACAGAACAAAGGGGCTTATTCCAGAAAGAACTCTCAACAGGGAGGTCACGTAAGAGAGGGATTTACAAGTAACATGGGACCTGGCCACATTCTGGTTGTTAGTAACTGTGGCAAGATCAGCTTTTGTGGGAATCAGGCCCGTATGACAGGAAAGTGTCTACCTCAGGATGACAGCATATAAGGATGCTATATTAGTCCAGGTTCTCCAGAGAAACAGAACCAATGAGATATGTGTGTATGTGCGTGTGTGTGTGAAATGTATGTATATTGCATGTATGTGTATTGTATATGTGTATATTGTATGTATGTGTACTGTATATATGTATATATGTATAAATATGTGTTTATATTATATATATATGCAATTATATAATATATAATTGATTCCAAATAATCGATTCATGCAATTATGGAGGCTGGCAATCCCCAAGATCTGTAGTCAGCAATCTGGAGACCCAAGAAGAGCCAAAATTTCCATTCATGTCCAAAGGCAGGAAAACACCCAGTGTCCCAGTTCAAAGTCTGGCTGAAAAATTTCTCTCCTATTCAGATGAGGGTCAGCCTTTCATTTTATTCAGATCTTCAACTGATTGGACGAGGCTCACCCACATTAGGGAGATCCATCTATGTTAGTTTACCAATATAAATGTTGATCTCATCCAAAAGTAGCCTCACAGAAACACCCAGAATAATGTCTGACCAAATATCTGAGCATGCTGTGACCCAGTCAAATTGACATATAAAATCAGCCATCACCCTTTATGATATCCTCACTCTGGTAAGCACCAGATGATGAACACCAGAAATAGCTAAGAGGCTTTTCAAAAGTTCTGAGCTATAACTTCAGAATTCAGTCAGTTGTGGGTAAGGCCACTGTCTTAATTTCCTATGGATATTACAACAAACAACCACAAACTGGGTAGCTTAAAACAATGAAAGTTATCTCACAGTCTAAAGGCCAAAAGTCTGAAATCAAGGTGTCATCAGGGCCATGCTTACTCTTAAGATTCTAGGAAAGAACACTTCCTTGCCTCTTGCCCCTTCTGGTGGCTCCTGGACATACTTGGCATTTTTTTGGATAGTAGCTGCATCTCCTCTTCTTATAAGAACAGCAGTCATTGGATTTAGGACCCACTCTAATTTAGGACCTCATCTTAACTAATTACATCTACAAAGACCCTATTTCCAAATAAGGTCACATTCTGAGATTCTGGGTGGATATGAATTTTTAGGGAGCACTATTCATCTCGCTATAGCTACTAAATAAGCATCTATAATAAATACTTCAGTGGGTTCTGAGGCAGGTGGTTCACAGATCATGCTCTAGGAAGCACTGAGCCTGCCCACTGCTTTTAAGGTAAAGATGGGGGTTGGCTCAGGTAGGTGGGCAGAGGAATTTCCTAAAAGCTTAAACCCACTATGACTGATCTTTAGGGCCAGATGTGGGCAAAGGCATCTGGATTTCTAAATGGCATTAGCTCTCTAATCTCAAGAAATCTTAAGTTAAAAAAAATTTCGACCTGATTTAGAGTTCAACATCATTGCCAGAACTGAAAATTGATTATCTTGCATTCATAATGGCCAATGAGAACACTGTCTTGAACCTGGTTTTATAATACTCACTTGGTATTAGGTTTGAAATTACTAGATTCAGAAATAGTTGAATCTATTCAAACTACCCATTAATGTTTTATTGGATGGAAGCTTAAAAAACAAACAAGTTACCCAGGAAAGTACAAAATTACAGAAGGAACTATCTCCTCGGGGCTGCAGAAATTCAATGAATTTGTACTTTTTTGAGAAATTTGGTTTTTTAAGCTTTCATTCAATAAAACATTAGGTGATATTTTGAATAGATTCAACTATTTCTGAATGTGATCATTTCAAAACCAATATTGGATGAGATATTATAAAACTATATTTAAAACATTGCTCTCTTTGGCTGTTATGAATGCAAGATTAACAATTAACAGCCACATTTCAGGCACAAAATAGATGCAGCAGAGACATCTTTTTGATTCTGTGGTCGGTCATGGCTGTCCTCAGCCTTGTGCCTGTGGGCACAGGGGAGGAAGGAGGTTTCCTCTGTCCTTGACTTAAGCCTCCTCATTCTCAGTATGAGATAACTTGTGACCAAGGATAGGAAGCAAGTAACAGCAGCACCTCCAGGGCCTTCCCTCTCCTTCCTCCCTCTCTCTGCCCTACTTCCTTCCTTCTTTAGCATAATGTGCTTTTACCATGTTATCTCAGTTCCAGAGTGGTAAAAATAGTTATTTCTTAAATACCATAAAATCCTAGGTCTCGGAGAAAGCTTTAAAGAGTATCTAACTTATCCCTTTATTTATATATCTGATTAATAAAAATTACATACAAGTGCATACAGTTCAAAAAAGCAACTTATGTGATACAGCTTTTATAACAACAATAACAGTGTTAGTTCTATGACTTACTAATTCTCCATGAGTGCCTCCATAGACTTGTCATAAACTCTGTCCAAATGAAGACTTTCTATGAAACATTATCCCAGCTCACTGGGGACTACTGTTTAACCAATCTATCTTTATTCATCTTTTGTAGATAAGCTTTTTGTTTTCTTTTTAAAATTCATTTTCCAAATAGGCAGTCATAGTACTTTGCTTTTTGATATTGTGATCTCTATTAAGTGATTTGTTGCACATTATTGCAACAATAGAATTTAATAAAAACAGAGTTTTGTAATATTAGTTCTTTTTCTCAGATACTTTGATATATAATCTTTCAAATATGACAAAATTCCCCAGAAAGATGTATCTCCTTGATTATTCAAGGTTCCTTACTATACTGAGATGGGAGGATACACCTCAATGTTCTTAGTTGCAATTTCTAGTAACACCTTTTTTCAGTTTCTTACTAAAGCTGTTGAATGTGCTTGTTACTTTGTGTTATATACCCTTGATGACCTCTCAGGGCTCAGAACTAGTTACACTTATAGTTTTGTATTATCTGGAACTTCCCACCAAAGATTTCTGGGCATATAGCAGGTACCCAATAAGCACAACAGAATGGAACAGTTTCAAGGGAATAATGAAAGCTCATAATTCAGAATTCTACTTTTTATCTTATTCATAAGTTGCTTCATGTAGTATATTTTTCATATGTCCCATAAAAATTTTAAAAGAAATTTCTATTGCTTGCCAACTTCAGAAGATTTCAAGTTCAAACTTTGCAAAATGCATAAAAGTAAATAATTCAACTTTACTAAATGATGTTAAAAACTGTTTACATGATGTATCTTGAACTCAAACTAATGAGGGCATCATGCCTCCTTGCAGTATCTTTTGGCCTCTCAGGATCCCAAATAGTTAATTCTGCGTGTGGTTATGTATTGAATATCTGCAGCCCCAAGGAGACAGTCCCCTCTGTGAAGACTACAAGGTGCAATCCTGGTGTCTAGCATGGTACACAGTGAGTTCTCATTAGATATTAGTAAATGAGTGAAAAAAGAGAAAGGGAGAGGGAAGTGTGGCAAGACAAGAGAATTAATGTTCCTTGAGATTATACTATATACCAAAGCCCATCACTCTCTGAACATGATTCAGCTTTTAAACTAAAAGTAAAAAAAAGTTTAGAAAGTAATAATATGAATATATGTTCTTGCAATGAAGTGAGAAAAGACTATAATAAAACAAAACTAATAAAGAGAGTAAAGCAATGATTCATATAATTCGTTATTGGTTTAAATGTATATACTTGCATGAATTCGTAGATGATATAATATTTTTTAGTTTCTGTATTTGATGCATTACATCCTAGGGCCTTGCTGATGGTAGAGGGACTGCTCTTTGAAGAGCTAAGTAATTCCTTGAGACAGCAATCAGCTCACATCGGGAGGGTAGCTTTCACATGCAAACCAACCACCCCCTTCATTGGCCTCTGACACTCTGGGCCACTATCTACCTGCTCTAATCACTTCAGGATCTTGCTCCGGTCTTGGGATAGCCCCTATGTCCCAGAGGCTGTTGAAATTATTTAAACTAGCCAATCCTAAACCTGCCTACCCTGCCTTGCCTGTTCTTTCCCACAGAAACTGCAATAAAGACTCCTGTCCATGTTTTCTCTTTGCTTCCTCTGCCTGACTGAGCCTGATGCTTCCCCGTGTGGCCCCACCTGGTCTGGCATGCCCCCTCCTCTCTCTTGGGAACTGTGAGTATAACAAACTGTCTTTTCAGTGGCAATTGTCTTCTGATCAGCCTGACATATCTGGATAATAATAACGATAAAACCCATACTTAAAAACTAGATTCACTATAAAAAATTTTTTTAAGTACAAGTACTAAAAGAAAAGCAATAATCTTATCACAATATACAATATATATAACATCTGCTGATTTATGTTTTTGCCTTATAAGTTAATTGAAATTTTCTAAATGATTACAGTGAGAAAGCCCTCTTATTATTCCTTTTCATTTAATAAGATCATTATAACAGCTTTTCAATAATTTGATTTTTTTTGCCTGTTTTTATCCTTTCATGTAATATAACTTATTGATGAGATAAACCAATGCAGATCAATTTACATTTTTATAGGAATAAAGATTTTGGTAATAGACTAAAATTCAATGACAGACATGAAGAATATTTTATTCTGTTACTCTGTTTTCATCGGAAAGAATAATATCTTGTTCCAAATTCAGTTGGGAGTATATTCAGAGTCAGACTTGATGAAGCACCAAATGGATTTTGTTATGCATGTTCATAATCCCTTATTCACGATTCCAAAATACAGAGAACTCTGAAAACCAAAAAAAATTTTTCATGAGTTTGTGGCAAACTAATTTGGTGACAAAACCTAACCCGAATTGATGAAGTCACTTGTATCTTTATTCTTCTTGAAGGTGAATATTCATACTTATGCTACAGAAGTATTAATGTGGTATTTGGGGGGATGCTGACCCGACCATGATGGGAATATTAAACAATATGCCACTTACAGACTGTCATATGCTAAAATTCACTACAAGTTCTGAATTTTGAAATACAGTTATCCTCAAGAGTTTCAGATGAGGGGTGGTGGACCTAATTCAATGTGTATGTGTGTTTATAGTGCTTACATGTTTTGGTCATACAGGCACAGACTGTTACTCCTCCTTTATTTAATACATAATTTTATTCATTATTGTTACTCCTGTATTAAATTTCTTAATTAATTTGAAAGAATGTAGTAAAGATACTGGACCAACAGTCTAAGACAGATCTTGATAATCCCCTGTGCAGAGGGCACTGAAGATACAAAGATGAGTAGACCCCATTACTGTACTCCTGTGAGGACAGATGTGAAGGAAATAATAGTGACACAGTGTGACAAATGGTGAGAAAGTTGTGTTCAATGTGCTTTGGGTTTAGAGAAAGGAACCAGTAATTGCCTGAGGGAGTTTGGGAAGACTGCAGGGAAGAGGGGATTTTTGAGATGGCAGTGATTCAGGTAATAAAATGGGAGAGTTAGTCAATCCCAGTACTATTGATCATAAAACAAAAGGGAAATATTAATGGGATCCCTTGAATAACTTGACATGCTGCAACTCTTGGCAATGCTCAAACTCTCCTCATTAGTTAGTACTGCTCTGTCACACTGAAAGACTTTTTATACTTCAGTATCAATAGAAATTCCTAGAGAAAAGCATCCTGGCTTTTGATATGTCTCTGCATTGAAGCAGAATGTACTGCTATTGGCAGGATTCAGTAAAATGCCAATGCAGTGTGGATTATCTTCAAGCAGTGACCCTCAATCAAACACCAAATATCCCTGTCTCACAAGGCAGTTCCTTGGACAGAATGACTGTGAGACATTGAGTACATTTACTCATGCATAAAAATCACATTAGTAAGATAAATATAGGAACCACTTTCTTCCTCACAAATGTATACCATTTGCCTGCAGTGATGTGATATTTAAAGCTCAGGTTAGAATTGACGGTGTTGAAGTTCAACCTAGTTATTTTCAAATGCTCAACTTAGGTAAGTGCCAACAGCAAAGGTTTGATCTGTTGAGTCTCTTTCAAGGGAGGAAGATGACAATGTGGTTTTAAGCAGTGATGTAAAAGGAAAAGGTTAAAGGCAAAACTCAGATAAAATAAATTTTAAAAACTCCCTTTTCCCATTTCTACTTTGCTAAGTTATTATGGGGGACATTTTTAACATTGTTACTAATGGTGTCCCTAATTTTGTAGCTGAGCCCCTTTTCATTTTGCATTGTGGCTGACAGAAATCATTGAGAATCTCTGTACAATAAATCAATCACACAGGCAGTGAGCCAAGAAGGATGTTTAGCATTTAATCAAAGGCAACCTTGTATTTTTCACCTAGTATCTATAAAATGAAACATTCAACTTAACCACCATGCAATGTTAATTCAGAGAAAAAAAATGCTGATCCTTGCAACAAAGATGTGGTTTGGTATACATTTAAAGGAAAACAAAATATGGAACCTAGAATTTAGGGCGCTGGTTTCTAGTTGGGATTCTGTAACTTCATAGCTGATTCTTGTAGTTAATGTATGCTCTTTAGTGGGAATTCCAGATTACTCAATTATAAAATCTAGGAGATTAGATTATATGGATTCTAAGGTCTCTTTCTTTCTTTTTTTTTTTTTAAGATTTTATTTATTTATTTGTCAGAGAGAGAGGAGCAAGAGTGAGCACAGGCAGTCAGAGTGGTAGGTAGAGGCAGAGGGAGAGGAAGAAGCAGGCTTCCTGCCAAGCAAGGAGCCCGATGTGGGACTCGATCCCAGGACGCTGGGATCATGACCTGAGCTGAAGGCAGCTGCTTAACCAACTGAGCCACCCAGATGTCCCCTAAGGTCTCTTTCAACTTTAAATTTTATAGCTACTATCTTGGATTATAGGCTGTGTGGATCTAATAGTGTTGATACTTGGCTTTCAAGTTGGATTATTTTGCTTCAAAGCTTCATTCGTTATTTTTTTTTTTAAGATTTTATTTATTTATTTGACAGTCAGAGATCACAAGTAGGCAGAGAGGTAGGCGGAGACAGGAAGGGAAGCAGGCTCCCTGCTGAGCAGAGCGGCTGGATCCCAGAACCCTGGGATCATGACCTGAGCCGAAGGCAGAGGCTTTAACCCACTGAACCACCCAGGCGCCCCCAAAGCTTTATTCTTAATGCAATTGTTAATCAGGTAATAACAATTAAACCTTCATAAATTATGCCATTTAATTCAACTAACTTCCCAATTGTTCAGTTTTTTCAGAGCGAGTGATTAGCTTTTTGCCAGACTCAATGTATTACCAAAGGATAATTACAGAATACATTATTTATGAAATGAAACCATTCTGATAAAAAAAAAATTGTGAAGCCCATACATTTTATACTTTATTTAAGAAATTATTATGGTGGTAAAAAAAAACAAAAACAAAAAACTTTGGTAACAGTCCATTTGTCATCTGGCCTCTTAACAAACTCTCATAAAATCAATCCCATGGAAAATGAAGAGGCATTGAAATCTGTGTCAGAGTCTGACACATCATGCAAGACATTACTCCATAAAGACCAGGTGGATGAAAAGACTGGGAATTTTCCACACTACACCTTGATTATATCTTTTCCAGTTTTGGAAAATAGATTCTATTGCCTTATTGTTAATTCATGCTCCTAAATACAACTACTTATTCCTGGAAACTCCTGGCATCATTTTTAAATTCTTAAATGATGTTTATTTTATGCTTGAAACTATTTTAAGTGCTTTACATGTATTTATTAATTTAATTATCGTACCATCTTTTGAATAGACACTGTTAATACCCTCATTTATGTATGGGGAACTCAGAACAGAGACATTTAAGTAACTTGTCCTGGGTCACTTAACTAGAAAGTCGTCAAGTTGGGATTCAAGGCTACAGCCTTGGAGGGAAGCGCCATAAACAATTAGCATGCCATACTGCAGTGATGAAGAGCTGTGTGGATGTATGTTGATTTGGTTTTTAGGGTCTCGTATGTAAATGTAGAACTGTCATAGCTTTTCTGCACAAACCATATATTCTGCAGAAGATTATTTTAGAGTGGCAGTTTTTAAAATAAAATTTGTAGCAAAACAGAATCAAGGAATTTCTTTATATCTTAATGTGGTTTTGTTAGTGTTAGAGTCAAATACAGCATAGGTTAAAAGAAGCACTGGTCTTCTAGTCCCTCCAAAGACATTGTCTCCAATGAATAGTGAAACTGTACATTCATGGTATTACATCACTATAGGAACTTCAACACACTTTTTATATTTCTGAATATCTGTACACTTCAGGGACATAGTAAAAAAAGTAGTTATGACTAAGCATATTACCATTTTGATGAGATATGACAAGACTTTCAAACTTTTGTAAATGTTTGACTAGATTTGGGAAAAGATAAAAAAAAAAACGTTTTTTATTCTGAACAGAACACTCTCTTTAGGGCCAATGGGTTAAGTCCTTAGAAGTGTGAACAAACTATTGGTTAATGGTAAGCACATAGTCTAAAAACTCATTTTTTAGCCAAGTTTGATGACAAAGGTCCTGTTGTTAGGTATTTAGTGGGAAACAGTGATAAGCATATCATCCTAGAAGGAAGTACCATTAAATTTCATGGCAACATATTACAGATGGCTGTTTAAAATAATTTTAAAAACCTGGAAATTTAATAAAAAAATATGGTATCAATAAATGTTTATTTTATAGCCCAAATTTCTGTGTGAATTTCTACAGGATTTCTTAAGATGTGTCATAATGGTTCATGGAAATGGATTAGTATGATGATTGTTAGCTAATTTTCCAAGAGAATTCCCCCTTTTTTGTCTGCTTATATTTCTTTTTTTTTTTTTTAAAGATTTTATTTATTTATTTGACAGAGAGAGATCACAAGTAGGCGGAGAGGCAGGCAGAGAGAGAGAGAGAGGGAAGCAGGCACCCTGCTGAGCAGAGAGCCCGATGTGGGACTCGATCCCAGGACCCTGAGATCATGACCTGAGCCGAAGGCAGCGGCTTAATCCACTGAGCCACCCAGGTGCCCCTGTCTGCTTATATTTCTAATGTAATATAGAAGTTGAGTCACAGTAGTGGGTGGTTAGAAGGAATGAATCCTTGCCTGTTAAAAAAAAAGTAAAATTTTAGAAATATGTGGAAATGGAAAAACAGTGATTGGAGTTCTTATGATATAATATCCCAAACCATAGCTAAACAGTTTTTTTAAACACACTGTTGTCACTACCAGTGACAAATTATCGTAGATAATTCCACCCTGAAAGACAGACTTGTGAGCCTCCAGTGCCTAGAACTGTGCATTACTTTTTTTTTTTTTAATCTTTTTCTTTTCTTTTCTTTTTTTTTTTTTATTCTCTTCTTTTCCTTCTTTCTTTTTAAAATCACTATTTTCTTGGAAGTTTCTGAAATATTTTGCAAAGTTTAATTTTTGGGTTGTATTACTCACTCAGTTACACAAAGCGTAAAACTCGTCTTTGGTAAAAAACCAACAACATTCATATTCTTTCCCTAGTTCTTAGCCTCCTGACATGTTTCAGTTGTGAAAATGAAGTACTCTGTTTTTATCTGAAAATATCTGGCTTGTATTTCATTGATAATCTTATATGCCACCCAATATTATACCAAGTTGGATTTTGAAAGTGTTAGTAATACCACCATACTGGTACCATTAATCATAATGAGGAAAATCACAACTATGTAATAATATGTTTATGGAATGTATTATTTTAACCCAGGCTTTGCTTAGGTTATACACTAATACACTGTGTTTAGCATTAAGACTTCCTAGATTTAAGAGCCCTTAACTGTTTGGGCCTTTTTGTTGATTTAAGTTAAAAAAAAATATTTTTCCTTTTATGTGTACAATAGGTACAAATGAATAAAACTTCCAAGGTTATATAACTAAGCTCAGAAAAAACAAACAAACCCACAATTATATTCAAAGATGGGAAATGCTTAGCAGGTATCCCCCCACTTTCTCTCCCTTGCTCATGGCTGACACTCTTTATTGATCATGGCCAGAAGCAGCCTCGGGCCTTTCCTCAAAACAGTGCTCTGGACGGCCACAGTCAGTCAGGCATGGCTTGGGAAATAAAGCAATCCATTATTACAAATAAAGATAGAATATGACATCTTCTCATCCATGAGTATCTCCCATCTGTATCTATAAACCAAAATGTATCCACTACATACAAATTAAGTTGAAGGAAATGAGCCCATAGCTTGTAAGAAAGAAAATGGAGGGACAAGATCACCCAAAAGTTTTTTATCTTTATTTTTCTATATTCTTTTGGATCTAGAGAACCAGAGAAAGTGTGTTCTTTTATGAAGCAATCAGTTTTGGGAAGGGAAGTTCGCAAGGATTCTGGCCTCAGGAATTCCTTCCCACAGGAAATGTGGCCTTGCAAACTGAAGGGCTGGGCTACTGGAAGTCTGCTGTAGCGTTTCCATATGTCAGGCAAACCCTGACCCAGGGCTGTTCTTCTATGGAAGACCCAGGCCGGCTAAGAATAGAAATATCCTGTGTGCTAGTGAAGCCGAAAATGATTTCCTTTTGTCCTTATTTATTCAGTTTTAGGGATAGCTTCCCTTTATAGTTTATATATTCTTGATTGTAAGTTCACCTGTGGCCTGTTGACAATCATTAGAAATTGAAAACAACTATGAAATTTGAGACTCTTTTTGTGTTTGTGGGAGAAGTAGGATAAACTTACTAGGAAAAGATTATAGTAATTGACCTATACCAAAAAATCCGAAGCAAGCAAACCATAATGTCAAGGTATTGAACCTGTAAGTTTCACAAACAAGAGTTGACATGGTTTCTCATTGGAATCCCAGGAATATTCATACTATGCCTAGCATAACATAAGTTCTCTGTCTTGGTCAGCATGGGCTGCTATAAAAAAATACTATGGACTTAGTGGCTTAAACAACAGAAGTTTATTTTCTCATAGTTTTGAAGGCTAGAAGTGTGAGATCAAGGTGCCAGCATGGTTGGGTTCTGATGACACCTCTTTTTCTGCTTTTCATATGGCAGCCTTCTTGCTGTGATCTCACATGGCCTTTCATTGGTATGTGTACTGGGAAAGAACAAGAGAGCTCTCTCTCTTTCTTCCTCTTCTAAGACCACTGATCTTATCATGAGATAAGCTCTCACACTTATTTAACCTAATGACTTTTCCTAAGGCATCTCACCCTCACCACTTCGTTTAACCCTATTACTTTCCTGAGGCCTCATCTCCAAATATCATCTCATTGTTGTTGGTTAGGGCTTCAACATGTGAATTTGAGGGAAATACAGACATTCAGTCTATAAAACTTTCAAAGCTTAACTGTTGATTGGTTGATCTTAAAAAACCCGAGTTTTAAGTTTTACTAAAACCCCAATAAATGATCTGAGAAATATATAAGGTTTTCTACTAAGATAATCCAGCTGATAAAAAAAAAAAAAAAACTGTTAGAATTTAAGAGGGTACTTTAAGATTATAGTAAGGTGATCAGATATAAGTCAATATATAAAAACCATTGGCTTTCTTGATATTAACAATAATCAATTAGAAAACATAGTAAGTTGGGTTTCATTCATAATAGCAATAAAGTTTATTTTTTATTTAGAGTAAATAGGAAATCTGCCAGACTTTTATGAATAGGGTATAAAAACCTACATAAATAAAGTGCTATTCCGTATTTTTTAATGGGAGGACTCAACAATGTCACGATGCTGGCAAGCTGGCTCTCAAATACATAATGGGAGAAAGAACAGCAATGCTTAGTCAATCAAATTTTTAAAGAAGAGAATGATTGGGGGCGCCTGGGTGGCTCAGTGGATTAAAGCCTCTGCCTTCGGCTCAGGTCATGATCCCAGGGTCCTGGAATCGAGCCCCACATTGGGCTCTCTGCTTAGCGGGGAGCCTGCTTCCTCATCTCTCTCTGCCTGCCTCTCTGCCTACTTGTGATCTCTCTATCAAATAAATAAATTAATTAAATCTTTAAAAAAAAAGAGAGAGAGAATGATGGTATTTGGCCTACTAATAATCAGCACATAATGTAAAGGGATATAAACAGTATACTTTGGCACATGAACAGACAAACACATTAACAGAAAAAAATAGAATGGAAACGCAAGAATATACAGGAATGTAGTTTATAGTAAAAGTGTCATCTCTAATTAGTAAAGGTGTTCAGACTTCTCACTGAATTGCGTTATGACAGTTGGCTATCCTTTTAGGGGAAAAATTGAACTCATCTCACATCATAAGCAAAAATCTATTTTGGAGATATTATTGAGAATAGATGTTAAAAACAAATTATAAAAGTATTTGAAGGAAATGTAGAAAAAGTTTTTATAACTCTCAGAATTGGGAAAACTTTCCTAAGTGATACACAAATATCATGAATCATATAAGTAAGTATTTGTAACTTCAATCTCATAAAAACAAAAAACATACAAAAAACGACAATAAAAATGGAGTTAAACAATAAGCTACAGACTGGGGAAATATTTACAACATATATAAAGGATTAGCAATATGCAGAGTGACCACATATGAATATGCAAAACACAAAGAACCAAATAGAAGGTGGACAAAAGATACAAAGGACCATTTACAGAAGAAATACATATGACCAAAACATGTGTAAATTAGATAATATTTACCAAAATTTGAAATAAGCCTAATCTTTGGCCTTGCAATCTATTTCTAGGAATCTACCCCACAGAAATATTCACTCATGGTCAGTAAAATATATTTAAAAAGGGTATTCTCTTTTATAATAGCAAATACTATCAACAAAAGAGAGAGTAAATAAAACACAGACCCTTCCATTATTATAAAGAAAGAGCCAGATCTTTATCTACTTAAAACTAAATTAGAGAGTTCTTTAAGACCAAGTGAGGGGTATCTGGGGGGCTCAGTTGGTTAAGCATCTCATCTGCCTTCTGGGCCCAGGTCATAATCCCAGTGTCCTGGGATCTAGCCCTAAACTCCTGCTCAGCAGGGAGTCTGCTTCTCCCTCTCCCTTTTCTCCCTTTGCCCCTCTTCCCCACTCACGCTCTCTCTCTAGCTCTGCTCTCTCTCTCTCAAATAAAATAAATAAAATCTTTTTTTTTTTAAAGACCCAAGTGGAAAGAATTTGCCATATCCTAATAGAATCATATGTAAATATGTATGACCCATATATATATTAATACATGTGTCTCTATATTTTTTATTCCATGTGCTTTTGTGTGGATTGACTGTTCTGTGAGAACATATTTATGTGTTTTTTGTTTAACCAAAAAAAAATTTTTTTTAGATCAAAGGGAAGTATATTTCGGGAAAGTCAAGCATGGTGGCTCAAGCTCTTCCTCACATGATAGAGGACTGCTTTCAGGAGGGTGAGAATCACATGTCTGTCACTAACATGGTTTGGGCCTCTCTCTACTTACATTTTCTCTTGACCTCCGGCTATGCTGCCAATTTTTCTTTTTTGGGGGGTGGTGTAGAAATGAAAGTAAAAAGAAGTTCTTTAAGACTATTGAGATTCTTGTTATGCAAAAGTTGCATTATTGGAAGGGGTTTTAGATGTGATCTAATGCAGCTCCCAAGCTTTACGTGGAATTCTGATTTCCGAGATGGCCAGGAAACTTTAATGGGAATTTCATATTTCTCATGCTTGAGTCACATCCCCTTATCCAGAAATGTGAAAAATTTTTACCACTGAAAAACAAGTTGAGGTGTTACTACTCCTCTAACTTTTAAGCAAATAATGTAACAAGACAAAAAGGCAATTTCATTCAAAGGAATACAAATTAAAAGGTGTATTTCAGCAGACAAATTATTACGGTGATGCCCTCTGACAAGCTACAAAAAGTGTTTTTCAGTGTTACTTTAATTCTCTATATTAGGACTTTTTAATCCATAAATTCTGTTGTATTACCTTCCAACAGCTCTTACCAACACTGGTCTGATTGGTTTATCTTCATTGGTCAAATCATTAGAAAGAGGTAGTTGGGAAAGTTACTATGTTTAAGCCATGTAATATTCCTGTGTGTCCTAAGAGTCCTTCACGAAACTCACTTGTTTCCTTAGATATTGGCAAGGAAAGGCCAGACACCTCTCCTTCCAATTTGGTATTTTTTGTTTTTATTGAGCACACTGCTTTTCCAATAATGTGCCTAATACCTTTGCTCAGAGCTTATCTGATTTGCATTCAGCTAAACTGTGTCTGTGTTCTCAGATGTGTATCCCTATAAAGAGACCACTTCCCCACTTTTTTTTATCTCCATTGTCCTTTGGAGAGGACTGTAGCTTTATGAGATCAAATAGGCTATAGCAAACCCTGCTGAGCTCTTGAGTGACTTTTACTTTGTCCTTGACTGAAGAATTTG
This sequence comes from Enhydra lutris kenyoni, assembly GCF_002288905.1. NCBI lineage: Eukaryota > Metazoa > Chordata > Mammalia > Carnivora > Mustelidae > Enhydra > Enhydra lutris. The sequence goes on from NW_019154111.1 coordinate 23,969,576, forward strand.
CAAAGTGCAAAGGTCATTGTCAAGTAATGATTCCTTCCTGGAGCTCTAAGCTGGCTTCCTATGGGGGCCTGTTCCATTCTAACTGAGTTTTGCAAGCTATTAATTCCAATTGAAGCTCAGACCCTTGAGACACATAGGAGAATGACTCTTCCAACATCTCCTGTCATCCACATATATTCTGAGCATGCATAAGAACCTTGAACTCCTGGACACGAGCAAGACCAGTGTAATAATTTTGTAATTTTAAAATGTGGGGTTTTTAATTTTTAAAAATCTCATATAAAACTGAAAGTCACCGTGCTGGAAATGTTCTTTCCTTTTTAAAGTTCTTTAATGTTATATTATCTTTATATGTTTACAATGGAAGGAAATGATCCTACTGGCTGCCAGTGAATGAGGGAGAGCAGAGCAGAGCTGAAGAAATCAGAGCTAATATTCAGCACAAGTTTCTATAGTCTTGTTTGTTTGATGTGGTGGCTGTTGAGCTTACAGATACACACCTTCTGTTTATACTTCCAAGTGTTCCTTTTATCTTTAGATAAAAGTGTACAAGGGAAGTTGCTAAAATTAGTCCACCTTTTGGGCCCAGGCCACAATTAAACTTAGATGTAAAAGAGATCAAAGCATTTCCATTCTGATCTGAATAGCTGCAGCCCAGCAGTGTAGCTGGTAGCAATATGAAATGACTAAACACTTTCTGCTTTGGAACATCTAAGCAATATAGATCTTCCTCAATTTATGATGGGGTTACGTCCCCATTCCCCATCATAAGTTGAAAATACTGTAAGTTGAAATTGCATTTAATACACGAAAACCTACTGGACATCGTAGCTTAGCCTAGCCTAACTTAAACATGATCAGAACACTTACATTAGGCAACAGTTGTGCAAAATCATGTAACACAAAGCCTGTTTCATCATAATGTTTTGAATATCTCATGTAATTTATTGAATACTGCACTAAAAGTGAAAGCCAGAATGGTTGTATAGGAACAGAATCATTGGGAGCTGTGGCTCACTGCCGCTGCCTAGCATCCCAAGAAAGGACCATATTGCAATCCCTGGAAAAGATCAAATTTAAAAATTCAAAGTATGGTTTCTAGTGGATGTGTATTGCTTGTGCCCCATGGTTAAGTAAAAAACTTGCAAGTCAAATAATTGTTCAGTGAGGGGATGTCTGTATATTCCAGACTGCTAGGCACAAAAAAGCATGCATGTCTGCTTTGGAAGTGACTGCTTGCCTTTCAGGATCTGACAAAGAAACTCTTGTTGAGACCTCAGTTTAGAATCTAGTCAGCGCCCAGGTACTCCTGAAGGCTGCCTCAGGGGATCCCTGCAGATGGACAGTTTCTCTCTTTTCCCCAGTAGAAGTGGAGTTGATATTTTGCATGGTTTTTCTATGCTTCTTTTAGGGGAAGCCCAACAGTCGATGCTGCCTCAACGCTTTTTCAAGATAATGGCAAGTCCCCCTTCTCCTCCTTTTTTAATATTGCTTTCAGGTTCTGAGCTTGGCAAAGCCTTATTAGACTAGTGTCCTCTGAGGACTTGGGAACAGACAGAAGACTTTTGGTCTCTGAGCAGGAGTAGGGTCACTAAGTTATTTATTATGCAAACCATTTTTGTGAGTGAAAGGGGAATTTTTAGTACTTTAACCTGAACAACTGGAATAAAGTGAGACTCTGTGGGCAAATTCGGATATATGGAGCCCTTGTGCATATGGGTGAGTCCTTTGCTAGAGCCTCAATTCTAATGCTTCTTTTCCTGTACAAGACTGGGCATTTTCCAGTCACTCCTTTAGATTATTAGAGACAATCATTTTCTGTGTTTAATAGCAAACATAGCAATAAGAAAACAGAAAATTTCCGTATGACTCAGAACACAGCCCCCTTGTTAAATAATATAGCTCCAGAATAGATTTTGTGGCAAAGAAAATGTTCTGTACAAATTCTTTAAGGAAGTCTTTCAAACTTTTTTTTGTTTTTTGGGGTTTTTTTTCTTTCTTTTTTTTTAATAGGATGCCACCACCCACTACGCTATTTACAAAGAAAGCCTTGAAGGGAAGCCACAGACCCTTCAAGCCATTTCTAGCAAAGAGTTGTACATTCAGTACCAACAACACAGAAACACTGTTGTAACTACACCCAAACCATTTCTTGTGTCCAACATATTTTTGTCTTCAGACTGCAGTTGGATGGCTGTTTCCTTTCTGTTTGTTTTACCACTTCCCTTCTAAATATTTTGCATCATCCTGGAGATTTTCCCAAGTTGTGGTCTGCCTGCTGGAGGGCCACATTCCTCTGACTTGTGGCATTAAGTTGTGTCACCATGGCAAGGCTTGTTTATCATAAGGGAGTATTTCATAGGATGGGCACCTCTCAAAACAATTTCACCTTTCTTTCCTCCTCTTCACATGCTCAGAGATTCTGAGACAGCAGCCCAGATATGGCTTTCTCTAATCATAAACTACATTCCTAGAGTGTGAACTTCACTTTGCTTTGCTTTTAAGATAGGGAAATATTTGGCTCTGTTTATTTCTTTCAAACTGGGCAGTGCCCTTGACTGTTATGACTAATCCACTTGTCAGGGCTGGAATCTGCTAACAATTCTTTACCCCAGGTTGATCACATTGCTTGAACTTGTGAAGCAAAAATGCTGCAGAGGCCAAAGGCTGACTTTGCGGTGCTTGAAGCCCATCCTCTGTTGACCGTGAGGATTTTTTCCGAGAGAATGAAAGCTTAGTCAGAACCTGACAGTTCTTGCTGCCTCACATTCCTGCAGAGGAACCAGCTTGGGGAGAGATAAGAGCTCTGGGTTGACACCCTGATTATGCCTACCTTTTTATTTGTTAAACATGGAAATTGACTTCATCCAATTAATAAGTGCAGGAAACAGTTTTTGTTTTCTCTTTGTAGGAAAACATGAAGTAACGGTTTTATCTTAATTTGTCAGGCATTGCCCAAGAGACTACAGCCATGTGGGCTGGTGGCCAAAATATCGCTCTAAGTCCCAAGTATTAACACCCAGATATAAAAAGAATGCTAATTGGTTTTCCAGCTGAAAAATAATAAGGTACTAGTGCCAAAAATGCTGTATGGCATGGAAACCCCAAGTTTATACAATAGGTCGTGATTGCAATCTGGGGGCTCCATTTGTACTCACATGTAGCACTAAACAAAGGGAGGTGTTGCGCTCCTCTGTCTTTGTAGGAAGCCTCTGCTCCAGATCTCAGCCTGGTGTTGCACCAGGCTTCCCACAGTCTTCCTGCCAATTCTCCAAGTTTTTTCCTGGCTGCCATTCAGGAAAGTACAGCTCCGTTTGTAGGATGGAAAGTTAAAAAGGCCTTGCTTGGATACGCTAAAATATATACAAACACTGCTTGACGTATGAAGTGGGCTGGTTTTGCACAAGCTGCTCCTGCCTGCATTCTAAGGAAAGAGAACAAGAGACTTGAAAAAGTGATTTCAGTTAAATGATAGAGACAGTACATAGAAGAAAAAAGCAGTTTTTAAGAAAATGAATTCAGCATTCCCTTTGATCCTGATAATTATCCACTTTAGTTTCCACATTGATAAAATGTCTGCTAACCTCTAAGAGCGCATTCAGTGTGGGCCATCTCTAACTTAAAGACTGGGTTTAGCACAGAGAGAAGATACTGGATGTAGATATTCTAGAGAGCAGATCAGTAGAAGTGAGCTGGTGAGAGTCACTCTTGGGACCCTTGGAGCACGGGCCGGTCCAGGGCTGGTATTCTGATGCATTTTGGCTAATTGCCAGCATTGCCCCCTGGCCACACACCTTGACTCTATGTCTATATTACTGATGGAAAAGTGCTGAACTGAAAGGTTTCCTAATACTTAGAACCCTGTTCTCATTATTTCCAGTTGATGGTAAAACTACCGCAAACTTCACAGATAAACATTTATCTAATATTATCCAAAATGCATTTTTAAAAAGATCTATTTATTTATTTTAGAGTGTGTGTGTGTGTGTGTGCACGCACGTGCATGCTCCAGTGAGGGGAGGAGCAGATGGAGAGGGATGGGGAGAGAATCTCAAGTAGACTCCCTGCTGAACAGGGAGCCCAATGTGGGGCTCCATTTCACAACTCTGGGATCATGACCTGAGCCAAAATTAAGAGTCAGTCGCTTAACTGACTGAGCCATCCAGGCCCCCCATCAATGTTTTTCTTTTATTACTGTTTGTTATTTTTTAGTGCATTTCCCCCTAGAATAGTTAGGCGAAATGGGATGTATTTAAGGGTTTAGAAAACATTTGATTTAAAAGTATAGAGCGTCAGGATGTTTTACCTGCAGGAGAAACCAAGAAATAGAGGAATATTGAGTTAATGTTACTGGCCTCTAACTTAGTTCATTCCCACTAAGGTAATGAACTTTCCAGTGTCCCCCATCTTTCCATGTAGGTATCAGGCTCCTTCAGTACATTCCTGCATCTGTGACTTTGTGCTTGCTCTTTGTCTCACCTGGAATAGGCTCCATTCTCTTCTCCTTTTAGATTCCAGTTCAGTTCTACCTGGTCTGTGAAACCTTCCAAACCACTCCAGTGCCCTTGAGTTTCCCATTTATGTGAACTCTTACTGCTCTTACCATGTTCATGAAACCAGGTTAGGATGTGGACAACTAACAGATTAGATGGGAAGCGAACTGGGACCCAGAATACAAAATGGAGAAAAGAGAATTTTTTTTTATTACAAGGCATAGAGACCCACTCAATTAACTCAAAATAAGGAGAACGTATTGTGAACCCACACAGTCCAAAAAATGGGCCTTGCAGGATATGAACTAGAACCTCCCAGAAAGCTAGGCCACTCTCTTCCTGACTCTCAGGGTCATATACTACCACTCTGATGCTTTCCCAGGAATACTTACTTTCACATTCTTTCCTTTTGTCTCTCCCACACTTCCCTCTGTTATCATTTCCACTTTCTTTCAGCTCAACTATGCTCAAATAACTGAATTAGGCTTTTAGAAACTTAATTCTGAACCTCAAGACATTCGGTCATCTCATCTTGTGCTGTATATCCAGTCCTCTGTTTGATCAGTGTGGTTGGCCAGGGCAGGGGTTTTTGATAAAACAGCTGCCTAAGCCCACTCCCGTGGCAGCCTATAGGTGAAAAAGTTTCAGGGAAGAGGGAATTCTGATGGTATTCTGATGCATTTTGGCTAATTGCCAGCATTGCCCCCTGGCCACACACCTTGACTCTATGTCCATATTACTGATTGAAAAGAGGGAAACAAGTAGGTATGCACTCCAAAAGATATTCACTGCCTTCAGAGTTGTATTATTTCCCAAAGCAAAGGCCTTAAGGGCAAGGGGTAAATTATATGTTGCTTGCATCCATCGCTGTGTTTAGCACAGAGCTGTTCATCTGCCACAGTGAGTCACAACCCTGGCTGCACAACAGAATCACCTGGGAAACTTTTAGGACATTTCAGCTTTTAGTGCTCCCCTTCGCCACCACCAGAGATTCTGATTTCACTGGTTGGGATCATGACCCAGACACCAGGGGCTGCTGTGCTTTCCAGATGTCAGACTTAACTCTTAGTGAGGTCAGGGCCATGGAAAACATTACTCTGAGGACTAAAAAAGTGATTGGCCTCCTAACTGAAAACAAATAGCTTAAAATTCTTGCTTGGCCTTTTTAGAAGGCTAACTGTAATTACATGCATATTATCTTAGGTGGGGGAAATACCAGTAATATGGGTAACTTTTTAGAAAGAGACATTAAACTTTCTGATTTTACATTTAAAAAATTTTCTCCATTCTTATAACCATTATCATCAAATGTGGTAGTCAATGGTTATTTCTGCAAGGCTTTTTGAACACATCTTCAAAATGCAGTCCTATTCCTGGATTCTTTGAAAACAGGGTCTTATAATTAGGAAAATTTAAGATTTATTAAATTCTGAATTGGTGACAATTCAGAGTCCCCCTCGAATGACAATTGTTTTAGTTTCTTCAGTGGCAACTCTGAAATTGACATTGATAGATTTAGACTTACTTAAACAAACTTTCCTTTAGAATAACAAGTAGCTAATTTATTGCATACACTAGATGGAATTGCTCTTTCAGGGTACTCTTTATAGTACCCTTGTGGCTGCCAAGGTTTGCCTTAGGCTTTAGAACCATTGGATGTGGTTGAGTACTTGGAGAATTCCTTGAAAGTAGTTTCTGGAGTTCTTCAATACGATCAGTGAAACCAAGAAGATATTCCAAGCTAAACTGGTTCAAGTAAATTGATTCAATTGTTTTTTCCTGAGGGAATAACACTGCCTTTTCTGCCAAGTATCTCTGGGATCACCTTGGCACATTGGTTAACAACCTCTGGAAGTCAAGTCACCCTCATCTTATGATTAGGCACTGATTTTTGAATAAAATGTGATTCATCTGCTTTTATACTTCTTATCCCAATTTCCTTCTCTGTAAAGGAGATATTTTTTCCCCCTAATTAACTTGCAGTACTCTTAAGAAAGGCAAATTTTAATGTTGACTTCTTTGGCAAAGGGCCTCGAAAGAGAGTACTATGGAAAACATGTTTACCAATTTTTGATCCAACATAACCAGACTCCATTTCCCTCTTGTGTTATAGCATAGACCAGTGTAGTACCAACACTTAGTTATCCTAGAGCATCTTGTGCTGGACCCTTGGGATGTGAAGATCCCTTCTTGGACTTACCATCATGTGTCCAATGGTCAATAATGGGAATTGTGATGTTAGTTATTAAATTTCCTTTGGGGGTGATGCGAATGTCTTCCCTTTGTTTCTAGCAAGATATTGGCTTTGCCAGAGAAGGAGCAGAGATATCACCCTTGCAAGTTAAACAGAGGTTAATGCGTCTGCACTGATTGGCAGGGACTCTGGAATATGCATTCCCATGCAGTAGACCTGCTGACCATCATGGCAAGAAAGCTCTGCTTGATTGATATGCCCAGTCATTAAATAAGAAACTGTGTCCTTACTATGAATTCTGCAGACTTGTCATTTGGCAAGGTTGATTCTAGAACTTTTGTATATGTTGCATTTGATCCCAAATCAAACAGCCTAAAGAGAAAGTCATTAAATGTTTCATTGCAAATTCCTTTTATAACACTATTCTGCTAATAGATCATTGAAGTAGTCCTTTGAGTTGTAATGCACACAGATGGCACCATTCAGCACTACAAACATTTTGCTAGTTCTGTGTTGAAATATAATTCCAAAAATTTTTTGACTATCATTGATGACAGGTATACTTTTTAGTAACCCATGAGACTGTCAGGTATACTCATGAAGCAGGAACAAATAGCAGAATATAAGATCTGTTGTGGGTTCCACAAACTTTTCAGAGAACAACATGCTTTTTCTTTTAAGGAATTTTGATTTTGTTGCCTTGAGATATGAATTCTTGTCATCATGTAACTCCCAGTGAGCACACTTCCAAAGAAAAAACTTTCAATATGTCCCCTGAAGAGCATTTTAAATGCAGGCTCTACTTGGGTATTAAGGTGGAGGTTGTACTCAATTGTTTTCCAGCATTTTTGGCTGCCAAGCTTAATTTTGAAGAGGAGCTCCTCATTATTTCCTCCCTCCCTCTGTCCCTTCCTCTGATCCATCCATCCTTCCTCCCTTCCTTCCTTCCTTCTCTCCCTTTCTTCATTCCTTCCTTCAACAAACATTTTTAAATTATCTACTTTATGATGGGCTTCTGATGAAGATACAGGTAGTAAAACATGATCCTGGCCCTCAGAAAACTTCCTTCTTGTGAGGAAGGAGTGGAGACATAAACAGGACAAACATTCTGTCTGATAAGAATTATATCCATTTTGTTGTGGGTAAGTGTAGTTAGACTCCTAAGTCATCCTGGATAGAGTGGGGCAGTCTGGAATGGAAAGGCAGAGTGTTGGTAAAGTTATCCTGGAGGAGGTAACTTTGAGTCTCTTTGGGCAAGTGGAAGAGAGCCTGTTTCAGGATGTGGGGTGGAGAAAAGAAGAAGACAAGCAATGGGACTAAAGGCAAGAGAGGGTGTGACATGAGGCAGTGGCAAAGAGTTCTGCATTATTAGAATATAAGGTACCTGGGCTGCGGGGTAAAGGACAAGAAGTGACTCGAGTGAGGTTGGAAGAAACTAAATCAGGAATATTGACACATTTTTATTACAGATTTAGAATTTTCCTACAGAAAGTTTTAACATTTAGATCTTTCTTGTTACCCAGATCATTCTAGTGATGTGTAGAGCATAGACCAGATGGTGAGATGGAAGATAAAGAGATCTATTAGAAGGCAATTGCAGTAGTCCAAGGTAGAAATGATGAGGGTCTGACCTAAGGCAATTCCGGTGTGGTAGAGAAGAGGGGATAAATTGAGAGAATTTTAAAAGGTACAATTAACAGGACTTATGCTTAAATAGATTTGGTGAAGAAAAAAATCACAAACATCCTTCATAAGGTCCCCATTTTGGTATAGACCATCTATTCCAGATACATCTAAAGTCACTGGAAATCCAGCCAGAGGAATTCAACCTGAAAAACTATAATCAATATAACTACCATTGAACACATAACCCCATGACACATACATCATGCCCCTTCTGCTATGTCATTGCTTGCTGAAGACCTTGTTGGAGATTCCCTCAAGTTAACTTTTGATTTTTGTCCTGAAAAAATACTCTCTGAACAACTGTTGGAGATATCAAAATCTATCTAGTATAGAGACTCAGAATTATTTTTCATATACTTTTTCTTGTATAGGTAATTTCTCCTTTTTCAAATTCTATCATAAACTATACATTTTTAACAATTATTTCCATAGCAAAGACACTTGTCTAATAAGTCATGGCAGCGATCATGATTTGACCTACTCACAGAACTTCCCCTTTTCAGTTTTTTTCCTCTAACTAATTAAAAAAACTAAAATATTATTTTGGTTTCTAAATTTCCATTTTTAGTGCTTTATTTTCTCATTTTGCAAGAGCAGATGTGCACATGTGCTGGAGAGGGCTGCCACTGAACTGTAGACTATTCTTGTTGAGCCCTAGAGAGATTCCTTGCTCAGAGTATGGGGAAGGTAGGTAGGAAAATGGTGATTGGTCACAGGACTGTCTGGGGACAAGCTAAGCCAATTGGCAAGTCTTCCCTTCGGAGAGTGAATGGTAGCAGTGATTTAGTACCCCCATTCTAAAACCCAAGTTGTAGCTGTCTAGAGAAATGGAACAATGAACCCGAGGAGGACTATTGTTTCTTAATTATTTGTTAAGGAGTCAGCATTTGCATAACTTCAATGAAGCCCTGAGCAAGAGTATAAGGGAGAAAATGCTGCTGTCCCCCAGAATGGCTGTTGAGAAACTCAAGAGGCTCAGTCTAGGCTGTGATTCTAGATTTTGCAGCCTTAAAGCTAATGTATTTTATGTATAACTCTTAGCCAGCTCAGTTATCAGTTTCCCAAGCCCCAGAAAAGATGGGAAGCAAGCTAGAGGCAGGCATTCTGGCAGGAGCAGACAGATTTGAGAACTGACAATCTGATAGAGAAGGAAAGGCTTAAAAATGGAAAGTTGGTGCAGAATTGTACTCTGCTTTATAGCATTGTGCAAGAAAAGAGAGATAAAGTTATGGACCAGTGTTATCAAGGAAAATTAAATTATGACATGTTTTTTCATCAAAATTTGTTAAATAAACAGGTTAGGAATGCAAAAGTTTTCATTGCTTAAAGAATTAATAACATAAGATACGGTTGTTTCTCTTGTGGTTTCTGCTATGAAGCCTTGTAGGGAAGTCACTAAGAGACCATGAAAATGAATATCTCTCTTTTATGAGTTCTCTCAGAACTGCCCATCTCACTCTCTAGTTATCACCTTACTTCCTTTCTCAACTGTTATTCTCACATCACACTCTTTGCTTTTCTTCAGCTCCTGTGTTGGTAGTTGCGAAGTCTATTGCTATGGTTTAAATATTCACATATTGGAATCATAACCCCCCAAAGATGATGGTATTGGAGGTAGGGACTTTGGGAGGTTCCTAAGTCATGAGGTTAGGGCCCTCATAATGGGGTTAGTGACTCAAAGGAAACCCAGAGAAATCTCTTGTGTCTTTCACAATGCGGAGATACGAGTCTGCAACCCTGAAGAGGGTCCTTACCCAATTATGCTGATACCCCAAACTTGAACTTCTCACAGCCTCTAGAACTGTGAGAAATAAATTGCTGTTGTTGATAAGCCACCCAGTATATGGTATTTTGGTACAGCAGTACCGAAATTTTGGTACAGCAGCCTTAGTGACTAAGACACTAACCATTTTCCAAATGGTCAAAAATGGTAAAGGAAATCATTATTGTTTTCTCCTTTATAACTACCTTTCAATTCTTTTTAATATTTAATTGGTATAGAATACATAGTTGCCAAAAAGGCAAAAGAATGAGAAATAAACGAAAATATTCAAGAACATTCACAACGTTTTCAGAGGAGATTAAAATGCTGAGAGAAATCAAGAGACCTGAATTTAAAATGTTGTAATAATTATTAATAACTTAGTAACTAACTTTACTGGAATGGATAAAACTTTGTTCTGAAAGTCAACTATATAAAAAGTAACCCCTTCTAAATTCTCATAAATCATATGACTCTACTTTTGTGTCATATTTTTCTACCACAGATTTTGTGGTTGAATTTTAAGTTAACATATCATTTTACTCAGAAATCTTAATCCCGTAGAAACAAAGAACTTGGAGCCCTGGGTAGCTCAGTCCATTAAGCATCTGCCTTCAGCTCAGGTTATGATCCCAGGAACCTGGGATGGAGTGCCACATCAGGCTCCTTCCTCGGTGGGGTGTCTGCTCTTCCCTCTCCCTCTGCCTCTCCCCGGCTTGTGCTCTCTTTTGCTCATGCTCTCTCTCTTATGCTCTTTCTCAAATAAATAAATACAATCTTAAAAAAAAAAAAACACAACAACAAAGAACTTGACTTGAAGTTGCAAATATACATTTAGAAATGACAGAACTATTATGGAATGAATTTTGTATGTGTGATCCTTGTAGATGCCTGGAGCAGAGGGGATCACAATTAATTTATATGAATATCACTCTTTTATTGGGTTGAGTTCCCACTTAAAAATCTGGGAAAAATCTCTTTACTGGTCAGTCAGTCCAGGAAGTTGTCATCAGCTTGCAATCTGGAGGCTTAACCAATGTGTCAAAATGTCAGAAAGAAGCCTTGTTAGAGAAAAGAACACTAACAAGTACTGTGGTTAGTTACTGGTTACTCCCAAGTGACATGCTCACTATATGCTTGCTTCTGCAGGTTCTGTTCAGGGCATTTTTCTAATTCTAATTCAGGGTTTCTCAGTTCAGCACTATTGATATTTTAGAATACAAACCTCTGTGTATTGTGGGGGCTACTGAATGCATTCTAGGATAGTTAGCAACATCCTTGGACTCCACCCATAGATTCCAGCAGCACTTTCTAGTATTGATAACCAGAAATGTCTTCCAACATTAAGAAATGTACCAGGTGTGTGTGTGTGTGTGTGTGTGTGTGTGTGTGTGTGTGTGTTAGGGGAGAGAAGATGGAGAGGTAGAGGGAAAGGCAAAAATCACTGCCCAAGGGGAGCCTGGGTGGCTCAGTGGGTTAAGCCTCTGCCTTTGGCTCAGGTCATGGTCTCAGGGTCCTGGCATCGAGCCCCACATCGGGCTCTCTGCTCAGCAGGGAGCCTGCTTCCCCCCCTCTCTCTGCCTGCCTCTCCACCTACTTGTGATCTCTGTCTGTTAAATAAATAAAAAATATTAAAAAAAAAAATCACTGCCCAAATCATAACCCTAACAAACTGAATTAACATGTTGTTATTGCTCTTGAACCATAATATCCTAGAGAAGTTTGTGCAGTACACTGCGATAGTAAAAAGAACACTGCTCTCTAAGCTGTTGTGTTCTACCTGATTATAACTTCATTACCTGTAAAATATCCTGGTTGTATTAGGCCCAAGGAACCCAGATGGGGATTTGATATCTGCTCACAGAATAGCATATTTCTCTTGCTGAAATTTCTTTTCTCTTCTTTGGATTTAAGTCTTTGTGTAACTGCTTCTGCACCCCGTTAGGTGTAAGGAGAACATGCCTCTGGTTCATCCAGATCTGTCCTGGGGCATGCCTATTAGCCTGGTGTCATTGTTATTAGAACCCATTGTCAGTCCCAAACTGTCCTGGTTTGGATGATAAATCAGGCACCTTTTCTGCCACTCTGGGGGGAAAAATATGTTTCTTTTCATTCTACCAAAAAAAAAAAAAAATGGAATAAAATTCAGTTTTAAATGGAATGTTTGGGAAGTACATTTACTTTTCTCCTCTGCCATTTTCCCATTCCATTAACCCAGGGAGAAAATCACTTAGGATAGAAGAGGGCTCCTGCATAGACCCAGCAGGCTGAATACATACCTAGAAGGCAGAAGAAGTTAAATACTTTCTGAATGATGAAACTGAATACCTCTAGTATCAGCTCCCAACTTGGGGTAGAGAAGGTGGCCTCAGGGCTGTTGCCCTTCTTTCTGACAGGCCTCTGTAGAGGTTCCACAGCCCCTCAGCGGCAGTTCTGCCAGGCAGAATTGGGAAGAGAGTGATGAATTGAAGGACTCTCCATGGAACAGCTAATTGAGTTGCAAATCTTATCAAATATAAATTGAATGGAAGCGTTTATCCAATCCCCTTTAGCCCTTTCTAAATCAGAGGGGTGATCTCCAAAGTAATTGAATAGTCATCCAAAGTGCTATAGTTTCTAATACAGGTTTTGGCACATCAGAACAAATGTGGGATGATAAGGAACCCCCAACTTGCATTGCTTTCTCTCCCATTCCTTTCTAAAAATGAAGATTGCCAGGGCCCCTGGGTAGCACAGTCAGTTAAGCATCAACCTTCAGCTCACGTCATGATCCCTGCACCCTGGGATCCAGTCCCATGTTGGGCTCCCTGCTCAGTGGGGAGTCTATTTCTCCCTTCTCCTCACTGCTCATGCTCTCCTTGCTATCTCTCTCTCTCTCAAGTAAATGAATAAAATCTTAAAAAAATAAAAAAGTGAATGTGGCTATGCTAACCATAGAGAAACAGAACTTCAGGAGAAACCTGTAACAGCTACATATGTTAATCAAGTTAGTCTTTTATTTGCCAGTATGAATGGCCAACCAAGGACCAACACTCATTAAGGAAAATCAGTAAGGCAAAAAGGATAATCAAAATGAACAAACAAAAAAATTTAAAACTATTATTGCTATTTTCAAAAAGATTGGATTAAATCTTGCAACCATAAGATAAGTTTAGGCTGCTATAAAAGATGAGCACTTAGGGAACAAGCAAGAATTCTTGGAAATTGAAAAATAGTTGCCTAAATTTAAAAAGTGAACAGAAACAGAAGATAAAATGAAATCAATTAAATATCTCAGATTATACAGCAAAAAAGATATAAGAGTTAACTATGGAGAATCAATTCAGGACAGTGAGCACCTATTAGAAGTTCTAGAGTAAACAGAGGAAATAAAGAATTAAAATGATCAAAGATGTAATAGAAGAAAATTATCTGATTAAAAAAAGAAACAAGTCTGCAGTTTTTAAAAGCCTACAAAGTGTTAAATGGGATGACTGAAGAAAAGTCGCACCTGGACTTATCCTAGTGAAATTTCAGAAATTTAAAGACTCAAAAAGGATATGGAGAAAAAGAGCATACTATCAATTTCTATAGTGAATAATATTACCAAAATCATGACATTGTAAATGCTAGTTATTATTTTCCAGCTTCAGTGAATCAACTATAGACAAGGCTTTAAAGATTAATTATGGACATACAATAATGAAATGTAAATATAATTGGGACCCCTATGTTAATACACATGGGCTATACACTGTCCAAGTCTAGGAGACACCATTCTCAAAGGAGGCAATGGTGCAGCAGCCATTATATATATAATATGTATGTATACATATATTATATATATATATATATATATATATAATATATATATATATATATATATAATGGAACAGTATTTAGCCAGAAAAGAGAATGAAATCTTGCCATTTGCAGCAACATGGATGGAGCTAGAAAGTATAATACAAAGCAAAATAGTTCAGTCAGAGAAAGACAGATATCATGATTTTACTTGTTTGTGGAGTTTTAGAAACAAAATAAATGAGTGAAGGAAAAAAAGAGAGAGAAAGAGGCAAGAAACAGACTCTTAACTGTAGAGAACAAACTGATGGTTACCAGAGGGGAGGTCAGGGAGGAATGGGTGAAATAAGCATTGGGGATTAAGAAGTATACTTGTCCTGGTGAGCACTGGGTGATGTGTGGACTTGTTGAATCAGTATATTGTGCACTCCAAACTAATATAACACTGGATGTTAACTAATTGGAATTAAAATTAAAACTTAAAAAAATTAAAATTTATTCAAAAAAAAAGCAAAAACAAAAAACCAAAAAACTTACCAGAGTGGGGAATAAAGAGGAAACCACTAGAACTAAAAATAGAAACTCTGGAAAGTGGGATAAATAGCAGGTAGCAGGACAGAAAATGTAACCTTTCCTTTGATACCATTCGAGTTTGTTTTATATAGGTATGTTAAATTAATTAAAGGAAGCAGTTACACTGATGTGGCTCTAATGTCATGGTGGCCTATGGAAGCAAACCAAAATCTAAGCCTGTTGAGGACTCAAGGTGACAAAATCAAAACCAAATTACAAACAACAAACTAGGCTTTAAGTTATAACCAATTTTGCTTCTTGCACTTTCTCTATGTAAGTCATTTACCTGGCTCTTGTCGAGAAGTGTTCCTGACCATTTTTGAGTTTGGTGCTGCTTGATTGGAATCTAGTTTTGCCCAAATAAACTTTTAAAATGTTTAACATGCTTCAGTTTATCTTTAACAATGTATTATTTTGTAAGAAGGGAAAAGAGAGGGACGGAGGATGGGAAGAAGAGGAGAAGAAAGGTCATCCTTTTTTTTTTTTCCATAGCATCATCATTGTATAATCACCCAGTTGCCTAGTAACTTTGCAGAGGGGCATTTGCAAATCTCAAAAATCAAACAGATCCTAAATCACTTCAGGATTACTATGCCTCATGCTTTTTTTTTTTTTTTTTTTTTTTTTTTGACTCTGATGAAGTGGAGGCACACTTTTGTATCATAATTTTGTGGACAAATTAAATGGATGGTATTTCCTGTAGGGTATGGAGCTCTCTTTTATCCCCTTGGATGTTGGTGGATTTATCTATCTCATATAATTTACTACGAACACTTCAGGATCTTTATTACATATAGATTTGTTAAATATGAAACATATATTTTGTTTGAGCCACACCACACTTCTGTGACAATTCAGAGAATTTTATCAATAAAGTTGAGTGAGGTTAAGAAACTGTTTCATGTCATTGAGGAAGGAAAGGGCCAGCACTGGAACTGTCTTCCTCTACCCCATAGCTTCTTAAGGGGTGGAGGAAGACTGAATAATATTAAAACAGATGGGCAGCTTTTAAAATGTAGGAAACTCATTACCAAGGAGGAAAAATGAGCCACCGAAAACAGGAAATCCTGCTGAATGCCTCAGCTATAATCTCCCTCACCCTGAACTCTTTTTCAAATTGAACAATATAGTAGTTAAAAATGTATCCTGCAGAAAAGCTATTGACAGACATTGTAAAAATAAAGAGCGTTCCTTAAAAATCTATAATTTCATTTAATATGCAGTGCCAGTTGGAGTCCTTGTTTATGTCCTATGAAGCTTCTTCTGACTCAAAATTAAAAACTGGTTGTAATGGAGATTTTTAAAATGTAAGATTAATCTACCTCCCCCCTCCAATCACAACATTTATGAGTTTTTTTCCCCCTAAGATCGGTATCCGTAAAAATGGGGGTAGGGGTTGGGGAGTAGGAAATGTAGGAGGTGTAGAATAGGAAATATAACTGATCATTTCATATCATTTGAATTTAACATATGCATGTATGGAGGGAGGTGACTTAACCGTAAGTGGGAAAGTGCAAACCACCAATGAGTCATTTTTCACAATGCTATCTGATTCTTTTAAAGTTAAAATTTTATTAGAAAACCATGAGTCCAATCAGGAGGTTCAGGGAATAATTCTGTTTTTGTTTTTTATTGGAGATTTGAAGTTCTGACTTCACAACGCTGAACACGTGATTTAAAGGAACCTAAAAAACTGTTTTAGCACTTCCAGTTGTAGGACATTCTCTTTCTCTGGCTCACCTGGCATCGGTGTGAATGTTTGATGAGCTTGATCCAAATTCTGACTCTTCTCACATTGACTCAGTTTCTATCCACTAGAACAAGGTGACCTGCCAAGATAGAAAGGACAAAATGCAGTGACTCACAGACATGTTTTCTCTTTTATTTCTAAACAAGTGCAAAGACCATTGATAAGAGAGATTTTAACAACCCTGTTATCAGTTTATTGTGAGGCAGTCCTTCTTCCTTCCTACTATACCCACCCACCCCCAATCATAAACTCTCACCCAAAAGAAACAATCTACAAAACTTTTAAAGGTATACTTGCTAGTTTGAGTGTAGATACTTAATCTCAGAATTACTTTGGTTTTTGGGTGTTTAGCCAAATTGTTACTGACGTATACACTTTTTTTTTTTTTTTAAAGATTTTGTTTATTTATTTGACAGAGATCACAAGTAGGCAGAGAGGCAGGCAGAGAGAGAGGAGGAAGCAGGCTCCCTGCTGAGCAGAGAGTCCGATGTGGGACTCGATCCCAGCACCCTGGGATCACATTCTGAGCTGAAGGCAGAGGCTTTAACCCACTGAGCCACCCAGGTGCCCCTGAAGTATACACTTTTCTTGATAATTACCTTTAAGAAACATAAAGTGTTTCGTGGTACCTAGCCATGAACAATTCAAATGTATTTTAATTTGAAGCCTTCCCTGACTGTTTTCATCCCAATGACACAGAGAAATGCATTTGGATCAGAGAATAATTTATATCAGTATTGTTTAATTAGCATGATAAGATATGTGTAATCAAGAATTATATAACTTTCATTGCATCCACATTTATCAAATACAAATGAAAATAACAAAGCTTATTTCTTCCATAGATAAAAATGTCTTTGAGAAAAATGGTCAGTCCATAGCTGCTGTGATATAATAGCATGATTCTATTATTTCAAAAGTCTAGAGTGAGATTACCTGTCAGGATGGCTAAAACTAAAAAAGATAAGAAATAACAAAGGACAAGGACATGGAGAAAGTGGAATTCTCATGTACTATTGATGGGAATGTCAATTGGTACAGCCACTGTGGAAAACAGTATGGAGGTTTCTCAAAAAAATTAAAATAGAAATACCATATGATCCAATAATTCCACTGCTGGGTATTTATCCGAAGAAAGCAAAACCACTAATTTGAAAAGATATATGTATCCCTATGTTTATTTCAGCATTATTTAAAGTAGCCAAGATATGGAAGCAACTTAAGCATCTGTTGGTAGACAAATGGATAAAGAAGATGTGGCATAACACACATGCGCGCGCGCGCGCACACACACACACACACACACACACACACACAGGAATACTACACAGCCATAAAAAATGAGATCTTGTCATTTGCAACAACATGGATGGACCTAGAGTGTATTATGCTAAGTGAAATAAGCCAGACTGAGAAAGACAAATACCATGTGATTTCACATGTATGTGGAATCTAAAAAACAAAACAAATGACTAAACAAACACAAAGCAGAAGCAGACCTATAAATGCAGAGAGAAAAATGAATGGTTGTCAGAGGAAAGGGGATAGGGGAATTGGTAAAATGGATGAAGGGGAGTGAGAGGCACAGACCAGCAGTTATGGAATAAGTAAGTCACAGGAATATAAGGTACAACATAGGGAGTACCGTCAATTGTTATATGGTGACAAACAATAGCTACACTTGTGGTGAGCCTACTGTAACATATAGAGATGTTGTACATCTGAAACTTGTACATCTGAATCTTGTACATCAGAAACTAATCTAACATTGTGTGTCAACTATACTAAAAAAAGTCTAGGATGAGATTTATGGTATTTTGTAAAAGTCAGAATGTGCCCTTATTATATTATTTATTTATGCAGTGTTTTTCCATCACAAATTAAAAACCCCAAGCTTAATGAATTTGAATCTTTTAATGGAAAGTAAGCAAACCTGCCTAACTTTTGCTCTGGAGGGAGACAACATCTTTACTTTAATAGACAATTAGCAAAGATGCCCTGTGACCCAGAGGGAGACTTATTTCTCTCTTCCATAGCTGCTCACTATAAATCATTCTTGAAAAGAAAAAGTCAGTCAGTGCCACCACTGACAAGACATGCAGAAAATTGAAAGACCAATGGAGAATTGTCTCCCCCAAATGGTAACTGCCAATGTGGTATGATTTCAGAGACCTGGCTAATGTATGGACTTCTCCACAACTTAGCTTCATCCCTTCAGTAGATAACGTTTATAGGACCCTACAGTTTCCTTGCAGCACCCTCCTTCCAACATTTTACTTAAAGTTATATGTTGTCACTACCAGTGTCCCCTAAGTCACTGTTTTCAGCAACCATGGTGACTTGGCTCACTACAAATTTTTTTCTTGCTCTTATTTTATTCCTATTGTCTTCATTCTACAGAATATATAACACAATGAACTTCACAACATTTTGATACTTTATAAGCTTTTCTTCTCTCTGTAGGTATGACTTGAGATAGTTGAAGACATGAGGCATATTAGCATCTATATTTCTTTTTTTCTCTCATTAAATAATGAAGTCTGTATTCATTTTGTGTTTCTTTTATATCAGAGTAAGTTATAGTAGAGGGAAAAAGATCTGAGCACAGATTGAAAAGACAAAGTTGAGAGTAAGGCATAGTAGTAGGCACCTTGGAAATAGGAAAGAACTCAACTGCATCTGTAGTTTCTTTTTCAATATATATATTTTCAGTCTCTACCTACCTACCTACACACACATACATACACACACACAATTATCTTACTGAGTTTACTTGATGACTAATAAAGCAGGAATTAAATGTATTCTCTATGCCCTGTATGTGCAAAATATTTTGTAACTTATTTTATTTAGCAGATTACATCTTGCTTGCAAGATTCAAATTCAAGAAAAGATTCAGTTATGGTACAGCCTTTTCAAGTAAAGATAACTCAGTCTCTTGTGAGGAGATACTATTATTTTAAACAATTTAGAATCCTGTTTTGTTTCTATCTCCCGCCAACAAAAGTTCTCTGCCCCCATCCTTCTTCCCAGCAGGCAGGCAGAGGTTGTACCCATCTTAACATGGCAGAAGTTGGGGCCACTGTCTTCTATGTTCTTGATGTTCTTTACTAGAGAGGGATTGGTCTCATTGGTTGTTGCCTTCAGGTGTGAGGTTCCTTTACTATGCATGTGGAATTTTTTTCCCAATCCAGAGTTCCTTCTAGGTCCTTGTGGCATTTCTATATTCCCCCACTGGTCACACAGGAGCTCCTGGATCTCTGGCGCACCATGCACAGGCTATGGAAGGATTGGGACACCCTTTTGGATACATCTTTGAATGCCTCCCTCTCTAAACACCACTGTACAGTTGTGGGGTTTTTTGTTTGTTTGTTTGTTTGTTTGTTTTTTGCCCATTGACAGAGCAGCAGAGCATGGAGCTCTCCCTTTACCTATTTCAGCTTTCTGTGGGCATTTTGAAAGATCTTGTTCTCTTTCCCTTTGCCTGAGGCGCAGAGATGGCAGTGTGATTGTTCTAGTTCTGACAAGGGAACCAGGTACCTCATCAGCTTTAACTGCATTACCTTGGAGACCTTTGCCTTTTTTGCATGGCAAAAGACTTTTCTGCTCTTCCCTCTTCCCTTGCATCCTCTCCTGTCCCCATCTCTCTAGAGCTCAGTAAAACTCTAGGATCAGAGTACATCAGGACTTTATCCTTATATGGGAATTGGAGTTTAGGGGATTTACTTAAAAAAAAAAACCCTTATCCTTTTAAACAAATCGTCAGTTTCAAGAATCTCACTAGAGATTCAGAAAATCTAATTTTGGAAATCAAAAGCTGAACGTGGACACCTTGCCATCTTGCATTTCTGTTTTAATTCAAAGCTTCCTTAAGATATTGGCCAAGGTTCCACTAGCCAAAGGGGGAACAGCATAATATACATGGAAATGTGAGAAAGAAAAACACCTATTAATATATTTTAAAATATTCCTATGAAATTGGATCTGGCTAACTTAATCAAAGGAAACATATTAGAAGAAAACCAGTGGGAGGGAGGCTGAAGGAAAAGTATGGGAATGAGCAGGAGCCCAGGGTGAGGCAGAATACCAAGATAAAGAAAGCAAGGCAGTGTGGATTGGATGCCGCTGTTTAAGATTCAAAGTCCAGGTGGGAGAGCATCAGAGGGTGAGCTAAGTGGAAGTCTACCTTCTGCTTTTGCCAGGAGTGGGAAGAGGTGGCATCTGTCAGTTTCAGCTTCTGTAATGAATTACATGCAACTGGATTATCCTGTCATCAACACAGCACAATTAATGGCTATTCTGGAGGTTAATCAGTCTTTGAAGGAAGAATTAGGGTGTTGTTAGGAGTTTTTTCCTTAGGGAACTCCTAAATGATAAATACATATGACACCTAAATGAAAACCGAGGAGAGGTAGGGAGGAAGGGCTAAGAAATAGAAGGTGAGGTCTCCAAAAATAAGATCCTTCTTTGCGGTTATGTCAAGGATATGTGTAGTGCTGGTGTTTGAAGCTTGACCTTGGCCCTAGCACACATACCACAGTAGCCCCTCCCCTACCCCTCCCCGGGCTTCTCTGCCTCATTCTTTATTTTCTCTTTGTCTATGTAAATGGTCCCTCAAGTATGGTGCAGATTTACCACAGTCTCTTAATTCCAATTCTAAACTGCTAGGAGAGAAAAAGTATTGGGCTAACTTGGTGTATCCACACCTAATTAGCTATGAATTCAAGGGGAAGGGGTGGATGCAAAAGACTAAGGGGCACAAGCCCTCCTGTGGATGGTGTGAGGCTGGCGGTTGTTCCCAGAGAGCAGGGGATGGGGCATAGTGTGGGAAAACAGGTTAAAAGTGTATTGCAGGCCAATGGTATTTCAAAGTGTGACTATATCATAATTTATTTTACTAATCCTCTATTATTTCATCCCCATTTTCTCCTACTATAAACAAACTGTGATAAAAATCCTTGGAATTAAGTCACATTTTTTTTTTCCTCCTTAAGATTAATTCCTAGAAATAGAATTGCTGGTGCAAAGAAACATCACATTTTAGAACTTTTGATGGATATTGAAATTAACTTCCCAAAATCTTGTGTCAATTTATGCCATCTCTAGCTACTTAAAAGTACTTTTTTTTTTCTGTATTCCCACCTGGGTTATTAATTTGGTTATTCAATATATTAAAATAGTTAATGCTTTAATTTACATGCCTTTCATTCCAAATAAGATGAGGGTTTTTTCAGAAGCACATTAGCCATTGTGTTTCTTCATATTTTTTACTTCTTCTTCTATTATTTTTGTTTTAATCTTTGTTTTCCTATTTTAAAGACTCTTCAGATGTAAAAGATAGCAGTCCTTGCCGTATATGTCCCAAATATTTCTCCTTGTTATGGTGTAACTTTTGAGGTTTTATATCTATCTTTTTTTAAAGATTTTATTTACTTATTTATTTATTTGAGAGAGCCAGAAAGAGAGAGAAAGCAGGAGCAGGGGTAGGGGCAGAGGGAGAAGCAGGCTCCCCTCTGAGCAGGGAGCCTGATGCAGGGCTCAATCCCTTGACTCTGGGATCATGACCAGAGACGAAGGCAGACACTTAACTAACTGAGCCACCCAGATGTCCCTATATCTATCTTTTTGAAATGTATCTATGAAGTAACCTTTTTAAACTCACGATTATGTAAAGCAACGAATTCAAAATTTGGGCAGAAGGAAATTCCTTACAGAGTTATTGGGTTTTTTTCTTTGTGGAATATGGATGATCTTTTGTTCTATCTTTAAAACATTTTTTTAAGTAGGCTCCATGCCCAAAAAGCAGAGCTTGAACTCATGACCCTGAGATCAAGACCTGAGCTGAGATCAAAACTCAGATGCTTAACAGACAGAGCCACCCAGGCACTTCCATTCTATTTTCTGACTTTAGAGGATGGAGTGGCCATTGGCTAAATCCACCAGAAAAAAACAAAAAACAAAACAAAACAAAACAAAAAATACAGAAAAAAAAAACTTTATGCACAAGTAATGTTTTTGATTTGTTAACAGATTTGGTCACATAAAACCAAGATAGAATTGATCTAGGCTCATTTTATTTAGTCACTTAGGGATAGGAGAAAAAGAAAACAAAGGGAGTAGCTGATAATGTGGTACCAATTTTCAGTGTATTGTCTCTGTTTCTGAATCTCCCTTCAATTTTCCAAATGATATTCAAAGGTCAAGATTTTGTTGAGAGCTGACTAGAATCAACTTCTGTGTGTTAGATGGAAATTGGCTCAGAAGCTAAAGTGTAGTGGGAGGTATTGCTTCTTTTTCCAAGAGATATTTGGCTGAGAGGCTGCCAATTTATGTGCTATGACACTTTTCAGATAAGAAAATTAGATTATCTTTGGCTTTAAGAGATAAACATCCATCTCCATGCTTTCTAGTCCTGTTTGGGTGATGCCATTGAATATATCTTTCTATGTTTTATTTTCATTCTCACCTGACAAATACCATTTCATTTTTTATGTCACAATAAGGTTTACTCTTCTTGATTTTAAAACTTATCTAGTACAACTTGGATAAAGTAGTATAAGGATATAGAAGTTTAATTCAAGTTGTTATTAAAGTTCACTAAGGACAGAACTTTCCAGAAATACACTGTCTATTTTATAACGCTGATGACTGTTTCACCAGAAGGAGCCATCCAAACTGTGACAGACAGACCCTGAGGTGAGCTTCACTGAGTCCTACTTTCCTATAATCCTCTCCTTTGGAATGTGAGTAGGATCTGTGACTTATATTTTAACTAATAAAATATGGCAAAAGTGATGGGATTTCACTCCCTTACTTAGGTTTTAGTGTATGACAAAGATGATGGAATGTCTTGTCTTGATTAAATTATGTTATCAAGACTATCTTAGCATAGATGCTAACATTGGCCTTGAAGAAACAAAAGGCCATGTTGTGAATTACCTATGGAGAAGGCCACATGGCAAGGAGTACACAGATGAGAACATTTCTGGAAGAAAATTGAGGGTATTATAAGAATACAATCCTGGGGGCACTTGGGTGGCTCAGTGGGTTAAAACCTCTGCATTCGGCTCAGGTCATGATCCCAGGGTCCTGGGATCCAGCCCAGCATCAGGCTCTCTGCTCAGCAGGGAGCCTGCTTCCCTTCCTCTCTCTCTGCCTGCCTCTCTGCCTACATGTGGTCTCTGTCTGTCAAATAAATAAATAACTAAAATCTTTAAAAAAAATAATACAATCCTGATAATTTTCTTGGTTCAGGTTACAGGAGGGAGTATAATAAATTGTCTACCCTCTACAAGAGTTTTCAGAGCTCATCTGAGATGCAGAACAGATAGAGGATAGAAGTAGATAGACCATACATCACATCCCAGCTTAGGCTCTTCTTTTAATTTAGTGTCATCATGGTTGAGATAATAAATTCAGGTGATGGGTGGTGAATGAGGTGCTAGTGCCCCAGATCAGATAACCAGTCAGTTTCCGTAACTCTGGTCTCTAGCACATGCTTCTCTTAAATATAACTGAACTAAGAAGAAATTTAGAGACTTGCGATGCTGAATACTCTTGATTTTTTTTTTTTTTTTTTTACTGTTGTTAAATCATTTTCAATCCTTTCACCCAGATGAAAATCTCAAGGGGAATTCAGTCCCATGTGTTTCTGATTAGTGTGCACGTGAATTAACCACCATTAGAAGTACAAAAACCTTCCTAAAGTTTCAGTTTTATTTTTATTTATTTTTTCTGCAGGTGGTGTTGGGAAGAGGGTGTTAGGGGCATAGTAAAGAAGAGTAATGAGTATTTTGAGTTAAAATCAGTATCATGAGGAAATCTCCCTAAAATGGTAAAATTCACAACATAATCAAATTAGTCTTAATAATCAAATTAGTCAAATCCAAGTTGCTCATATTGATATTGTGTGTGGTGCCATATAATTGCCTCATTTTTTGAAACCAATCTCTGCCTACAATATATATCCAAATATTTTCAAGAATATAGCATTTATATAATATATTTTTAAAATTTATATAGTATTAGATTTCAGAATTTCTTCCAGAGTAGAGTAGAAATTATTTTAAATGTTGGGTCATATATCATTGAATATTAATGTAATATTTTCTCCATTAAATGAGTCATAGAAAACTTTCAAAAGCAGAGAGAGCAAGGAGTGTTAAGCAATTAGAGATTACCAAGATTATCACTCTCTGTTTGAAGGACTGAAAGATTATAAGTCAAATTCTGATATGTGTGCAGTAATATCTAATGAATAAATTTGAAATTTATGGCTGTATACAAATAAAAATTTATAAGCATTTCTACATTTAAGAAGCATTGAAGGTATATAATACCATACAGAAATGCACACAGACTGATTAGTTGTGCTCAAAAACTCCCTTTTGTCCAATTTTTTGCCGAGTTCAGTGTCTCATCCCTGCCTGGAAATACTTAGTATGCCAGTGTGCCTGGAACTCAGGGTGTGGTCTTCCCACCCAATGGCTCTGTCAGTTAAAGGGTATGTTTGGTCCAGATTAAATTCATTGGATTCTGTGTCTATTTAAACATAATGGCAGATTTCATGAATACTATGGCTTAAAATTATGAGATAAATTGCCTTATGAAACACGATGTCTTAACTATCTGAAATCTCATGCCAAGATACATCCAGGTTTGGAGGATACATCTCTCAGTTCACAGCTCTCTGTTTTAATTTCAAGCTATCACCAACTACATTCAATATCTCTTATTCTGGCACAAAGGACCTCACCGCCATCATAGTAGAATTGCGATGAAATTCATGCTTACCGCATTCCATGAACAGGCCAGGATTTTATAGAACACACTTCATTCCTCTGGGAAACATGTTTATTTTTGGGTTTCTGAGCAGATGCATTTCTGCAGTTGAATAGCAGCTTGCCAAGTAATTTCTGAAATCTAGCTGTTTTAGTAAGAAACCCCAAAATAGTGGTATAAGTTGTTGACCATCTGCTAGTGCTCTTATAGAAAAGATTGCTGCCTTGGGTGGAAGGAAGAATATAATAAATTCTTATGTTCTATCCAGTCCTATGATTCTATTATTCAATCACCTCATGTTAATTTGTTATTTCATGCAATTTATTATAGTTTATTTTGTGACTAGCTATGAATAGGTTTGTGTTATTTGGGATGCATAAATAAGCTTCTCAAGGCTTGTTTTCAACCTTCACTCATATGTCTTCATAATCTCTGATGTTCACATGTCTTTAAAAGAGAAAGGAGATAATACTTCCCATGTCATGTTATGTTGAACAAGGTTTAAAATAAAAATCCTTTAAGGAGAGAATATATAGAAGTTTTAATTTTCACTAAGGTAAAGATTATTGGTTTCAGAGCCTATTTATTGAGCAAATTATGATAGCAGACACTTGAACCCCTAAAAGTGTGAGGAGGGACATAAAAGAGAAGGGCCACAGAGAATAGAGGGTGGGGAACTTTACTGTTTGCTTTAGAATTGACATGCTCGGTCTCTCACCTCCTTCAGGTGGGAAAGTATTACAATCCGTCCCCAACTTTAGACTTAATAGTGAAGACAAAGTATAGGAGAGTACTCCTAAGTGGTTAGAGGCCTATATTATTTCTCTCTTCAAGTGTTGGAATTCTCTTCATTGGGGAAAAAAGGGCAATCAATCAATAAATATTTAAGTTTAGTATTTAATTAAATGCTAAGGAATTACAAAAGTTTAACAGCCAGTTTTAAAAAGCACAAAAGGGAAGGGAGAACTAAACTAATAGTAGCAAACTCTGATTTTTCATGTAAAATAATATCATAGGCATAGAGAAAAATTAGTTTCTGCTCAACAGGCCATTTATGACCCTATTAGGAGATGTTTTAATGTCGTATCTTAGTATTTTGAACAAAGTATTTGTACTCCTTACTGAAAATAGCTTGATATGAAGTCCCAAAGGAATTCTGTCTACCTCAAAAGTTGCTTTTAGAGTTTTGAGTTTCTGGCTTCTTCCTTCCAAATGCACAGTGGATACACATTCTAATTCAAAATACAGGTTTTTGAGAAATAAGATATTCCTCTTCATCAATAGCAAATTTTTGCCCAATTCTTTCAATAGGAGGTAATTTGCTACATTGAAATACTCGGTCTCTTAATTCATAATCTTAAGTGGTGAAATATAAATTAATTACTTGACCTATGATTCCTGATGTACTTACTGTAACATCCCTTTTCATAAGTGGAGGCATGAGTACGTATATATACAGGCCTGAGAGGCTACCTCCAGCCATGTATTGGTTCAAGAGGCCATATACTATGACTGTTGAAAGTGGGACCTCAAACTCCAGCTCCACTACTCACCAGCTGTGCTACTTTCAGCAAATCACTTATATACTAGACTTTAAAGACTTAACTTCTGGGTCTGTAGAACAGGATCGTGGTGACCACCACCAGATACAGTTGCTTTTAGGAGTAAAAGAAAAGGGTGAACGTAAAGTTGACTGCAACTGTAGAATACTGGGGAATACTCTCTATAACTGTTAGCAATTTTTCTCACTTATTAATTCAAAACCTTCCCAATTTTTGGTAACTACGTCATATTTTTCTAAAACCAACTCTGTTTTGACTTAATAAAATGTAAATCTTGTGTAAGTTAGAATTATAGACTCAATTTGTGACCATGTGCAGCATATCCTGGGGCCATTATCTGGTGAATGCAGGGTGTGTAGATAACCAATCTAAACAATTTAGAATTTAATGTGGATGTTAAGATTAACTTTTAGAATTTCAAAAATAGAACTGGTATAATAGCAAATATTTTAATAAATGGTTGCCTGTTGCTCACAGTGGATATAAACACTTATCTCGATATATTAACAATTTATTGAGACAAAAAGTAAACATAAAGTAAACTCTGTAGGGAAATATGTTTGATATTTTTTAAAAGCCCTCAAACTAATTCAATGATGTCATTAAAAAAATTGCATAAAATTCTAAAATGAACCAAACAGGATTGAAGAAATAAGGATTATCAATTTTTTAATCTCTGGGCATTTCCATCATTATATAATATGCAGTATTATCTCCTGTTTTAAACATACAAACTTTTAAATTCTATGTACTCTTCTAACAGTCACCTCGCTTTTCTGTTTTTTTATGGCTAATCTCGTCTTTAGAGCTTGTCATAACAACTCTACTGAAAACTCTTTGATCAGAGCTAATAACCTCCCATTGAGGATTATCCCATTATCAGAGCATAATAACCTTCACATTGCTGAATCCAATGCCATTTTACATTCTTCATCTTTGTCTCGGTTCATTACATGGCTTCCACTTGTCTCTTCTTTCTGATCTGTAAACACTGAAATGCAGCAAGTTCTGGCTTTATGTACTCTCTTCTCTATCTTTGTTCCCAAGGTATCTTTATCCAACTCCCTCCTTTTAAAATTTCTGCATACAGATGACCCCAAATTTAGATCTCCAGTTCTATTGATCACAGGTTTGTCTATTCACTTATTTACTTCATGTTTCCACTTAAATGAAACTTAGGAATTTCAAACTTATCTTGTCCATCATAGGACTCTTAGTTTACTTCAAACTTCCTCTTCCAACAGTCTCCATCTCAGGAAAATGGCATCTATTCTTCTGATGACTTTAAAAAAACAACTTTGGAGTTATCCTTGTATTTCACTTTTTCCCTTATGCTTCATATCTAATTCATGAGTGACTGCTTTGGCTCTACCTTGTAAATACACACACGATTAACTACTTCTTACCACATCCACCTACCACCTGAGTCTATGCCACCACCGTCTCTCACCCGGATTATGAAAATAGCTTATTTGTCCTCCCTGAGTCTGCCTTACCCTTCTCTATTTTATGTTTAGACAGTTTCCAGAATGACTTATATAGAATGAAAATCAGATTAGGTGACCCCTCCACTAAAACTTTTCAGAGGCTTTGCATTTCACCCTGAAAAGCCAGTTCTTATGATATTGCCAGTCTTGTCTTCCAACAACTCCACAGGGAGGGAAATCCTTCAACAAGTAGGATAAGAAAAGCAATTCTCCAAGTTAAGTTAGTAGAAATGAAATGTGTTAATCCAGTAATTTTAAGTGGACATGTATAAGTTTTGCCCAGTCATTGTGAAACAAAAGATGAGATACAGGAGAGGAAACTGCAAAAGATTTATATTCTTGTAGAAATAAAACACACTAAGAATTCAATGATTTTGATTGAATTAAGTATATAGTAATTACTAAGATTGAATGACATACTCATCATCCCTGATTACCTTGGTTGTGAGCCCCTAATATTCATTATATCACAAAGAGAAAGGCCACATGTAAGTAATCAGTAGCTGAATAACAGGAGGTCTACATCACTATACTTTGGGAAAAGGATAAAGAAGGAGCTGGAGATGAAGTTCATGCCTAGATGAAAGATGAGATCATAAAACAGTTTGGGGTCTCACTTTTATGATTGGTTAGGTGGGTACATGGCAGTGATCAGTGAGGGCTAATTATTTCCCACTATTAAGGTTTCATTTTCCTGAGCCCTCTACCAAATGGTCTGTGAATGATGACTTTTTCCAGTCTGGCTGGTAGGAACAGCACTGCTCTGGACTCTGTGTGAATGTATCTTTCAATCTGTTAGCAGAGTATATATATATGGCATTGTTTTATTGTATATGTCTTCTTTAATTTCTATCAAAAAAGTTTTATATACATTATTAATGTATTTATTCCTTGGGACCTTACTCTTTTATATTCTCTGTGGTGTCTGTTAAATTTTATTTCTAAATGTTGTTTTTTTTTTTCTGGATAAAAATGGAGTTAATTTTGTATATTGATTTTGCATCCAGTAATCTTTGTTTAAAGTTTAAAGCTCTTATTAATCATTCCATGATCCTTTAGTCTTGTAAAGCTAAATTAAATTTTTTTTTCACTTGACTTCTTATTCTATTTTTTTTAACTTTTCCTCTTTCCTCTTTTAACATTTTTTAACTTATCTTAAATAGCTTTATCTTAACAATAGCTTTCCAAAAAATGTTTTTAAACCTTCATTGTTATAGTCATATTTTATCCCTTCATTGTATTTAACCTTATTTTTTTGTATACATATAGTTTTTTTTTTTTATTCTAAAAAATTCTGGGATACAATTTCTTCTAATAGATCAAAATATACCCTAAATCTAGCACATGGCTTTGTTCTAGTATCCAGCCTGGGCACATTCTCTCCTCTTTTTTTTTTCTTTCTCCAACCAGCTTGTCAATTTCTTCTTTACAATTTATAAAAAAATTTCATCTTTACTGTCATACTCCATCCCTTCATCATGTTTCCCCTTCTTTTGTATATATATAGTTTTTCTTTCTTTAAAATTTTGGGAGGTAGTTTCTTCTAAGAGATGAAAATACACCCAAAATCAAGTGGGTGGCTCTGTTCTATTCACCAGTCTAATATATATATATGTGTATATACATACATATATATATATGTGTGTGTGTGCATATATATATATATTTATATATATATGTGTGTATATACATATAAAAGAAATTTAAAAAAAATTTTATTTTATTTTATCTTTTTTTAATTTTAATTTCTTTTTTCCTCCTTTCTTCTCGCCCTGGTTTGGGTCTCTTCTGATTTGGTTAGCATACATTTTTCTGGGGGTCTTTGCCACACTTTTAGTATCTTATTCTCTCATTCATATATTCTTATCTGGATTAAATGACAAGGTGGAAAAACTCACCACACAAAAAAAGAACAAGGTGCAGTACTGATGGCTAGGGACCTAATCAATTCAGACATTGGTGATATGTCATAAGTAGAGTTCAGAATGATGATTCTCAAGGTGCTAGCTGGGCTTGAAAAAGACATGGATGATATTAGAGAAACCCTGTCTGGAGAAATAAAATCCCTTTCTGGAGAAATAGAAGAACTAAATCCAACCAAGTTGAAATTTAAAAAAAAAAAAAAAAGCTTTTTTTGGTTGGATTTAATGAGGTGCAATAAAAAACTGAGGCTCTTACTGCTAGGATAAATGAGGCAGAAGAGAGAATCAGTGATACAGAAGACCAAATGATGGAGAATAAAGAAGTCAAGCAAAAGAGCAACAAACTACTACTGGACCATGAGGGGAGAGTTTGAGAGAGAAGTGATATCATAAGATGAAATAATATTAGAATAATTGGGATCCCAGAAGAAGAAGAAAGAGAGGGAGAGGCAGGAGGTATATTGTGTGAATTATAGTAGAGAATTTCCCTAATATGGCAAAGGGAACAAGCATCAAAATCCAGGAGGCACAGAGACTCCCCCTCAAAATCAATAAAAAATAGGTCCACACCCCATCCTCTAATAGTAAAACTTACAAGTCTTAGCAACAAAGAGAAAATCCTGAAAGCAGCTCAGGACAAGAGGTCTGTAACATACAATGGTAGAAATATTAGATTGGCAGCAGACTCATCCACAGAGACCTGGCAGGCCAGAAAGAACTGGTGTGATATATTCAGAGCACTAATGAGAAAAATATGCAGCCAAGAATACTATATCCACCTAGGCTGTCATTGAAAATAGAAGGAGAGATAAAAAAGCTTCCAGGACAAACAAAAATTAAAAGAATTTTCAAACACCAAACCAGCCCTACAGGAAATATTGAAAGGGGTCCTCTAAGCAAAGAGAGAGCCTAAAAGTAATAGACCAGAAAGGAACAGCAACAATATACATTAACAGCCACCTTGCAGGCATTAAAATGGCACTAAACTCATAACTTTCAATAGTTATCCTGAATGTAAATGGGCTAAATGCCCCAATCAAAAGACAGAGGGTATCAGAATGGATAAAAAAACAAAACCCATCTATATGCTGTCTACAGGAAACTCATTTTAGACCCAAAGACACCTCCAGATTTAAAGTGAGGTGGTGGAAAACAATTTACCATGCTAATGGACATCAAAAGAAAGCTGGGGCAATCCTTATATCCTTATATCAGATCAATTATATCCTTATATCAGATCAATTATATTTTAAGCCAAAGACTATAATAAGAGATGAGGAAGGACACTACATCATACTCAAAGGGTCTGTCCAACAAGAAGATCTAGCAATTTTAAATAACTATGCCCCTAACATGGGAGCAGACAACTATATAAACCAATTAATAACAAAATCAAAGAAACACATTGACAATAATACAATAATAGTAGGGGACTTTAACACCCCCCTCACTGAAATGGACAGATCATCCAAGCAAAAGATCAACAATGAAATAAAGGCCTTAAATGACACACTAGACCAGATGGACATCACAGATATATTCAGAACATTCCATCCCAAAGCAACAGAATACACATTCTTCTCTAGTGCACATAGAACATTCTCCAGAACAGATCACATCCTGGGTCACAAATCAGGTCTCAACTGGTACCAAAAGATTGGGATCATTCCCTGCATATTTTCAGAGCACAATGATCTGAAGCTAGAACTCAATCACAAGAGGAAAGTTGGAAAGAACTCAAATACATAGAGGCTAAAGAGCATCCCACTAAAGAATGAATGGGTCAACCAGGAAATTAAAGAAGAATTGAAAAAGTCCATGGAAAGAAATGAGAATGAAAACACAACTGTTCAAAATCTTTGGGACACAGCAAAGGCAGTCCTGAGAGGAAAGTATACAGTGATACAAGCCTTTCTCAAGAAACAAGAAAGTTCTCAAGTACACAACCCAACTTAGACCTAAAGGATCTGGAGAAAGAACAGCAAAGAAAGCCTAAACTCAGCAGGAGAAGAGAAATCATAAAGATCAGAGCAGAAATCAATCAAACAGAAACCAAAAAAACACTAGACCAAATCAATGAAACTAGGAGCTGGTTCTTTGAAAGAATTAATAAGATTGATAAACCCCTGGCCAGACTTACCAAGAGAAAAGAGAAAGGACCCAAATAAATAAAATCATGAATGATGGAGGAGAGATCACAACCAACACCAAAGAAATACAAACAATTATAAGGGCATATTATGAGCACTATACACCAACAAATTAGACAATCTGGAAGAAATGGATGCACTCCTAGAACATATAAACTACCAAATCTGAACCAGGAAGAAATAGAAAACCTGAACAGACCCATAACCAGTAAGGAGATTGAAGCTGTCATCAAAAATCTCCCAACAAACAAGAGCCCAGGGCCAGACATCTTCCCAGGGTAATTCTACAAAACATTTGAAGAAGAATTAATACCTATTCTTCTGAAACTGTTCCAAAAAAATAGAAATGGAAGGAAAACTTCCAAACTCATTTTATGAGGCCAGCATTACCTTGATCCCCCAAACAGACAAAGACCCCATCAAAAAGGAGAACTACAGACCAATATCCTTGATGAACACAGATGTGAAAATTCTCACCAAAATACTAGCCAGTAGGATCCAACAGTACATTAAAAGGATTATTCACCACGACCAAGTGGGATTTATTCCCGGGCTGCAAGTTTGGTTCAACATCTGCAAATCAATCAGTGTGATATAATACATTAACAAAAGAAAGAACAAGAACCATATGATACTCTCAATACATGCTGAAAAAGCATTTGACAAAGTCCAGCATCCTTTCTTGATCAAAACTCTTCACAGTGTTGGGATAGAGGGTACATTCCTCAATATCATCAAAGCCATCTATGAAAAACCCACAGCGAATATCATTCTCAATGGGGAAAAACTGAGAGCTTTTCCACTAAGATCAGGAACATGGCAGGGATGTCCACTATCACCACTGCTATTCAACATAGTAGTAGAAGTCCTAGCCTCAGCAGTCAGGCAACAAAAAGAAATAAAAGGCATCCAAATCAGCAAAGAAGTCAAACTCTCACTCTTTGCAAATAATATGATACTTTATGTGGAAAACCCAAAAGACTCCACTCCAAAACGGCTAGAACTCATACAGGAATTTAGTAACGTGTCAGGATATAAAATCAATGCACAGAAATCAGTTGCATTTCTATACACCAACAGCAGGAGAGAAGAAAGCAAAATGAAGGAGTCAATCCCATTTACAACTGCACCCAAAACCATAAGATATCTAGGAGTAAACATAACCAAAGTGGCAAAGAATCTGTACTCAGAAAACTATAAAGTACTCGTGAAAGAAATTGAGGAAGGCACAAAGAAATGGAAAAGTGTTCCATGCTCATGGATTGGAAGAACAAATATTGTGAAAATGTCTATGCTACTTAAAGCAATATACACATTTAATGCAATCCCTATCAAAATACCATCAACTTTTTTTCAAAGAAATAGAACAAATAATCCTAAAATTTATATGGAACCAGAAAAGATCCAGAATATCCAGAAGAATGTTGAAAAAGAAAGCCAAAGTTGGTGGCATCACAATTCCAGACTTCAAGCTCTATTACAAAGCTGTCATCATCAAGACAGTATGGTACTGGCACAAAAACAGACACATAGATCAATGGAACAGAATAGAGAGCCCAGAAATAGACCCTTAACTCTATGGTCAACCAATTTTTGACAAAGCAGGAAAGAACGTCCAATGGAAAAAAGACAGTCTCTTCAACAAATGGTGTTGGGAAAATTGGACAGCCACATGCAGAAAAATGAAACTGGACCATTTCCTTACACCACACACACAAATAGACTCAAAATGGATAAAAGACCTCAATGTGAGACAGGAATCCATCAAAATCCTTGAGGAGAACACAGGCAGCAGCCTCTTTGACATCAGCCACAGCATCTTCTTTCTAGAAGCATCACCAAAGGCAAGGGAAGCAAGAGCCAAAATGAACTATTGGGACTTCCTCAAGATCAAAAGCTTTTGCACAGCAAAGGAAACAGTCAAAAAAACCAAAAGACAACTGACAGAGTGGGAGAAGATATTCTCAAATACATCAAATAAAGGGCTAGTATCCAAAATCTATAAAGAACTTAACCAAACTCAACACCTAAAGAACAAATAATCAAATCAAGAAATGGGCAGAGGACATGAACAGAAATGAAATCTTGTCATTTGCAACAATGTGGATGGAACTAGAGGGTATTATGCTGAGCAAAATAAGTCAATCAGAGAAAGATAATTATCGTATGATCTCCCTGATATGAGGAGTTTGAGAGACAGAGTGGAGGGATTGGCGGGTAGGGAAGGAAAAAATGAAAGAAGATAGGATTGGGAGGGAGACAAACCATAAGAGACTCTTAATCTCACAAAACAAACTGAAGGTTGCTGGAGAGAGGGGGTATGGAGAGGGTGGTTGGGTTATGGACATTGGAGAGGGTATGTGCTATGGTGAGTGCTGTGAAGTGTGTAAGCCTGACGATTCACAGACCTGTACCCCTGGGGCAAATAATATAGTATATGTTAATAAAAATAATAATAAAAAAGCTCTTATTAATTATGATGATTTATCTATAGGTTCTTTTGGGTTTTATATGAACATAATCATATCATTGGCATATGCTGAGAGTTTTATTTCTTCATCCTATTTTTTTTTATATCTTTCATTTCTTCTAATACTTAAATGCTTTGACTGTGATCTTCAGTATAATGTTAAATAAAAATATTCATAGTATTTTTTCCTGGTCTCTGAGGGAGAGGTTTGTTAGAATTTTTAATCCAAATGAGAACATTCTCTTTTATCCCCAAATTGTTAAGAGGTTTTTGTTTTGTTCTGTTTAATAATGAATCCATGATGAATTTTATGAAGTTATTTTCCTGTATTCATTGAGACAAGTACATATTTTTGTAATTGGGTGACTTACATGAACTAATTTTCTATTGTAAATCAACTTTGCATGTCTGGCGTAAACCAACTTGATCATGATGTAATGTTCTTAATACATTGCAAGATTTACTTAGCTAATATTTGGTTTGGGATTTTTGTATGTAAATTCATGAGTAAATTGTCCCATCATTGTCTTTCCCATTCTATCTTCAGATTTTTAACATCAATATTATACTGGCAGCATAAAATGAGTTAGAGAGTATTTATTATTTTAATATTCTTTGGAAAAATTTATGTAATACTGCAAATATTTGTTCCCTCGGTGTTTAGTTAGAATTCAGTGCTGAAGCCACCTTTATCTTGTGTTTTCATTTTGGGAAGAATTTTTCAAAAAAATGACATAATTTCCTGAACTGTTTGCCATATTATTACAGATTAAAATGCAAAATAGTAAAATTTTAATCCATTATTAAATCCAAAATTAAAATCCACCATTTTATGATTTTACCTTTTGAGTTAGAAGATGTGATAATTTATATGTTAATTATGTTATTGCTTATTGACAGCATTTTAATCTTTCTTCATTTTTTATTAAGATTCATTTTACATACAATTAAATTTACCCATTTTGGTGTATAGTTTGTGGGTTTTGACAAATATTAGTTTTGTGTTTTTTGGTGTAGTTTTTTCTTCTGTGACCACCACCATTATAAAGATATATCATTGTTCCATCACCCCAAAATATTCGTCTTGTCCCTCTGTAACTAACTCCTTGTCCTACCTCAGACTCATGGTAACCATTGATCTGTTTTCTATACCTATAGTTTCACTTTTTTCAGAATTTCATATAAATTAGATCATCCACTATGCAGTTTTTAAAGTCTGGCTTCTTTTTATTTCACGTAATGCAGTTGAGGCTGGTCTGTGTTGTGTGTATCATTTTTACTCCCCAATATTATCTTGTACAGATATACCACTGTTTACTTATCCAGTCATCAATGAAAGGACATTTGGGGAGTTCCAGTATTGAGAAATTACAAACAAAGCTGTTACAAACTTTTGTTTGCATATTTTTATGTAAGTAAGACTTTCATCCTTAAAGTGGGAGTGCTGGATTGTATTATAAGGGAATACTTAACTTTCTAAGTACTGTTAAACTAGTTTCCAAAGCAGCTATGCCATTTTGCAGTCCCACCATCCATATATGGAAGTCCTGGTTGCTCAATACGATCATCAGCATTTCACATTTGTTGTCAGCGCCTTTGTGTGTGTGTGTGTTTTAAGTTCTTATATAAATTCCAGTTAACCTACAATGTAATATTAGTTTTAGGTGTACAACATAGTGATTCAGCACTTCAGTACAACACCCAGTGCTCATCTCAAGTGTACCCCTTAATTTCCATCACTTATTTCATTCATCCCTCCACCAACCTCCCTTCTGGTAACCATCAGTTTGTTCTCTATATTTAAGAGTCTTTTTTCTTGCTTTGCCTCTGTCTTGCTTGCTTGTTTGTTTTGTTTCTTAAATTCCATATATGAGTGAAATCATGTGGTATTTGTCTTTGGCTGACTTATTTCACTTAGCATAATACTCTCTAGTTCTATCCATGTCCTTGCAAATGGCAAGATTTCATTCTTTTTTATGACTAATATTCCATTGTATATATATGCCATCTCTTTTTCATCCATTCATCAATTTATGGACACTTGGGCTGTTTCCATAATTTGGCTATTGTAGATAATGCTGCCATAAACATAAATATCAGGTACATGTATCCCTTTAAATTAGTGTTTTTGTATTCTTTAGGTAAACACCTAGTAGTGTAATTGCTGGCTTATAGGGTGGTTCTATTTTTAACTTTTTGAGGAGCCTCCATACTATTTTTCAGAGTGGTTGTGCCACTTTGCATTCCCACCAAGAGTGCAAAAGTGTTCCCCTTTCTTCACATCCTCATCAATACTTGTTTTTTGTGTTGTTGATTTTAGCCATTCTAGTTTCATAGGTATAACGTGGTATCTCATTGTAGTTTTGATTTGTATTTCTCTGATGATGAGTGATATTGAACATCTTTTCATGTGTCTGTTGGCCATCTGTATGTCATCTTTGGAGAAGTGTCTCTTTATGTCTTCTCGTTTTTAATTGGATTATTCATTTTGAGGGTATTGAGTTTTAGAAAGTCTTTATAGATTTTGGATATTAACCCTTTATCAGATATGTCATGTTTTATGGATCTTGCCATCAGATGATATAAGTTCTCCAATTTTGTTTTTCTTTTTCAAAATTGCCTATTCTAGTTCCTTTGCCTTTCATATAATTTTAAAAACTAAAAAGCCTGCTGGTATTTTAATTGGAATTGCACTAAATTTATCAGTCTGGGGAGAATTGACTTCTTAATAATATTGAGTCATAAAATCCATGAAAACAGTGTATTTTTTTCAGTTATTTAGCTCTTCTTTTATTTTTTCATCAGTATTTTGTAGTTTTTATCTCTTTGATCTTAAACATATTTTGTTAGTTGTATGCCTAAGAATTCATGTTATTTAGTGTCCTTAAGTATAAATAGTGCTGTTTTAAAATTTCAACTTCAGATTTTTCATTAATGGAATATAAAATATGATTGATACATTTGTACATTGACCTTATATTCTGCCAGCTTGTTCAACTCATTTATTAGTTCTAGTAGTGTTTTTGTAAATTCTTTGGTATTTTCTATGCAGCCAATCTAGAACCCTCAGTATGATGTGGAATAGAAGTGATAAGGATAGAAATCCTTGTTTTGTTACATTCTTAGGGGGAAAGAGCTAGTCCTTTACCATTGTGTGATGATGTTAGCTATTTTTTTTCTTAAATAGACGTACTTGTTAAGTTAAGGAAGTTCCCTTTTATACTTAGATTACTGGGAGATGTGCTTTCTATTATAATGGATATTGAATTTTTTTTTTTTTTTTTTTGGTCAGTTGGTTTTTCTGCACCTACTCAGAGGATTATTTGATTTTTTAGATTTTTTAATATGATGAATTACATTGACTGATTTTCAAATGTTTAGCCTGCCTTGCAGACCCTTGTTAAACTCTAGTGTATCCATGATTATTATCATTTTTATATATCATTGAATTTGATTTGATAAAATTTTCTTAAGATTTTGCAGCTGTATTTATATGGGATATTGGTGTGAGCTTATCTTTCCTCACACGGTCTGGATTTTGGGTTTCAAGTAATGAAGGCCTCAGAGATGAGTTCAGTAGTATTCCCTTGTCTTAAATCTTTTGGGGAGAGTTTGTGTAGAATTGGTATTATTTCTTTCTTAAATGTTTGTACAGTTTAATGGTAAAGACTTTGGGGCCAGGAGTTTTCTTTGTGGGAAGTTTTGTTAAACTATAAATTTAATTAATAGATGTGAGACTATTCTGGTTATATTTTTCCTTGAGTCAGATTTGAGTGTGGCTTTAAGGAATTTATCTCATGTAAGTTTTTGAAACTACTGACATGAAATTGTTTTTATATTTTCTTATTACCTTTTTATTGTCTATAGGAAATGCAATGAGGTTCTTTCACATATTCCTGATACTAGCAACTTGATAAATTGTGTCTTTTCATTCTCTGTTTTTTTTCTTGATCAATCTAGTTAGAGGTTTATCAACTTTATACATCTTTCCAGAAATCTAGCATTTGGCTTTAGTGATTTTCTCCATTGTTTTTTATTTTCAACTTTTATCAATTTTTGCTCTATTCTTTATCATTTCCTCTCTTATGCTTGCTTGGATTTCACTTGTCTTTTCATTTGTCAGTTAATTCAAGTTGATTAATAATGTTGTGCATGTTTTTTATAATCTTACTGATTTTATGATATATTCTTTTGATTATTGAGAGAGTTTTATTGAACTCTTGGTAATTGTGAATTTGCTTATTACTGCTTTCAGTTCTATCTGTTTTTGCATTGTATACTTGGAAGCTCTGTTATTAGGTGCATAAACATGTAAGATATTTTTTGATGAATTCACCTTTTTATAATTATAGGATGACCATCTTTATGTAATATTCTTTACTATGGATGTTATTTGGACTATTATTAAAATGGTTACTGTAGTCTTCTTTTAATTAATGTTAGCATGGCATATCTTCTTTATTGTTAAGATTTTATTTCTTAGAGCAGTTTTAAGTTCATAGGAAGATTGAGGAAAAAGTACAGAGATTACCCCTATACCTTCTGCCCCCCACATATGTATAGCTTACCCCATTATCAACATCACTCACCAGAGTGATGCATTTGTCACAATTAATGAACCTCACAGACACATCATCATACTCAATATCCATAGTTTACATTATAGTCCACTCTCAGCATTGTACAGTTTATGGGTTTGTACAAATTTATAATGATCTGTATCCATTATTATGATGTCATACCAAGCATTTTCACTGCCTCCCAAATCCTCTGTGTTTCATCTATTCATTCCTTTCCCCCTCCAATCCCCAACAGCCACTGATCTTTTTACCACCTCCGTAGTTTTGCCTTTTCTACAATGTCATATAGTTTGAATCATATATATCTTTTTCATCCTTTTACTTTTAATTTTTTTTGTCTTTACACTTAAAATTCTTATAGGCATCATATAGATGAGTACCATTTTTTATCCAATCTGTCAATTTCTTCTTTTTAATTAGGGTGTTTATATCATTTGCAATAACGTCTATCTGCCGGTGTTTTCATACCCTGTACACAGGCCTTTGCTGGCACCACAGAAGAGTAGACAGTGCCAAAACTTTTGCTGACGTATTCTTCAATAGCAACATTTTACAGCATAAAAAAAAGTCTGAGGCAGTAGTGGAGTCATTGTGCTTTCTAGTGATCTGTTATACTGGCTTTGGGAAGCAAGTTCTTTCAGGAGTAAATAATCTTCTAGGGTTCTTGGAAACATTTTGTGGTGAGGAGGAAGTGGAAGGCCAAACTGTAGGAGGGCTAGAGGATGTGGTTTTTCAAAAATGTAATCCTGAACTTCTTTCTGATTAAAGTGATTGAGGTTCAGGTTATTAAAATGAAAACGTAAGAGACATGACCTTATTTATTCCCATGTAAGATTCATAGAACATTTATCTAAATTTTCATAACAAAAATATCATTATGATTTGAGTGCAGTTTTAACTTGTTACTTTTACTAATAAAATATAAATTACATTTGTACCATTAAATAATTTTTTAAAATACAGTTTTCTATGGATCCATAATTATCTGTTGTATAGATATACTATGATATATATATAATAGTCTCTCTCTGATGGGTATTTTAGACATTTTTCCTATTTAACAACAACAAAAGAAAATTTTTTAAAAGATTGTATTTATGTATTTATGTATTTATTTATGGAGAACACAAGCAGGGGAGGGGCAGAGAGAGGGGGAGAGAATCTCAAGCAGACTCCCCGTTGAGCATAGAGCCTGACACTGTTTTCGATCTCACAACCCTGAGATCATGACCTGGGCCAAAATCAAGAGTCAGCCACTCAGCCAGCTGAGCCACCCAGGTGTCCCGATGATCTTCTATTTATGTGCATTGAGGATTATTTCTTTAGGATAAGTTTCTAGTAAAAGCTAAAGCTTCTGAAATATTTATTGAAAACAGGATCATTTTATCTGAATTTAAAAGTCAAAAGAAACCAGTGAAATTTAGTGCAAGATCTGTAGCACATAGGTCTTAGAAGATTTTTAGGTTTGGGTCTGTAATTTGCCTGACAGTAGGTAGTTTTTCCTTTTTTAAAATACACGATCTTGGGCTCATAACTGTTCTGTTTTTTTTTTTTTTTTCCCAAATTCTCTTTTTTTTTTTTTTTAAAGATTTTATTTATTTGTCAGAGAGAGAGGGAGAGAGAGCGAGCACAGGCAGACAGAATGGCAGGCAGAGGCAGAGGGAGAAGTAGGCTCCCTGCCAAGCAAGGAGCCCGATGTGGGACTCGATCCCAGGACGCTGGGATCATGACCTGAGCCGAAGGCAGCTGCTTAACCAACTGAGCCACCCAGGCGTCCCTTTCCCAAATTCTCTTAATCATAGATGAGTTTCTCTTTTTCTGATCAACTCTTCAACCTTGGTCATCAGGCTTTGAAACTTGACTTGTTCTTACTTCATACTTTGTATTCTCTTGTCCTGTAGTAAATATTGTAAACTACAGAGATCAAAACAGGCAGGCCTGTTTATGGCATAGACACTTCAGGTGTAAAGGTTTGGATCATCACCCTTCAGGCAGAGACATACAATCGGCAGAGGTGTTTGCTGAAGGGCAGAGGGAAGATGAAATGGGATGTCGAGAAAGGAAGCTATACTTTCACCTAGGTTCACATGACCGATTGCAGAATTTTGAACCAAAGCAGTTATGCTTATTTTCTTACATTCTTTTTCTTTTCCCCTTTCATATTCCTCTCTATGTAAGAGTTAATACTGAACTCTGTATCTTGGTATTTAAGTTACAGATTTATCAAGGAAAGAATAAAATTACAAAGGAACAAGCCTCACCCAGAGATGGACAAATTGAAGGTTTAATGTCTTCACTTTTAGTGAGAGAGTAAGAATATCTTTGGTTAGGTGGAAGAATGATACTATTATTTTTAGTCAGAAGTTAATGTAGGTAAAAGAGATGAACTAGAAGCTGAATCAACAATGGTGTACAGATGGCTAGATTATTTGCTGTCAACTTCGCATTATTCCCAATTCTAAGGAATTCTATTTCCCAGAATCCCTTTTCTGATGTGCTGTTCTCATGTGACATACTCGTTTAAGATTTGGATGGCAGGATGAAAAGGTCATTATTCTAAGGAGGTGTGGTGGCCAGATGTAGTGACTTTGCAGATCTTCCCAGGAGTTTCTCTTTGAAGTCATGGTGACCTGATATGGCAGATGTATAAAACATACTACGAGCAACCATTTCATAGTTGTGACAGCCAGATGTAGCTTCTCAGACTTATCTCAAAGCTCTAGCTTCTCCACTGTGTTCTAGGTCTTTGGGCTGAAGTCATTAGTAACTGAGTCTATGATCCTTTTGTTGCCATCTCTAGACCTTCCCTCCTCCAGTTCCTTCCATACTTGTGCAAGCCCTGCTTCCTATATTAAATTACTTTTATTATGGTAATGTGCAGTGGTTCTGTGTTTCCTGATTTTTCTGGATTGCTGCATATACTAAAATTCAATTATTCAGTGGATTACTTGTGTAGAAATGGGCTGATTAAAGCCGTAGGATCAACAATTCAACAAGTCTTAATAGGTGAAAGAATTTAGTATAAAGCAAAGCTACCAACTCAAATCATAAAATAAAGATAATACTATTTAATAAATGGTAATTTGGAAAAAATAATAAAAGACATTTAATAGTTTTCATAAAAATAAACTTTCAATAAATTAAGGAATTAGATAAGAAAATTAGAAAAATTAGAAAATAGAAAATAAGAAAATAAGAAAAATTGAAGCTAACAGAAATTAGGAATAACTACTTGTCTTTTGGGAAAGAATGTTTGTATAGTACCAAAGCAAAGGCAAATACATGAAGGAAAAGACTAAATTAAGTTAGACTAACATAGGACTAAATAAGTTTAACAATATGAAATATGAACAATAGGAAATTTTAAAATTTAAAGGTCAAAAATACATAAATAAAAATAGAAGGAAATTTGAAAACTTCTGAAAAAATTTAAACATATATATCAAGAATTATAGCTTCATAAATAAATAACCTAATGGTTGCGTGGCATTAATTATCAATTTAGAAAGAAAGACACATAGGTTAAAAATTCCTTAACATAATAGGGAGTATAAGAAATAAAAATCAAAATAGTAATATCTGACTTTTTTGCCTCTTAAGCAAGGCTTTATAACAATAGTACATATTAGTAAAAAGGATATAGTTAAGTGCTGGTAGTAGAATTTTAAATTGTCACAAATTTGGTGTCATTAAAAGAGCTATTTTTAGTCATTAGTAAAAAGAACTTTTAATAATCATATAGTTTGATTCTCTGTTCTTCTAGGGTTTTATATCAGTGAGATAAATAACTTTAAATATGTAGGAATATTTGTGCACCAAGAAAATAAATAGTATTTGTAATAGGAAAAAGTGGAAACATACTAAATGATTAACATTAAGACACTGGTTAAATACCTATGAATTACTGCATGATAAAATACTATGTAACAATTATATATAATTCTGTCAAATAATATTTAATGACAAAAATGTTCAAGACATAATATTAAAAACTATAATATAAAAAGATGTTATACTTTGGGATGAAAGTTCATAAATATTTGGGAGTGGGTTAGTGTGTGAGTATGCATTAAAAAGAAAAAGATTGAAATTACTGCATCATATGGTATTTTTATTATTAATTTTTTGAGTAACTTCCATACTATTTTTCACAGTGGCTGTACCAATTTACATTCCCACCAACAGTGAAGGAGGGTTGCTTTTTCTCTACAACCTTGCTAACACTTGTTATTTCTTATCTTTTTGATTTTGGTTACTATGACAGGTATAGGAAGATATGCTGAAAATTTTAATACCACTAAGTGGTGTTGATTATGAATGAGATGGATTTAATTTTTATTTGTTATGATTATCTGTATTTTTTTGTAAAACAATGAAGCTTAACTGTATAAAGTATATGAGCCCTGGGTTCAGGCAGGTATGTATTTGAATCTTGCATTTATTGTTTATATGCCACTCCACTGAATTTTTGCCTTGCATTGATTATTGTTGTGTACTCTATGTAAGGATCAGCAATTTTTTTCTGAAAAAAGCAAGACAGTAAATATTTTAGGCTTTGTGGGTCAAGAGGCAAAATTGAAGATATTGTGAAGATAGGTACGTAACAAGAGAGAAAACAAATTTCCACAAATTTTGTTTAGC
Organism: Enhydra lutris kenyoni; assembly: GCF_002288905.1. Taxonomy (NCBI): domain Eukaryota; kingdom Metazoa; phylum Chordata; class Mammalia; order Carnivora; family Mustelidae; genus Enhydra; species Enhydra lutris. The sequence goes on from NW_019154111.1 coordinate 24,013,407, forward strand.
AGAACTAAAAATACAATGATAATAATTGAGTATAGTTATTTTTGAACTATTGGTCCACTTATGAGGATAATGGCATTTTTTCCTATGAATAACATTTGTTTAATGGGGATTCAAAGTTAGTAATCTCTATCCATCAAAGTTTTTTGTGAAAGCACATCTATCTGTCAATGTTGATCTGTAATGAGACTTCCTGTGTTTCACTTTGAAAATGTCTTTTTACACCGGTATTGCCAAATGCTGATATCTATCCATGAGCATAAAATTTTAATTAAACATCATTATTGTCTGGAAAGCAATTATGGTATTCCACTAAATTCTTCTCCACATTTAATTTTTAACATGCCATTATATTGGATATTAATCACTTCTAATGGAAGGTTAGGTAGAAGTTCATCAATTGCACAGTTAAATGGATTTTAAAATATAGAAATTTCCTTTTCACTTTCATTTAGATGTGAAAAACACACCTGGAATATATGTAGTTTGAGGTCAAAACATGTATCTGTTGTGAATCTATATTCGACTGAATATCTTACTTCTTGTTTTAACTTTTGACAAATAGAAGTATATAAAAAAGCTTAACATTTTTTATGATTCAAATAACAATAGTTGTCATGGAGTTTTACCTATAAGTGCTGATTTGCCTTGTAATTTAAATTAATTAGGAAATGTGCTCAAGTCTACAGCAAAAGCTTATTTTCAAAAACATTAAGTGTTCAATAATTATGGCTTAGAGTGGTTTTTGTTTTGTTTTGTTTTGTTTTTAAACCAAGAAATACCTCAGTCTTGGCCCTGAGGTCAAAATATTTCAATTTTCAATTAAGTGTTAACCACTGTTAAGCTATTGAACTTTGGTATGGTAGGACAAATCAGGTTATTCAGTTTCTACTTCTGACAAAAACTCATTGGAATAATGGTCTATGAGTCACTGTAGCTCACCGTTGATACTACTCGGTCAGCGACACATGTAGATTCAAATAATTTCTGCCAAGTACTTGCTGATGACTATTACAATGAGTAAATACTTCACAGTTTCATAAGATTTATAAATGTATTCAAATAAGCCTTTTCTGCTTCACATGTATTTTTACTACTATCAGTTGTAACACATCTTAGCAGATTCCACTTTGGGTTGTATTGAATTAGTTCTCTCAACTTCTTCAAAAATATTGTCATCTATACCTTTTCCAATGCAAACTGCTCATGGAAGCTAATTCTTTTTTTAGAGAGACAGCAAGAGAGGGAATACAAGCAGGGGGAGTGGGAGAGGGAAAAGGAGGCTTCCTGCTGAGCAGGGAGCATGATGTAGGCTCAATGTGGAGCTGTACCTGGGGCTTCATGCAGGGATTGATCCTAGGATCCTGGGATCATGACCTGAGCTGAAGGCAGATGCTTAATGACTGAGCCACACAGGGGCCCTTTGGAGGCTAATTCTTTTGTCACTTCAAATTCAGGATTAACTCTTGAGTCATCAAAAATCAAAGAAAACCATTTGAAATTATTTGTCTTTTTTTTTTTTCAATTGACTATTGATATTATTTCTAATACCCTCAACTTTACAAGCAACCATTATCATGGAAAGGCTAATATTTTTGAACAAGTTTTTTTTTCTCTGTACACATTTCTTCAGTTGCTGCAGTCAAATATGGTAAATGGCTTTCCATATCTGTGTAACAAATGAGCTGCTCAGAAGTTTAATTTGGTTGCAACTTCATTCTCGATTTTTACATTTTTGTGAAGGAATTCTGCTGTGATGAGATATTCCATTTTCTAATTTTTCTGACTGTTACTTTCCTATGAGTTGAGAATATTGTGAGAAGTTCTTAATTTGGAAGTATCAACAAATATTATATAGGCACAGCTATAGTTCATTGTATTATAAACACAATGTTTTGCCATATAATTCAATAACAAAGTAATCCACACTCCACTGTGCCTTAAAAGTATGGCCCTGTATTTGAAGTCCAATTTCCTCTTTTTGTTTTAACTTGATAGGTATGCACTGGTAATAATAATGAAATAACATGTTGCAATATGGTGATATTCATGGCACTCAAAACAATGCTTCACTGTGATTTGCAGTACACTGCGAAGCAAGCAAGTGACAGAGACCGAATGAATAACACATTCGGTCTCTGTCACAACTGTTCAACTCTGCATTGTAGCAAGAAAATAGCCATAGACCATACCTAAATGAATATGTTTGTGTTTCAATGAAACTTTATTTGTGTAAACTGAAATTTGAATTTCATATAATTTTAATGTAAAATATATGAAATAATATTCTCATTTAGATTTTTAAAACATTTTATAAAGAAAAAAAGCACTCTTAGATCATGGGCCATATAAAAACAGATGGCAGGCTGGACTTGGTCACAGACTTTAGTTTGGCTCTCTCTGGTCTACTTGAGTCAAAATATTTTCATTCCCTATACATTCCCTGCTGTTTCTTTCCTAGTTGCCTTTTTTGACTTATGCTATCTCCTCTACCTGGAATGCCATCCATCCAATGTTCCTTGCCTCCCTTCATTTTTATGAGATTAACTGCTGCAAATCATTTAAGATCAGCTCACTTCTCACTTTCCTAAATCTTTTCCTGATATGCTCTCCTCCCTTAAGATTTCCTCTTTCTTTTCCATAATAATCTGTATATAACTATTATTGATCTTTTATCACCATGTTAAAGTTTTCTGTTTATGTATTTTCTTCCCCAACAGACTAGACAACTGAGGACAAAAACTATGTGTTTTTTAAAAAATTACTGTATCATTCATGTCTATATAAGGAAAACATGGGATTTACATATATATCCATATATTAGACACATAAAACTCATATATATGTATATGTGTGTACATATTTTATAGATATGTGTATCTGCATTATGTATATGTGTATATTTATATCACATATATTTGTAATACATATGTAAAAGCCAGTCTATTTTTATCATTTCCATAAAATGAAAGACTTCAGCATCATAATTTATTGAAGTCACTGCTCATGCTTAACCTTATGAAATTTAGAAACCACTTGGACATTTTTTTTTTTTTTAAGTCTGCGAGACTAACTCCTATAAGGAAGACCAGGTTAAGAGCAAAGCCAATTCCGTATTTTCCAAGACTTAATTGAAAGACTGTATACAGATGTTTATCAAGCCAATTATGATTACTGGGACATTTACATGTTCATTCAAAAGAATGTAGTTTTCTTCCATATTTCTTTGTGTCTCCATTAATATTTTCCTTTCTAAAAAACAGGCTATATTACTGGGCACATTTTAACACTACAATTAGTCATGGATGTGGTGATTCATCAGGTTGGCTTAAAAAGTGAAAGCAGCCTTGCCCTTCCTAAGCTTTGACTGTTGGCAACTCTCTTTTTCCCACTCTGAATCAGACGTGTATTTGTTTGAGTAATCAAGAAAGAACTGTCTGTCTTGTGACCTTAAAGGCTGGTGAAAGGGAGCAACTGAGTGTTTTTGGCATAGTAAATTTAGCAGAACAATGCAAATCCTGTAGACCAGAGACTGCTCTGCTTGGCCACTTACTCTGGGCAGACTTGAATGTCACACAATTCTCTGATTGCCAGCAGGATTTTTCACCCTCTGCAGAAAACCATTTTAATATAAGCAAAATGGACTTCAAGTCTTATAAAAACAATTCTTAAACTCTCTCTGTGTGCATCTTATTGAATTCTCTACCATCTATTAAGACCTGCAGTCTTTCCAAAATGAGCATTCTGAATCCTACTGTGATAAGAGCTGGTAACAGACAGGTTTATACAGGATGGACGCCATTAGGGGAAAAACACATCAAATAACCTGCTGGGGAATGAATGAGTCAGCCTAATGCAAATTTAGGTAAGGCAGTGGGACCACACAGAGGGGATGTTGAAGGCATTTCAAAGATGATAGAGAGGGATGATAGCCAATGAGGCCAAGAACTTTGAATAAAATGACAGATCTGATGACAGTGAAGCTGAATCTGGCGGAAGCAAAGGATTCACTTTTCACTTTCTCCTAATGGATTAACTCATCCTATTTGCCTCTTAAACAACGGCTGTTTTAAAGACACCAGTTGGAGGAAGTCCAAGCATCCAATTTTAAGAACGCCTATTAAAGCTGTTATAAGAGAGTGTCTCTCTCTTTCTCTCTCTTATTTTTTCTCTTGGTGGGGGTATGCAGGAGGTCATTCAAAAGCCAGATAGAGATACAAATTCTAATGCAGAAAAGCATCCCAGTGGACTCCTCCCTGCCATGTGTTTGATTCTTAAAATCTATGTCCCAGGTCTTGAAATCTTTAAACAATCTACAGTGTTCTTTTGCTTGCCCTGGGAAACCCATTTCAGTAGCAGAACTATGCTGGTTACACACCTTTTCTGACTCATGTTCCCAAGCTGTTTTATTCCAGATATGCTTTGGGGACAGTTATGTGTACTATTCTGATATCTTCCTAAAAGGAAATTATTCTGGAAGTAAAGTCACTGGTAAAATCAACTCAGGGAAATGCACTTTATAAATATTAAAATATGAGCATTATTAAAGGCTATGCTGTAAAAATACCAATTATTTTTCCTGGATAGCAGTTACAATAGAACAGTGATATATCCTGAAGGGGAGAGTGAAAGGACCTCAATTTGAGAAATGTGAAGCAAGGAAAGTTTTAAATAATTATATTCAATAGTATTACCTAAGTGGTTACTTAAAAGACAATTCGCCATGTAAAATAAAACACAAAAGACCAGTATGAAGGGAATGGAAGGTAATGTTATCAAGGAGACAAATATAAATCAGGCTTCTTTCCATATCCTCTCATATAGGAATCTCCTTTTCTCTTGGCTTCCTGTTTTCCATGTGGAGAAATTTCCTTGAATATGTTAGTCCCAGTTCTAGCCACCCTGACTCATTCCTTCCCAGAGGAGTGAGCAATTCAGGGCTGACTCAGCCCTGTGGGGATGGCCTGGTGAAGGTCTGCAATTCTCCAGCACTGCCTTGGACTCATTGGGTCCAGCGCGCTCATTCAGGGTCTAAATGTTGGACGATCTTTACGACTACAGATCTAAAGCCAAGTTCTTATATTCACCTTTTTTTTTTTCTTAAAGATTTTATTTATTTATTTGACAGAGAGAGATCACAAGTAGACAGAAAGGCAGGCAGAGAGAGAGGAGGAAGCAGGCTCCCTGCCAAGCAGAGAGCCCGATGCCGGGCTCGATCCCAGGATCCTGAGATCATGACCTGAGCTGAAGGCAGAGGCTTTAACCCACTGAGCCACCCAGGTGCCCTACATTCACCTTTTTTGAGGCTGCTGGTTTGACTCACCCTCTATCTCTTAATTGGTTCTGAATTTAGGTCGGAAAGGGAAGAGTTATTTTTGGATCTTGATAAAGCTCCAATAGTTGATTATGAAACAAAATTATGTGAGATGTAAGAAGTATATCTAAGTATACCTCAGAAAAAAAATAAATAAAATTTATCTTCCTGAGAAGAAGCAAAACCAGAAAAATAATACAAACTAAATCCCTTCATGTTTATTTGTTTATAGTGATGTATGACATCAGATAGGCAGATGTATGAAAGAAAACAGCATAGAGGGAGCATAAGGCTACACTTGGATGAGTACTAGTTAAACAGATGTACTAGTTAACATCAAAAAAGACTGAGAGGAGAAAAGAATTATGCATTTCACTCCTCCCTCTCCCTTCCAAAAAGGAGTAACTACAGATATTTGAAAGGAAAACATGGCCATAGATGCTGTGAGGCTATGCAGTAAAATCAAATTTCAGACTAAGGATAACTGATTTCAGGATATAAACCAGGATCAATCACGATAGGGTATATGAGATACCATGAAGCTATGTGTCCCAGTGGGACAGAGTGGAGAATGTTCTGTGGGAAGGAGAGAGCTTCCTTTCAGAAAAAAGGAGGAGGATCTGAAAGTTTAGTTATAAGAAAGCTAGAGGCCAGAGGGAAAGAAGGGACAAATAATGGGAGCTGAAAATGGCTTGATCAAAGACAAGTAGAGCAACAGCAATGCAAATCTCTGCTGAAGTAATATTTTTATTTGGATAAAGAAAGAAAATGTAACTCCTTACCTTTTCTTACTCAAAATTGAGCACTCCTGATCAGAAACCCTGCTTTCATTATAAAAGCACCTGATGAGGGCTTTAGAATGACAAAGTCTTTAAAATATTAAGTGAAATCCAGTCCTTTCATAGCTGCTTTGACAAGCAGATCTTCTCCTCCTTCTCACCTTCCTCCACTTCCCATTCTCCACCTGTCACCACTCTACCGCCTACCATCGTCCACTTCCCACCCCTCAACCTCCCGCCCTTTCACTGCCACCACTCCTATGGAGGTATATAACTCCTACTCATTCAGTATTAAGTGTAATGGCATCTCCTCCAGAAGGCTTTCTTCAACTCTTTCAATTTCCACTTACCGATCAGCCTTACATTTCCTCCTCTCAGATTCAGACTGGCTGGCCCAGTGTTTAAGAACTGGAGCTGTACAGTCACAGAGATCATATTTGAAAATAATCTCTGCAATTTGTTGTCTGCACAATCTTGGGCATGTTATTTAACCTCTCCTAGTCTAGTTTCTTCATCAATAAAATCTGGCAAATGATAGTATGCATTCCATATGGTTGTGAACACTAAACAATATAATGCACACAAAACCGGGCACATTGAAAGAACCCATTAAAAGTGGTTGTGATTACTGACCAGTCGTTCTCATTTTCTAGCAAACCACTTACCACGTTGCATGTCTGTTTGCATGCAGACTGAGAACTGGAAGTTGAATCCCCAGTGCCTGGTACAATGTGAGACCCCATAAAAATTTGCTGAATGAATTCAAAGAGTAAGCTTATCTGATTCTCTACCATAAATGAAGCTAATATCTGTGGTTGTATTTCAGAAAGGGCATGCTAGTCCAAGTCAAGCTATATCATTGTCTACTCTTTCAAAATACCTAAAAAAAGAAATTCTCTAATCTCCTTTGGTAAGGTTCTCTGGTCAACGTTTCTCTAAGTCAAACACACACTTTAAAGGAAAGTTTATCACTTAATTTTTTACATCAGTGGAAAAAGAAAACAGCTGCTTTCATTCCCTATAAAATAACCTGTCATACATATAAACATTCACATTGGCTCTTTCTCCTCTTACTAAAATAAACCTATTTCTTTAACCTTTTTAAATAGTCTTTTCTCTTCAGGCCTCTTAATAATTGTGTTCTGAAAAATACTGAGTCACAAAGCATAAAAACAGTGAAAATTTTAATGAAGCTTCAAGAAGTGGTACATCTAACACCTGAAGAAAGGACATCCATTTAAAAATGGAAGAGCCACATTTATTTGGAAATAGTGATCTTCAAAATATTATACTGATGAATGAAGTCTTAGTAGTTTAAGCCAGTTATACTAATTAATTCTTCTTGCTTTTATAAAATATATTTCCAAAGGATTGAACATTAATGAATTTAACATATTAAGAATCTCAAACTATTTCATCCTTAGACACATTCACTACATTTCTAAAGATCTGGCCCAAAATGTAAATTGGTGCATCCACTATGGAAAACAGTCATGGAAGTTCTTCAAAAAATTAAAATTAGAACTCTCAGATGATTGAGTAATCCCTTTCCTGGGTATGTATCCATAGGAAATGAATACCCAGGATCTCAAAGAGAGGTCTATGCTCTCATGTTCATTGTAGCATTATTCATAATAGCTACAACATGGAAACAAGCTAAATCTCTGTTAAATGGGTGAGTGGATAAAGAAGATGTGGTAAATGTATGCGATGGGGTGTTATTTGGCCAAGAGGAAAAAAAAAATCTTGCCATTTGCCACAACATCGATGAATCTTGAGAACATTATGTTAAATGAAATAAGTCAGAGAGCAACAAATTTTGGGTGATATCACTTCTATGTGGACTCTAACATGGCTGAACTCATACAGACTGAGAATAGAATGGTGGATACCTTGAGCTGGGGGTGGGTAAGACAGAGAGATTTGGGCAAAGGGTACAAATCCAGTTAGAAAAATAAGTTAAGTTCTGGAGATATAATACACAGGAAAGTGATTATAGTTAATAAACTATATATTATATCCTATATATTATGTCCTATATATTATATGGAGATCTTTCTCAACTTAACAATGGATTTATGTAAGAATAACCAATAAGCTCATCATAAGTTGAAACTATCATAAGTCAAAAATGCATTTAACAAAACTAACCTACCAAACATCATAGCTTAGCCTAGCCTACTTATATTCACCTATTAATTTAGCAAAATCAGCTAACCTGAAGCCTATTGTGTAAAAAAGTGTTGAATAACATATGTAATTTATTAAATACTGCACTGAAAGTGAAAAACAGAATGGTTGCATGAGTACAGAATGGTCATAAATGTATCTGTTGTTTACCTTGTTAACTGTGTGGCTGACCAGAAGTTGTGGCTCACTACCACTGCCCAGCATCACCAGAAAGTATCGTACTGCAAATCACTAGCCCAGGAAAAGATCTAAATTCAAAATCTGAAGTACAGTTTCTACTGAATCTGTATTACTTTTGCACCATTATAAAGTGGAAAAATCGCAAGTCAACCCATTGTAATTGGGACCATCTGTACTTGAAAGTTGCTAGGAGAATCGTTCTTAAATGTTCTTATTACAAAAATGAAATGAAAACGGATGCTTGGATGGTTCAGTCAGTTAAGTGTCTGACTCTTGATTTCTGCTCAGGTCATGATTTCAGGGTTATGAGATCAAGTCCCGTGTCAGGCTCCACAGTTAGGATTCTCTCTCTCAGCAACCTTGCCCCAGCTCATGGGCACTCTCTCTCTCTCAAATTAAGAAAAAAAAAAAAAAAAAAAAGGTAATTATGTTTTGTGATGGAGGTGTTAGCTAACACTATGGCGATAATCATTTTGCACTATATAAGTGTATGAATATCAATTTGTTGTATACCTTAAACTTCCACAGTATCATATATCAATTATATACCTTAAACTTCCACAATGTCATATAGCAATTATATCTCAATATAGCTGGAACAAAATTTTAATAATAAAGACCTGTCCCAAGAAGAATCATAACATGATTCAAAACTGTGAAAAGTTAGAAATAAGCCAGGGAAAAGATCATATAGGATAAGAAATAATTTGTTTCAGAAAAATTCTTGTACAACCTTTCCTTACCTATAGGATGAAAGAGACAATGCCTTAAAAATGATTATGTATGCATTTAAAATAGTATTTTAAGAATTATTTTTGACATTTGAAATTGTTTGGGGCACCTGGCTGGATCAGTCAGAAGAGGATGCAATGCTTGATTTCAGGATCATGAGTTTGAGCCCCATGTTAGGTGCAGAGATTGCTAAATAAAAATTTTTAAAAAAGTAATAATAATGTAAAAGCAAAAATGGCTTATTGGATTACATATTCAATATGAAAATTTTGTTTAAAATATTTTTTCAATGCTTAAAATAATATATATTGTGGTAGGCATTTGTCCTATATGTAGCCATCTGTGGTTTAGGACTTGAAATTAAGGCTTAGTATTATGTGAGATCTTGACATCTGGTAAAATGAAAAGGAACTTGAATGACCAGTGTAGCTACAAGTTGCCCTTGCCATTCTGCTTTTGTAGATAAGGTCCCCTAGCCAGGCTTATCATGGATTAGCAAACCTTCTTACCACTAGGCACAGTTCCTGCTTATCCCTAAATAGTGGGCTTCACTTCTTTGCTCAGGGATCATTCAAATAAGCCAATCCCATCCTTCTGCTGGAACTAGGAGTCACTCTGCCCTTTTGATACTACAAAGCCTGCCTGCCAGTGTCCTTGCTTATTCACGCTGTTCCTGAGTGTACCCCCCACGTAGACTTGTGTGGCACATGGAGTTCCCCCTCTCCCAAGCTGTGAGTATATGTGATTAGTAGATTGTGGTTGATCTCATGGGTCCAGTGTTGGGTACTGGTGTTCAGTCATCCCTGTAACTACAGGCAGAAATCCCTCCCTTACCAATAGAGTGAGTCGTAGGTGATTAAAATACCACCCAACAATTGTTAATTAAACACCCTTTTTATATTTGGTGAAATTCTCAACAAAATACGAAGTGTCAAAGGCAGAAGCTCTTTCTCCAGTGTTCTTTGTAGCTAAGACATGTGTATATGACAAGGCTTCCACCCATCAGGGGCCTGAGTTTGACTGGGAACATGAGTCATTAGGCATTCAAGAAAGTGTCCTCTTGAGTATGGTGGTGGTGGTATCCGACAGTTTATGTACAGCAGTGATGAGGTTCCCTTATTGACCCCTAATTATCAACATGGAAAGTTGCAGTTTTTGTGTAGGTTGCGGTGTTGCAGTATAGATGTAGCAAGAGTATCATGATTAGATCTTGTTTCAGCTGGATGGCTTTTCACATTGAGTCTCTGACACTCACAAATCTTGTGAGGACCCAATACTGTTTTCTTTACTATTCAAAGTAGGTCAAGTTGGCTGTGCTTAGTACTCTGACCAAAATAATAAATGACATCGGAAAAATTTGCAGGCAGCCAGCATCCTTAAGGAAATGGAAAACTGAGATTATATGACCTACTTACATCAGAAGGCTTTGAGAATAAAAATGTTACCAGATAATGGGATTCTACATCTATAGCAAGCAGTGTTAAAACAAAAGAATTAATTAATTCTTCACCTGTGATTACCTCTAAAGACAGGCTTTAGGAAATAAATGTTTACTGATCTGGCATAGTAGGATATGTGTGGGAAATGCAAGGATTGTGGCATAGGCTGGTTGTTTCTAAGTGCACTGGAGAACTTATAGACTTAAAAAATATGCTCAATATTCAAAATTCTTGTCTTGATGCATTCAAGGATAGATAATTTCTTTGATGATATGAAATTATCTTTTACATTTTTCAATAATGGAACAGTTGTAGTTGACAGTAAGATATAAAATTTTATCCTGAGGGTCACTAAATTATGAAGTCAGTTTAACTTACAGTCTTATTCTTATGATAAGTTTAGGTATTTCTTAAGCAAGATGGAAACCTATGAATTAAAATAGGGCCAAATGAGAGGAATCAGACCATGAGAGTACAAAGACTCCCAGGTTCCACAGAATCTCCCCTATAAGCAGAATCAGTCTCTTACCTCTGTCCTAATCCTTTCCCTGCCTTGCTTGGAGACTTCTAAGAAGCTTGCCTAAGGGAATCCACTTTTCCTCATGCGTACCTGTACCTCCTCTCACTGCTTTCAGTATAACTCGAGTCCGACATCAGCATATCTCAAGGGGCCACTTTCCAATAAATCAGAGAGGGGAAAATTTATATACCAGATAACTATAAACACTTTATTAATTTGTGATGGCAAAAGTCTAGGGAATGAATTCTGAAGGGCCTAGATTAAAAGAGAGGTAGTTTCATGTGCGTTCATTTTGAAAAAAATCATGGAGTTCTTCATTGTTACATATGCTCTTTCCTGTATGCATATTTCATTTCAACAAAGTTTGTAAACATCAATAAATCAGCATGTTTTATCAAATCTGAACATGATACTGACCCAAGTAAACCTTTTGTCTTGCTTTCCTTTCTGCAAATTGTTCCCCAGTGACTTTTGAATTCACCTTTTGTACATATCTGAATTGTTTCTGACAAACATTAAAGAAATTCATCTCCTTTTATAGGTGCTGGCCTCTGTAATTGAAACAAAGCAGTTATTTCTAAGATTTGAGTAGAAAAGGGTTCCAGATGTATATGCAGCCTCTTCCTCTTTGTCAGTGTCTCCGTCTCTGGAGTCTAGTCCATGGATTGCTGCTGCCACTCTTACCTCCCGACTTTTTACCACCCTGGCCCTGGCACACAGAAGCCCTTTCAGTTGCTTCCACTCAGAAAACCCAAGACAGGCTGATATTTTCTTCCTTCCCCTTCCTTCCTTCCTCCCTTCCTCCCTTCCTTCCTTCCTTCCTTCCTCCCTTCCTTCCTTCCTTCTTTCCTTCCTCCCTTCCTTCCTTCTTTCCTTCCTTCCTTCCTTCCTTCCTTCCTTCCTTCCTTCCTTCCTTCCTTCCAGATTTTTATTTATTTAGTTGACAGAGAGAGAGAACACAAGCAGGGGAAATGGCAGGCAGAGGGAAAGAGAGAAGCAGGCTCCTACTGAGCAAGAAACCAGATGCAGAGGCTTGATCCCAGGACCCTGGGACCTGAGCTGAAGGCAGACACTTAATGGACTGAGCCATCCAGGCACCCCAGGCTGATATTTTCCCAGTACATTTTACTAAATAGGAATAAAGAAGTACAAATAGAAATATGGGGTGTGGGATAAGCCTGCATTGCAATAGTTAGGTTTCCAATATGGACCTCTAACTATTTGCTCTTTATTCCCACCACCCCCCACCCCACTTCCATCACTTCCATTGCATATACTTCTTTATATACAGAAGGGTTGGCAGTAGGTGACCTCAGAATTTAGTGTATAGCTTACAACATGTTAAGATAGGATCATGGTGGAGCTGGAGGGGGGATGAATATTTCTGAGGCATCCTGACTTGAAATCAAATGTAATAATTAATGAGGTTGAGGTTATCTCATAGACTGAGAGTATTGTATTCAAATGATAAACAATGGCATAATGTTGGGTGAGAAAATAGTGTTGAAAGTTTAAATGAAAAAGAAGGATATAGGTGTTTACATTGAGCAGCAAAGCATAGTTGATGGGCACATTTTGTATCTGTGGCTGACTTTATGTTTTTGAATATCCTTTCAATATTGTGGGAAGCAATAATTATATTAACCATTCTCCTCTGCACCTAGGACTGAGGCATGTGATTTACTCAGATGCATCCCTAGAAGTAATTAGGTGAATTAAAACCATCACTTTGAGGCAAAAAATAGAGATATGAGTCTTTTATTTTCTCATGAAATAGACGGGTTCTAATTTGAGAGTGTGTTCTTAATGTAGGATCTTTATAAACCAAAAGACTAGTATGAAACTAGGTGAAAAGGAAGCTAGATTTTATCCATTTCTGAAGTTGGACCAGATTATGAGAAAATTCATATGGGCACAAATTCAACTTTATAGGTATCCTCTGTAATACTGCTTTACAGATCATAGAAGTTCAGTGAAGAGTATTTATATTATTATTTTAAAAATTACTCAAGTACATTGGCAGATACTCCATGTCAATGTTAGTTTGACAGGATATATGTTAATGTATGTCAAACCAGCATATACTGAGGGAGTTCACAGCATTTGTAGTTTAAATTCTATAATAGTGGGATAAGGAAAGGGAATGTAGGAAAAATGAAAACATCCCACCCTGGAGCTGGGAAATATTTTGAATCTGACTTCACAATTAATAGGAGGAGAAAATGAAATTTTCCTAAAGCGTGAATTCAAAATTCCACAGGTTCTTGCCAGGCGGATGCAGTCCATGGGCCAGCCGCAATAGTTGTGTTAGAGCCCAATCCGGAGATAGAAGAGATAAGAGTAACATGGGAGCCAAATATGTAACTTAGAAAAAGCAGAGGTTTCTAAAAGGAAAAGTGTGAGGTGCCCAAGAAATCACGTTTGTTGTCAGAATGAAATTTGGTGCTCCGATAAATTAAAATATTACTTGACTCCATGTAATGAAAGATAACATGTTACTCCAACCTGTGTCCTTCATAGTAAGCCATTAATCAAAATCCCCAAAGGGACACTCAGAAAATCAGAGATTTTAAAAAAAATTTCAATTAAATTTTATGCTTAAATACTTGTGGATATCAGACTTTTAAAAAATGTGTACTCATTTCCTGTATCTTTATGAAGGACAGTTTTTTTCTTGTCAGCACAGAGATGGAGAGAAATGGTGGTTCTTGAAATAATGTTAAGGAGACCATTAGATGAATTTAAGTCAAAGTAAAATATGTGAGGACTGAGGCTGAGTGACTTAACCGTGGTTTCCCTTGTTTCCCTGACTCACTTCCTTTTCATGCATTTAAATGAGACTAGTCAACCAGTAAAGATTTTGAAAAGAAAACCTATCTCTACCATTCATGTTGAGTTTTTCACAAATCAAAGGGTGATATTTACCTCGTGGTGTTATGGGTTGGAGGAAAAGCTTCCTATAGAATGGTGTATTTGATCTCTAATTAGAGATAAACATCATTTATCTCTAACTGGCCCATGCAGTCTCAGTATATCCCCCATCAAAAAAAAAGACCCCCCCACCTTGGATGCTCAATGATGGGAACAACAGAGGGTGAAGGTGTGAGGCACTTGTCTAAATGGAAAGAGTGAACTATGCCATCCTCAGTCCTGCTTCCAGACTCTTATAAAAAGATTTCAAGCACCATAAAACCTTTTGAGTTTTGATCTATTCTGTTGTATTGAGGTAAACAACTTTATTCTATGAGTTGCTTTAGAATACACCCAAGCATAGAAGTCTATCTAGTCCCAGTTAGGACCCTGCTATTATGGGTTTAGAAGGACTAAAGTCATGTTTGCAGTTGAATTTTATAATTCTGAAATTCTTTCTCACCACCTGCTCTGATGGTCCAATCACCTCCGCCCTTGGTCTGGTCTGTTTCTGTTAACGTGACACCTGGCTTCCCTGGGGTGGTCTGCTCTACATCTGAATCATTCAGCAAATATTCACTGAGCAACTGCAAGACGTCAGACTCTGTGCTGGTTGCTAGGGATGCAGAGTTAAATAACTCCCCATCCTCTTGCGTTACCCGCAGTCTGGTGGTGAGGAAACAGCAATCTATTCCTTTCTCTTGACAAATTCCTTGATACCTAGAAGGCTTAAATGATAGTTTTAGCAATGAACTGAAATAAAGAAAAAGCAGAAGACACGTCTTAAAAATAATAAATAAGATGAGATGGCATGACAAGTCACATGAGAATGTTTCTGAGTTGGATCAGAAGACTTAAAAAAGAATTTTAGCTGCAGTTAGATTTCGGTCAGTAGTTTGTAAGAACCTGTAGAATTCTCAGTTCCACCCAAAATCTGAGGCTAGTTTTGTCACTTGGTGGAGATTTCCTACCTAGTCCATGTAATGATACATTTCATTCCCTACGGTTCTTGCCCTAGTCCCAGCATAAGATAAATAAACATCATTTTCTTGTCTCCAAGTATTCCTCCTTTGAATTTTATTCTACATTGAAATGACCTTGTGATGTTTTCTCTCCTCTTCAATTCCTTCCCCACCAATCACAGCTCTGTGCTCTTCTGGCTTCTCATAGGTTGTCTCCTACTTTAGTAAGCCCCCCCTAAGTGCCATGATGAAGACACTTGAAGTCTTTTTCCCTCAGTTCCTCATGTTTAAATAGGGACAGCATTATATATTCATTGTGGTATTTTTATTAATGCTTTCTGATTTTACTATTAAAGACTGGCAAATACCACACCAGTTAACTGCCATTATTCAAGTAGTCAATTATCATAATATTGAAAGCACATATATTGGGTGACTAGAAGCAATGTGGTTTAATTTATTGGCATTTATATGGTAGTTCACATATAATGTTACTACATTTTTACATTTTAAAATTCCAAGATGCTTGGTGATACTTGTGTCTAAAACAGTATGGGAAGTACAGTCTATATTTAATAACTGCTTGCTGATTTATAAATATTGATCTGGTGACTTCTTCATTTGCCTGTAGCATCTATAATCTGGCACCTTTGTTAATGGTAAAGAGATTTCACCATAAAATTATAGTGGCAATGAAAGAGAATGTTTTTAGCATTATATAATAAAATGGAAATGGAACATTTAAAACTTTATAATCCATTCTGTGTTCAATTTAATTTTTTGGCTCTTTAGGTTGCAAAAACCCAAACTTCCAGGTTGTAGGAAAGATTTCCATATTTTTATTCCAGTCTTTTACGCAACTAATACATAAGAGTATTCTCATTGTAAAATTTAATCAGTTGAGAATTATATCTTCAGCATTTCTTCAGCCCTTTCCAACCCTCCTCGCTTTCCCAAAGTATATTGTTAATAGTTTGTTGCATATCCTTCCAAAGCCCTTTCTGGGCATTTGTGCAAAGTTACACACACTTTCACAAATGGGATAATACTTTATATATTGTTTTTACAAGTTTATTAAAAAAATCTACAATGTCTTGTGGATCTTACACGTAAGCATATAAATTTTACTTATAATTATTGCATAGTATCATGGTATAGGTATATCATAATTTAATCCTCAATTGATTAGTAGTCAGATAATTACCTATTTTTTTGCTCTTAAAATAATGTTTCATAAAAGTTCCTGTTGATGCTTTTTTTTTTGTAACCAATTTTGACATTTATTTAATTTTTATGTACCACAAGTCTCAAAAAAGTGAAGTGGACCCAAACCCTTTTTAAAAAAAATTAATTAATTTATTTGAGAGAAAGGGAGAGACAGAAAGAGAGTATGCACAAGCAGGGAAAGGGGCAGAGGAACACAGAGAGAGAGAGATCCCAAGCAGCCTCCACACTGAGAGTGCAGCCCTGTGCTGGGCTTGATCTCATGACCCTGAGACCATCACCTGAGCCGAAACCAAGAGTTTGACGCTTAACAAAGTGAGCCACCCAGGCACCCCTCAAGTCTTTTTTAAAAAACACCTTTATTGAGGTATAATTGATATGCAAAAAGCTATACATGTTTAATGTATATAATTCAATGAATTAGAACATTCAGTCATGATAACCATCACTATAATCATGATAAGAGACACATGCAGCACCTCTCAGAGTTCCCATGTGTCCTTGTGGGATTTTTGTTTTAAGAATACAACATGAAATCTATCCTCTTAACAAATTTGGAAGAGCACAATGCCTTATTTTGATGCACGTGTAAAATTTTTTTCCAGAATAGATATATAAGTGGAGCTGATGGCCCAAAAGATACAAACATTTTTAATTCACATAATCCTGCCTTTAAAATGCTATTTTTTGTACTCCCACATCTGGTTCTCTAGTATATCTGACATAATGTCTGATCTCCTCCCAGAATCCTTGACTGCCTTGCTGAGCACATTCCTAGTCTAATCTGAATTTTCCAAGATGTTGCAGGGGATCTCAGAAGGGTACCTAGGGTCATCATTTGATCAACTCTGCTATCTCCGTTTCTTTGTGTACATAGATGGGCTCATAAGACCTGGAAGAAATCAGATATGCTGCTTCCAATGCCAAACATAAGGAATTTCACACTGTTTCTTTTACTCCTTTTGGAACTTGCTAGGGGATTCAAGTATAAGGAAGGTACTTTCTCTTTTCTGCTGGATAATGGTGGGGGAAAATACTTTTATCTTATATTTGGCTATAGATATAAATGTAGGTATGTAGAAAAATTTACTTTTTTAAACCAGAGAATATAAATTTCTTTCAACACCATGTAACACTTATAAAAATGCCTAAGATCCTTTTTAAGGTAACAAAGAAAACTTTTTAATTCCAAAAAGTAGAATTATACAGGCTGCATCTTCTTTTCTCAAAGCTAAATTTAGTTAGATGCTTGAATTAAAAAAAAAAAAAAGAAAAGGGGAAAAAAAAGAAAAAAGAAAGGAAGCAAGCAGTGGATGATTTATATTGACATGTTTGTTGAAGTTAAGCATTTATGTTTTAGGTAACATAGCCTTGAAATACATTTTTTTTAAATTGGTTAAAAATAGAAAAGAAGCTCTAAAGATAAAAAAACAAGGCAGGGTTTTACACAAATTTCTAAGTCCTTGGTAGATTAAGATGGTTAAAGGTAAATGGATGTAACATTTCTTGAGTAAATTGGGCTTATTAGTGTGTAATACTAAACAACATTATTTTTTTACCATAGTTTCTTCAAGCTCAGGCTCAATTCATAAGCTTTGCCTCACTGTTGAATGATCTCTCAGGTGGGTCACTGAGCCATAAGGACAATCACAATTCAGTAGTGAGAATGTCCAGTCCAAGGTAATAATCAGAACTCCAAATTTCATTTGAGGTAAAGCTCTCTCTGTGAGAGGTGGGGCGGAGCAAAGGGCAGACCATGGCACATAGTCTCTCCATGTTGGGGTCCTTTCGTATCTTCAGGCTGTTGTCTTATATGACAGCCCTTTTAAAACTTCTCAAGTATGCTCCTTCCCAGGGAACTACCTGGCTCTTGTCAGGCATCCTTGCCTTGTGGTTATTTGGCTTGAGGTGAGGGGATACAAATGAAACTTCTCTTTAAACTATTCAGTACTTCATTCTTCATTCTTTAATCACTGAAGGTCTACAATCACAGAAGGTGTGTGATCTGACTTTCATGGGGTCTGAAGCTGATTCAGTTTTTCAGGGATGTTTAAAAAAAAAGAATACAAAAGAACAAATGTGAAATTAGGAATGAACGCGAATATTTGCTAAGAAGGTGAAAAGAAATCAGAACTAATGACAAATTTTAAAAAGCTTACAAGCGCCCTAAACTTCACAGAATTAAAAAATAGCATTTTAATGCTATTTTATGCTATGACTCCCGCACCTCTGAAATACCTTTTTCCCTATGATTTTTGGCTGCATATTCTTCAATCTCCTCTTCATATGCCAATGATTTAGAAATGTCATTTTCAGTAGATATATTAGAAAGGAATTTCTATTTCTGCTTTGTCATGGTTAATTAAAATTTCTTTTATTATTAGTTTAGAAGTTCCTTCCACCTTTATGCTTCTTTATTGGAACTGCCATATACATTTTTAGAATTCTTATAAAATGTGGGAAAACCACTATTAAGTTTCTTTCATATATGAGCTGTTTCACATATGAGCTGTAAGATTTCCAGTTTTCTGGTGCAGTGAGTTAATATTAAATACTCTTTTAATGGACAGTTTTTGTTGTCTGGGGAGACACCTGTGCAAGTGAGGGGGCTTGAAGTTTAATCTTCATGATTTTGCAGTAATCCACTGTGACCTGCTAATGTTGGGGGAATTGGTTTATAATCTCTTGGAATATATCATCTGGGTCATCCAGTCCCTTGATTTGGGATGCTAGAACTCTCAGCACCTAATTTATTGTTCTTAGCCTTTAGGACCTCAATTGAAACAGATACTTTAAGTGGTAATACATAATGATATATGGGACCTGAATAAGAGGATTATGTTAGTTTAAAAGACTGAATCAAACTGTACCCTACAGACCCAGAGAATAAATATCCACCTTTCAAACCATGGGAATTATAAGACATTGTATGGGTCATAATATCTGACAATGATGCATTAAAACTAGAATGTCATTATACAGAAATATTAAAAAGGTCAACCACTCATACACTTAAAGTTGTTTTTCTCAATAACTGTTGAACCATAAAGGAAATAAAAATTTATAGTTACTTAGAAAATAGTATTAATGAAATCATTACATATAAAGATCTATGGGATAGAGTTGTAACTAGAGGCAAATTGATGATCTTTCTGATATGAAGAATTTGAGAGGCAGGGTGGGAGCTAGGGGTTAAGGGGTAGGGTGGTTGGGTTATGGACATTGGGGAGGGTATGTGCTACGGTTAGTACTGTGAAATGTGTAAGCCTGACGATTCACAGACCTGTACCCCTGGGGCAAATAATACATTATATGTTAATAAAAATAATTAAAAAGAAGACAAATTGAAATTATTAAATATTTTTATTATTAAGCAAAGAGAATCAAAATCAATTGTCCATTAACTAACTAATTAATTAGTAGTGACTACCTCTCACAAGGATTTGTTTTTTTTCTAAACGTACATAAGCTTTGATATCTAGGCTTGTAAGGAATAATATAATCAAGCATACATTAGCCTATTTATGTGGTGATATTGGTTCAGAGAAGAAGACTGAACTAAAAATTAGGAGAATCTGAGGGTGAAATGTTTGTATTTTGAACTTACTTTATTAGACATTTCCTGCTCATGACTTGGTGAGCCTGGCACATGCTTGTGTATCTGTAGTTAGTACAATAGGTTCCTAACTTCATTATGTTTGGCTTACTTTATACTGAAGTGTATATGGGATTGGGGAGTTTACAGTAACAGAGGGAAATGTGTGAGCCCTTAGACACATGACATAAAACTTCTCATGGAAATGTTTGTAATAGTTCTTGGTAGAAACCTCAAGAAATATTAAGTTATAAGAATATTGGTTAATTTCCTATGGCTATAACACCTTTTTTCTCCAAGCTTTTATTTTAAATGGACTGGGGCACCTGGGTGTTGGAGTCAGTTAAGTGACCAGCTCATGATTTTGGCTGAGGTTATGATCTAATGGGTTGTGAGCTGGAGTCCCACGGGCTGCTGCTTGAGATTCTTGCCCTCTAACTCTCCCGTCACTGGTGCATGTGCAGGCATGCTCTCCCTCAAATAAACAAAGAAATCTTAAAAAATAAAATAAAATGGATAGAGGCTACATAGAGACAGAAATATTTACTATCTTTTGTTTTTCTATTTTTGTTTTGCATGTATTTTTAGTGCTTTTTTGTTGTTTTATAATCTTAAACAAAGGTCCTAGATGGGTTTTGCTCGCTCAGAGAAGAAAGCACCTCAAATAGAGGTCTTTCATAGAATGATTCATTTTAATTTGGGGGATTTCATTTACTCATCACAAAAATGTTTTCAATAATAATGACACTTTCTTTTAAATGTAGACACAGTGTGGGGTGTACGATGGCATGGTCAGTTAAGCATCTGACTCTTGGTTTTGGCTCAGGTCATGATCTCAGGGTCATAGAATCAAGCCTGGCATTTTTTCCAATGTCTGTCCTTTAAAAATTCAGGTTGTCTTTACCATAGCCAAAAAAGTTTTATTTAAAATATGTGTAGATTCAAAGTTAACTTCTTACTCCCTTAACACTTAACTGGTTTTGCTCACTACTCTATAGATAACCCATAAAACTTCGCATAATTTACATCTTGAACAAAAGTTTAATAAATCTAGTGCTATTGTTTCTACTGTGCTCAAATAGTTATTTCCATTTACTCAAAGACAGTAAACATCAGGCCCAAGACCTAGACTTTTGCATGAAGAGAATTTGGAGCTCCTTTTAACACAACAACTAAATTTGAGATATTCCAGTTTAAAAAAAAAAACAAGATATGGTGAATTTTTATCAGAAATCCTCTCCTTCAGATATTTAAGAAATCTTGTCTTAAATTTGGTATCAGAGATGATATATTATCTTAGTGGGTTAATAACATTTCCTTCATGCAAATGTAACATTATTCCTATAAGTTAGCATCCTTTTTCCTAAGAAATTTGGGGTCATAATTATGGCTTTATTTTTTCATTTTCTAAAAGATTTTATTTACTTATTTGAAGGAGAGAGAGGGAGAGAGAATGCGAGTGAGCACATGAGCAGGGGGAGTGGCAGAGGGACAAGCAGATTCCCTGCTAAGTGAGGAGCGCTATACCGGGCTCCATTACAGGCTCCATCCTCAGATCATGACCTGAGCCAAAAGCAGATGCTTAACCAACTGAGCCCCCAGGCACACCCCATCATTATGCTTTTGAAAATTCTTGATTTAAAGTGGCAATCTGGAAAAATAAAGCTACAACTTTTTTTTTTTTTAACAAACACTTCAAACTCTGAGAAAGATGAAGCCTAAACAAAGAACAATACTGTTATGAGTCATGTATTTATAAAAAAGGAACTATAAAGTACTAGTGCACAGGCACATGCTGCCTAATTACACAGGAGGTTCATTTGAGGCTAGAGCGGGCAAATGGGCTTACTGTGCTGTTCCCAGATTGCCTCAGGGTACAGTTTCCTGTGTTTCGTGGCAAGTGAGTATGAATAAGACCCTTCCTCCAAACCACCAGAGCACAGTGGGAACAAACTGCTTCGATCTGGACTGCAGAGGTAGAATGAAGTGGGTTCACAGCCTCTCCTCCCAACATGTAACCAAGAAAAAAAAAGTTAAAATTCAGCAGCAGCTTAACAAGAAAATTTCTACTCCTTCTCTCCATAAATTTGAAAAGTAGCTACCTTAGAGGAAGCTAGGGAGAGAGAGAAAGCTTCTTTCAAAACATCATGTCACTCCTCCATGCAAAACCCTTTAGTGGCTTCCCATCTTCCTCAGTGTAAAAGCCCAAGTCCTTAAAATGTTTTCCTGGCTTCTCTAGGTCCTGGCTCCCACTACCCTTCTGACCTCATTGCCTAAGAGTCTTGATGGCCTCCTCATTCTTCTTCAAACATGCCAATCACTTTTCCAGTGCTGGGCCTTTGCATTTATAGTTCCTTGGCCTGGAGAGCTCTTCCCTTGGATAGCATGGCTCATTTCTCTACTTTTTTCAAGTCTGTAGGTCATATGTTACCTTACCAGAGGTCCTTTCAGACTACCCTATCCAAAATACTAAGCCCTGTCACTTTCTATTATGCTTGCTTCATTTTTCATACATGATCATACTTATATCACCTGGCTTATGTATGTTTTGTTATTTATTCATTGTTGTCTCATTCCCACTAGAAGGTAATCTTCATGGCGTAGGTACTTGGTCTATTTTGCTCACAGCTATAAACCAAAAAATGGATTTGGCAAAGAGTTGACTCAAAAAAATATGTTGAATGAGTGAATTCTGGTGTGGACAGAGTTCTAGCCATGCTTCTGTTCTGCAGAAGCAATCCTCTGTTAATAGTGTGAATCCACAGTGTAATGACATTCTCACCAACTTCTTCCACAGGAAGAGAAATGGCCTGACCAGGCATCATTGGAAGGCCAAGAGAAAAATAATAGGAAATACTTTTGAGTATATAAGCTCTCATTGTATGATCTCAGCAAAGGCAAAAAGGGTCCCAAGAACCTGCTTGTTTGTAGGGATTGATGCTGAGATGGAGAGAGAAGGGGAAGTTTAAAGAAGTGAATGGATCCTTGGCTGAATGAAGTGAACTTTCTTACAGTTTCCTTAAAAGTATTTCAAAAGGAAATAAAATATGTGTCTTTGTTTGAACACTGCCTTTCCCCACCTCTATAGCCTCAAAATACAGAAAATAGAGAATTTCACATCTCAGAATTAGACTTAAAGTCATATCAAGAGATGGGGAGGGTGGCTTTCAAATAGATTTACCACACAATATCTATTGTCATGTTAGGAAGGAATAAGATGGGGGCATCTGGGTGGCTCAGTGGGTTAAAGCCTCTGCTTTCAGCTCAGGTCATGATCCGAGGGTCCTGGGGTCAAGCCCCTCATCGGGCTCTTTGCTCAACAGGGAGCCTGCCTCTCTGCCTGCTTGTGATCTCTGTCTGTCAAATAAATAAACAAAATCTTAAAAAAAAAAAAAAGAAGGAACAAGATGTAGAAATACGATCCATCAATCAGTAGCTAGATAGAGTTATGTGTAAATGCGGACATGGCCTAGAAGAGACAAAATGATGAACTACATCTGGAGGAAAATGTCAGAGAATAGAAGACAACCTAATATGAGTGCTCTGAGTTTATTTAAAACAACAAAAAAGGAGGTGCCTGGGTGGGTCAGTCAGTTAAGCCTCTGACTCATGATTTTGGCTCGGGTCATGATCTCATTCATGGGTCATGAGATTGAGCCTCGGGTTGTGAGATCAAGCCTTGCATAGGGCTCTGTGCTCAGCGGGGAGTCTGCTTGGGATTTTTCTCTCTTCCTCTGCCCCTACCCGCTGCTCTCTCTCTCAAATAAATAAATAAATAAATAAATAAATCTTTTAAAAAAACAAAGACAAAAAACTCGTAAAATTGTGAATTTGAAAATAAATGTGAAATATAACAATAGGATGATATCAGAGGGTGATTACTAAGTAAGCAAATTATTAATACCAACACTACTGTTTAATAAAGTGGAAATAACAAAATACAAAATACATATGGCTGGAAATATAAATTCTTGTACATAGGAAAAATTTAGATAACCTCAATGCCCATAGGGATTTAAAAATTATAGAAATGATGATAAAGTGAGCAAATAAAATTCACTATGAGGATTCTAGAGGTCCCTAAAGTAGAAATGCCAACAAAAGGAATAGAATTTTATTAAAAAATGTAGGGGAAACTTCCTCTGAAATTAAGGAAGAATAAAGAATGTAGATCATTAAAAAAAATCAATACATAGCAACATAGGTATATATAATTGAAATAATTAAACTTTGTGGAAAAAGAAAATAATTCTTTGGGCACCTAGAAAGCAAAGGAAGTCAATAAGAGCTGGGATTGAGGTAGCTTTTGTCTTCTGTAGTAGCATCCAATGCCAGGAGACAGAGGAATAATGACTGCAGAGTTATGAGATCAGAGATTTTAACCAGAAATATTATAATTTGCCAAAACATTATTTGTTTATAAAAGTCATCGGCAAATTTTCCAGCATAGGAGAATGCAGGGAATATAGAGTCCATGAGTTCTGGAAAAGCCTATTTAATCTCAATTTTTTTTTCACTTTTACTGAGATATAAATAAAATTTTAAATATTTAGTGTACATTGTGGTGATTTGATAAACGTATGCATTGTGAAAGAATTCCTCTAACCTAGCTAATTAATGTATCTATCACCTCACGTATCTATTTCTTTAAATGGTGAGACCATTTAAGTTCTCTTGTAGCATATTTCAATTATACAATACATTGTTATCAACTGTAGTAATTATGTTACACATTAGATCATCAGATCTTATTTATTGATAGCACCTTTTTTTTTTTTTTTGAAGATTTTACTTATTTAAGAGAGAGACAGAGAGATCATTAGCGAGGGGAGGAGCAGAGGGAGGGAGAAGCAGACTTCCTGCTGAGCAGGGAGCTGGATGTGGGGCTTGATTCCAAGACCTTGGGATTCTTACCTGAGCTGAAGGCAGATACTTAACCGACTGAGCCACCCAGGAGCCCCTTGAATAGTTTTGTGAAACTAAGTTTTGAAAAACTACCGAGATTTAAAGGAGGGGAAGGAGGTTCACTGAGAAAGGAAGTACTTACTATCTCTCGATTTTCATTTGGACAGCTATTACCTTCTAATTTCTAAAACACACAGATTCTAAGGAAACAAAAAACAAAACAAGCTAAACTAACAACAATCTGGAAAATACAACACAGCCATTGGAACAATGGTTCTCGGGCAATATTATCTGCAACTTTTCTTAAGTACTATATTTGTGTTATCATTACTCTTTCCCTGGCATTTTTGTTTTCCTTTTTTATTCATCTCCCTCAAATATCATAGCCTGGACCACTCTTTTATAAAGAAAGAATGCTTCCAGTTTATTCCTCCATTACTACAGATTCTTGACTTCATAGATCTCAACAGGGATGCCTGGGTGGCTCAGTCAGTTAAATGTCTGCCTTTGGCTCAGGTCATGATCTCAGGGTCCTGGGATTGAGTCCTGCATCGGGCTCCTTGGTTAGCAGGGAGTCTGCTTCATTCTCTGCCTGTCACTGCTCCCCCATCTCTGTCTCTGAGAAAGAAATAAATAAAATCTTAAATAAATAAAATTAAAAATATATATATATTATATATGTACATATATCAACAGAGACTGAGATAGGAGGCTTAAGAGGCCAAGGAATCCATTCTGCTCCTCTGCTTGACTTCAAGGCTGTCACCTTGAGCCATACCTCGGAGCACAGCTTTGTGGGTGCCATAATAGAGTACTAGGTGAGAGGAAGTCTTATAACTCATTTCATAAAAATTTGCTCATTTTACAGATAAGAAAAGTTAGGATCAGACTTTATAAAAAGTGTCTTACACTGGGTGCAAACTGGAGTCCAGGACTGTGATTTCCAGGTCCAGTCAACTTCACCACCAAGTGCCATGCCAAGTGTTTGGCATCCTGTTGGAGCATAGCCAAATCCTATATTAGCCTCTGGTATTCAAGGTTGTTGTTCCTGTTGTTTTCTTTCTTAACATGTTTCTCCATCTGCTGATTCTTTAGCTGTGGGGTCCTCAATCTCATCCACTGAGGAGCCAGCTACATTAAATAAAAATATGGCCATGAACCAATTGGCTAGCCCTGCTCTTAGCCCAGCCCCCAAGTTGAATGACCTTGTCGGGTTTTACTCTCACTCTTTACCAGGGACATCAGTATCACCTCAGCTATTCTTAAGCAAATCTAATAATTCCATAATGTAGGGGATCTCAGGGAATGACTGATTCTCTGGGGCATGTTTCTGTGTGCACGGCCTGTTCTTTTCAGTGACCTCCCTGTGAGTTTCTGGAATGTGAAGACTGCTTTCTTATGAAGAAACCACTGGCCTACATACTTCTAGTTCTTTAAAAAACTGTTACAAGGGGCACTGCTATAACCAACAATATAAACTCTTGGACTGTTTCCTGGTTATCTATCTGCCTGTTCTTTATCCACCAGCCTGAAAAGAGTGGTGAAATTTTGTGAGCTAGCTAAATAAACTGAATAAATGAACAAATAAGTACACTGAAAAATAAGCACTAAACTGTGAACTGAATGCTTCCATAACAGACTTTCTGTTGCACGACTTCCATCAAAAATATCCTTTTTCTCCTAACCACTTCTCATTTCCAACACTCTAGCCTTCCCTTAAACCTTCCTTTCTTTCCTCTACTCGTCCCCTTTCCTTCTTCCCTCCCACTGCCACATTTCCTTTTTTAAGTCCTCAAAAAAAAAAAAAATTGAAATATACTGATGCTGGATTGCTATCTAATGCTGGGTTGCTATCAGTTAACTATCACAAATAATACTTAGATGTAAATTTTGACATTTTGGTCAAATTTCCTCATGGTTATATATATATATATTTTTGTAGTATCAACATGAATATAGAAAAGCGACGAGTATGTTGGTATGTGTGTTTGTGTATGTGTGACAGTGACAGGTATAGAAACAAAGACAAAAAGAGGCAGAGACATTTCAAATGAGTATTATTTGGCAACATTTAAAAAAAAAAAACAAACATTTGGGTGCACGTGCCCCTTTGAAGCTGACATTGTGGAAAAACACAACTTGTGTGTGCACCTTCATAGCATGCTCAGGACACCATGCTTCTTCCACTCAGCATTATACTGAATGTACATTATTATATTATGCTGTTAGGTTGTAACTCTCACTGCTAATGTATTCCACTGTGTGAATATAGCCATACTGTTAGATTTCCATTTATCTTTTGACCACCAATCTCTGTTGGCTAGAGAGTTGGAAAGGATTTTCATATGTAATTGATATCCTGCTTCTCTTGATCAGTTTCCTGATGTCTTCTGATCACTTAGGACTGCTCTCTTTTTGAGGCTGACAGTCATTGTATTTCCATGAGAGCTCTGCTGGCTCTGAGGCAAATCCGATCATAGTTCTCTTTTTGTTTTCCTTGCTCATTCTTTCCTGAATTCTTCTGCTACTGCATATATATATATACATATATATATGATCTATTTATCTATCTAATGTTTTATGTAACCCACACACACCTTTTTCATGCTTATCTCATATGCCAGTTATTCCTAATTTTTTTATATTGGGCAAAATGGGAGGTAATTTGGAGACATTTATATGGAACTTGTTGAAAAAATTATATATTTTTATTTATTTAATTACAATAAAATACAACATGTTAATGAAGAAATTAAGTGTGGTCTATATAAAGATGACAAATATTTGTAGTTTTTAAAATGAGAAACTTAAGTTTGCTTTGGTGAAAGAATCTGGTATTTTTGTGTCACATTTTATAACTCAAGTGTCTATAAATTTCCTATTCAAGTCTTATTAATGATGCAAAGTCTTGATAATTACCATCAATGAGACACTTTTTTGGTGCAAGTGTTAGAAGTATTAAAACCATTAAAATATTGTAACAGTTTAAATTATATTTGAAAAATTAGCAATCTATTTCTCACTGACAACTGTAACATTGAAATTTCCTTTGCTAATGAGTCTAGATTTTTAATCCAATAGAATTTTTAAAATATCAAGTATTTGAGATAATGACAAATCTCTATTTGGGACACGCCTACCTACACATCAGAGAAGCAATCATACAGCCAGCACATCAACTGAAAACAGAAAGAAACATCCAATATATGGGAAGCTATAAATGTGGGGCCACTGTCCAGATCTATCTTCTTCCTAATATCCCATCTGGCCCCCTTACTCCTCTCTCCTAACCTTCTACCAGATTCACTTTAAGCTATTTGGCCTCTCTGACCCCAACTCCTCCAGCGGCCTCTTGGCCTCATAATGGGTTGATTTGTGGCTCCCCAGCAGATATGTCCATGCCTTAATTCCTAGGTAGATGTTACCTTATTTGGAGAAAGTGTCTTTGCATACATGATTAAATTAAGGGTCTTGAGATGAAGTAATCATTCTGGATTGTTTGGATGGTCACTAAATCCAATGACAGATGCCTTTATAAGAAGCACACAGGAGAGAGATTTGATATGATGAGGAAGTAATGGGACCTCAGAGGCACAAATTGCAGTGATGCAGCCACAAGGCCACCGTCAAAGAATGCCAGCCACCCCTGGCCTTGCAAGCTGCCCAAGGGCTGAGACAGACAGGATAGTGTAGCATGGCCAGTGAGCCCTCTTGACACACTGTCTTTGGAGTGGCCAAATAGGGCTACTAGCATTCAACTCACCCTCTAGTAGTGATGCAGTTTCTTCTCACTAGGATTATTGACAATCTGTATTGGAAAGAACAATTGTTTTCTAGAAAATAGCCATAGTTTTGGTAGGAAAAAAATATAGGTTTATGTTGGATCGGTACCAGGAAAATCACCCAGCAAAAAATACCCCTGACTTTTATTTTGAATTTTATTAAAGCACTCTTTGAGCATAAAGATTCTGAAGAGGTGGTAGATGGTGGTGGAAACCCTTCTATATTCGGGTTTAGAATTACCCTAAATTCATGTGTTAGTGTATTTGAACTTCATCTTTATTAGTTCTCTGACACATTACTTTTTGAGACATAACAAAAGTTTTGAGAAATTTTCTTCAGATCACTTCACATCACAGTTTGGTCTTTGCAGTTCCTTTGCATCAACTCTCTCTGTCTCTGCCTCCCCTGGCCCCCACCATGTGCTTCTCCTCAGGTAACACTCCTCCTGCCTCTTCTAATAGCCTTTGTGCCAACTTTTCTGAACTTCGTACTAGGAGGAGGGTATTTTCCCACAGTGGCCAATTGTTCCAGCTTATTGAAGAATTTTATAAAGAAAACACCAAAATAGACCATTTGGTAATTTAAAATTAGTGATTGGTGAGCTTTTGGGGTTCCTGCACTGCAGTGATCATCTTATAGATTCCACAGTTCTTGGGGCAGAGTGGTAGAGAGGAAAGTAGATTCCCTTCTTCAAGGCCAGAACAGGGGAATGTTAAACAAACACAAGCAGAACATGAGGAGTGGCTAAGAGTGGCTTCATGGGGTGAGAGAAATGACAGCAGTCACAACAGCAGTGCAGAGGACATTCATTTCTAAAATTACCATTGTGTGAACACTGCTGGTGAAGTCCTCTCATCCCAAGGAATACTGTCTGAATTGTAGTTGAGAAGTACTAGGACTGACCCTTTGGACATAAGTAAGCATTCTTGTAGCTTCTTGATAATATGAAGGATACGCCCCTGGAGGAAGCTGGCACCTCTAGTTTCCCTGGCAAGTATTCATTCATGATTCATTTTACTTTGGCCAACTGATAAGACACAGAGTGTGACCACAGCTCTAAGTACAGCGTTCCATTCTACAGATAGAAAAACAGGGCACAAAGATATTTAACAACTTGTCCAACATCACAGTTAATAAGTCGCAGTAGGAATCAAACACAGGCAGTCTGGCTAGACAGTCTGTTTGATAAGATTTGATTAGCATTTAAGTCCATGAAAGAGCGTGGAAGGATTGCTCTACTGTTATTCAAATAATTGCTCCAAGAAATGGAAAGACATTGTGCATAACGTATTTACTTGTTAGTGTAAGTTGGTGTCACAGTGTGATGGGACAGTATCTCTGGTGTCTCACAACAGGCAAAAGTCATACAAGAATATCTTGCATTCAGTATTGGAAAAACTGAAACTGCCTTATGTACACAAGATTGAGATAATTTTTATTTCAGCAAAATATTTTAAGCCTGTTCATTTTTGTACCCTGAGGTCTGGAAAACCTGGCATTCTCTTGCCTAGCTCTTCTAATCTACTTTAGCATCAGTGTTCCCCATTTTCTAATACAATTAGAGTTTTAGGTTAAAGAGAAGGATTTATTAAAGCAAATGTTGTTTTTACTGTAATGTTGTTTAATTTTATCAGACTGGTATCCAAGTTGCCCATGGAACATAAGCTCTGTAGATTGTGAAGTTTAGGAAGGATAAAACATATGGCTGATGGGTATTCTTGAGGAATCTTAAATCTCAGCTCAGATATTAAATTTTTAATCAATTTTTGAGAACATATGCAAAATGCTCTTCATTGCCATTAATGTCTAGGAAGCCAGGTTGTGGATTTTGATCCCTAATATAAAATTGAGAATCAGTTATTTAACGATTTATCTATTTATTTATTTATTTGAGGGTGGGGGGAGATAGAAAGCATGTGCATGCACATGCATGAGGAGAGGGAGAGAGAGAATCCTCAAGCAGACTCCCCACTGAGCATGGAGCCTGAAGTGGGGCTTGATCCCAGAACCCTGAGATCATGACCTGAGCTGAAATCAACTGTCAGACGCTTAACCTACTGAGCCATGCAGACACTCTCAGAATCAATTATTTAATATACCTGGACTTTTCTTCAAAACTTAATTGTAAGTAAGTGATTTATGTCCATATCCTTTTGGGGGAGAGGATAGCTCATCAAAAAGGTGGTAAATTTTCATACATTTTATTTAGAGATTAAAGATTAAGTCCAAGCTAAAATTGAGTTTGCTCTGGGTTAGCAAAAGTTGTTTGAAGAGAGAAGCTGCCATTTAATTAAAAGCAACAGCAGGTGGAGACAGTCTTGTGTAAAGATGTTTTCAAAATCTCAGACTCCAGTGTCCCCTCTTTTCAGAAATTCAGGCACATCTTTTGCCAGGCACACCACCCGGCTATGATATTGGCATTTTGAAGAAACCCACCCCAAACAAAACACCATATTTGTCAACCTGGAAACTTCCCAAACCCTGTCATTTTGGATTTTTATGGAGGCCTCACTACCTAGGTATTACTGACTAAATCATTGGCCATTCATGAATGATCTCAAATTCTAGCCCCTCTCCCCTTCCAGAGGGCTGAAAGATCCAACCTTCTAATCATATGATTGGTTCCTCTGGCAAACTCAGGTGTGATTGAAAGGGTTTCATATGAATACCTGAAGACACCTTTATCTCTTTCATCACTTAGGAAATCTGAAGGGTTTTAGGAGCTCTGTGCCATGAACTGGATGAAGACCAAATACGTATTTCTTATTATAAATCACAATATGACAACCTCCAACCTCTTCTCCTGGTCACTTATATTCCTGTTAATGACCCAGTTATAGTGTTGCCTTTCCCTCTGAAATCTGTTCTGCTCTCATCTCAACTCCCTTCATGCATCCCCTCTATTGAGGGCTTAACACATTACATGATAATTACCTGTTTGCATGTCTGCCTCTCTCCGCCACCATCTGGTGAGCTTCTTGAGCTTGTTGACTCCTTGTACACCTTGTAAAACATCGGAGTCTTTTTGTAAACTCTGAGTGATTGGTTGTTGAATAAATGAATGAACACAAGTTTGATGTTTTCTAATATTCATGAGACTATTATCTGGTGAATTTGCTGACATCAGCTCTACTTGTTGACCATAACAGACTATTGACAGTGAGAGAACTTTTTTATCAAGCCACAACTATAAGTATCTAACATAGTTTATTTATTATTAATTTTCATTTTCTCACATCATTCACATATATTTGGAAATATATATTACAAGGTATATGAGCAAATAGCTGAGCCATTTCTTTTAATATTAACCAGAATCACTAGGTATCAGACTTATTTCCATTTATAAAATTCATGAAGTAAGAAGGTATAATCATTTTATTGCCTTGTAACCAGAGAAAACTTTGGGTCACATGTACATTCTACATTTCTGAAACATTATTTATTCTCTATAGTTTGTGAGTTTCACACATTTAGCTTTTAGAGCAAATTCTAAGCTTATAGCCACAAATTTTCCAGGTTTTCTAGTGATTCAAAATGGATAAATTTTGAATTCACCAGTCTTTTTTCATTTAAGCTGTTTGGGCATTTTATGAGATTAAGCAGAAAAAAGATTTGGTTAGCATATCTATTTTCTTTGAAATGAAATGAATTTGATAGCTGGTCTTAATTAATTTTGCCAGATAAGTGTATGTTGCTGAAAAGTAAGCCTATTTTCTTCAACTGAGTGTAAACAAGTGAAGAAATATGGTGGGAAATAGTGTTCTTATGTCTATTCTGACTTTCAAAACACATTTGTCTTGTAACATTCTTTAGTTTTCTTCTTGGCTTTAAAGATGTGACCTTTCAGACTTTACATTTGTTCAACAGAATTGATGCAAGTCTTTGCAGCAACTGTGTGTCTCAACCATGCATCTTTCCACTTCAGCTCACCAGAGAATGGACTACTTTTATTACCTGAACAGGAAAACTGAGTCATCTAAAAGGGTCAAAAACCAGATACTTTCCTAATCAGAGACCTCAGAGCTCGAATGTGTGCAACTTGGGTCCTCTCCCTTTGGAGACAAACTTATGGGAATAAACTTTTCCATAGCAGAAAAACATCATGACTTTTCCGTATTGCACTCCCAATTTCTTGAGAATGTGCTTGAAGAAGGATGTTGAACTGAACTCTAGATTTCTGTCTTCTATTTCAGATACATTCCATGCAGATTATGGCACAGTGTAGGGCATACTACTCAGCCTCCCACACACGATGATTCATACGGAAACCCCTTTTACTGGCTGCCAACAAATCAAGAGCTTGGGCTAACAGGGTTTGAGAGAGCACGGATTCAGCGTGAGCCAGGGCTGGGCAGGAACACAGTGTGCATTCCAGGTTGGCAGACGAGCACGGTTTACAATTGCAAGGGAAGGCAGAGCGCTGATGCTGAAAAACAGTCCAGGAGGCTAATAAATACTCGGTAGATGAGGCCCCAAAAGCACACAATCGCTCTCTCTTTCTCTCTGTCTCTCCACTTTCCTTCCCTGCTTTTTTCTCTCTCTCTTATTTCCCTAATATGTTTTTAAAGCTGCGATGTTAACTGTAAAATTTCCAAAGTCCCCTATTCATTGTGTTACAGGCAAGCTGCTGTGTTACCCTGAGCTATGTCTGCGGATACATACTGATCCGCCCTTAAGCTCATAATGCTGCAGCGTGTCCTGGTTTGAATCGGCATTGCCATACAAGGCAGCTTTGAATTCCACATGGTAACCTTTTATTACTCTTTTTAAGTTTCCCAAGCACTGCCAAACGTCTTGAACTTTGTGGAATGATTATAACCTTTATAAACATAAACCTCTGATTCCACTTTGAAATCTGCAAAAGAATGCTGAAATTATATTCACAATGCACATTTCAAAACCAAAGACCTAGAACACTATTTTGATTACTTCAAGCCTAGAAAACATTAATTGGTGTCATTGGACAATTGATAAATGGGCCTTGCAACAGCTGTGCTGGTTTTCAGGAAGACATACAACCCAGAAACAAAGACTGGGCTGTGAAACTAGCCTGCGTGTCTGGATTGTTTGTACATGCCTCAGATATTTAGAAAGCTGCCCCTTTAAAATCTCCAAAACATTTGTTAGAAAACTGCATAATATAAGTATGTTTCCCTTGGCACCTCAGCAGGGCAGTTCTTGTTTTCGGCTCAAAATATGAGGGATTTGGTTCAGAAACAGAAAAGGTTTTGTCTTTAACGGGCTGACATGGGGCTGCTGCTGGTTGCGTGACCCAGAATCAATTTAGTGTGGAGCAACTCTGTTCGTGAGAGAACTTTCTTTACAAGGGGGGCTAAAGCAAATGTGCATGGAAGAAACCTCTGCGGAAGGGCAAACAAGCAAGAGAAAACTTTTTATGTGGTCCTGGTATAGTTTATATGGAAAAGGAAAGACATGGAGTCAGTATGGCAATATGGGGAGGCTGGATGGACAAAGTTCAAATGCCCGTTCTTCCGCTTCCTAGTTTTATGGCCCTGGTCAAATCACACAATCTCACTGTCTTCAGTTTCCCTATCTGTAAAATAATATGCTAAAACCTACCTCCAAGGGAGTGAGTACATATGTATAAAGCATTTAGAACAATGACTAGCTCTGCTGTTCAAAAGAATAGTAAGACAACTTTAAAAAGAGAGTGACTAAGAATGAACTTTGTAAAACAATGTTTTGGCTAAAATTTGCTCTCCCGCTTACCCCAACACCCACACTTAGGAAAGGTCCTTCTAAAGCTATTAACTCTTCCCTTGGTAAAATGCAGATTAAGTACTCTGAAAAAGGCTCTATGATCATTCCGCCAAAGACCTTTTGGCTAGAAATAAGTAATAAAAATTCCTGTGTTCATTCTACAAGAAACAAGAATTGAGACCTGTACCCCTGGGGCAAATAATACATTATATGTTAATAAAAATTAAAAAAATGTTGATCATAGCTAGACACTAGGAGAGGAAGCAGCAGCAGCAGCAGCAGCAGCAGCAGCAGCGGCAAGAATTGTCCTCAGCCTTCAGTAAGGATACTGAACCCTCCCCTGGGGTTAGCCTGATGTGCTTACCCTGTCTTATGCCACCATAGGGCAGAGGGGATTCCTTAATAAATATTAAATGGTGACGATGATTTCACAATAGTGCCTTACAGTTACCTCATAGATTTTGCAAAACAGCACAGGGAATTTCCTGATATTGGAAAATAAGGGGTATAGTGCCATTTGGTAGAAAATGAGGTGGGGTATGGAAAATCAATTCTGAATGAAAAGTACTTTAAGTCACTATGGTCCTATACCGTCCTCAGCTTCTTTTCCCAGCCCCTATATACCTTTGTTAAGCAGGACTGCCAAAACGTTCACTTGTACCCTTACGGTTCTTTTTTTTTTTTTTTTTCTTTTTATGATTTTATTTATTTGAGAGGGAGAAATCACAAGTGGGCTGGGTGGGGAGGGACAGAGGTAGAGTGAGAAGCAGACTTCTCACTGATCAAGAAGCCAGAAACACCAGGGCTGGGTCATGACCTGAGACAAAGGCAGACTCTTAACCAACTGAGCTGCCCAGGCGCCCCACAATTCACTCTTATATAAGCTTAAATACATTGAAGTTATGATCCCTAAATTGTATAAATTGCAATTCAAAGGAAGTAACTAATTTTTAAATGTGAGAAAAAAGAACTGTAAGAAATTGGGTGAATAAATGATTATGAATAGTATCACATACCACTGTTCTTTGATAAACTATAAGAATTGACAAACTTCCAGGTTAATCTCCATATTTTATCTCTACATTTATCACAATGGGTTAAACACCTATCTCCTTTATAAGATAAAAGATTATGAACTTCTTGAGGGCAAGGCCTATGTTGTACATGGTTTTATACCCATCGTACTTGGGAGCTCGTGGATGATAATCAATCCCCTTTCAATCTTCCTTAAATAAATGATGTTTATTTCATAAAACTTGGAAAATGAACAAGCCCTTGTGTTCTAAACTCTTTCCCACTGAATTCTTAGCAGCACTAAATGTATTTCTCATCTTGGCAACTGGAGTGCTGAGGATCCCATTTGTCTAGCACAGGAATTCAAGAACTAAAGTCTACCAATAGGAATATAGGCCTTCCATTTTCTCCAGGACTGTTATACCAACCTCCAGAATGTTCTGTCTTGAAAACAGTACTCCCCAGGTTTTCTGAGTCAGGATTATTATGAATGTTCCTTATGTTTATAAACTCTACAGGTAGAGTTTATAGACTTATGTTTATTAAGACTGCACATTTGTATAAATCTTTGAGCCAGGGAGAGGAAAGGCAGATAAAAAGATGAGTTAATATCTTCAGTAGGGTTTTTGTATAAATAACATTTTATAGTATATGGAGGAAATTTACATGTTTTGCAGGATTTCTCTTTTATAGATCAACTAATTCTGTTCAACATGACTTACAGATACTAGGGCCGAGTAATGAATTACCACCAAATTTTGTGGCATAAAGCACCCATTCATTATATTCATGGCATCTATGGTTGGGAATGTGAACAGGACACAGTGGGTTTAGCCTGTCTCTGCTGACATTGGGGGCTTTTGCTGGAAGACTTGAGGCTGGGGAATGGAATCATTAGAAGATTCATTCACTTATGTCTGGAAGTTGATGCTGGCATTGGGCAGGGAGCCTCAGTTCTTCTCCATATGGACTTCCCCACATGGAATCTCCAAGTGGGCTACTTTGGGCCTCCTCACAGTATAATAACTGGGCCCCATCCCTTGAGATAGGCTAGAAAGGTCATATTTGTGAGCTAGCCTAGGAAGGTACGCTTGCCACATTCTGTTCATCTGAGTAGTCACAAAGTCCTCCTCAGGCACAAAGGGAGGGGAGATAGATTCAAGATGGTAAGTGGCAAGCTCCTGGGAAAACATGTGAGACCACAAATATTACTAGGGCTATTTTTGAAAATGAAATCTGCCACATAGGCATTTTATAGATGACAAATTGAGACACAAACAGGTTACGTAGTTGTTCAGAACTTTCAATATCTACTGTACCAAACAGGAGTACCAAAACTACTAGTATATTTTTAAATTCTTCAGTAAAGAGAAAATATACTAAGCTTGTCTTAATTTTACCCTAGAAAAATAGTAACATGAAATTCATTTCAAGGTATCATTGACATATAGTCATGTTTCATAAGGAGACTAGGACCTTTTTTTGTAAGTTAATATGAGATGCCAACATAACTTTTATTTATTGACTTCTTTATCTACCTTTCTAGCCAGTGTTTCCTGAGGTTTAGATTTCAGGTTCCAAACTATACCCCTATAACTGTCTCAAACTCAGTGTTTTCCAAAGCAAATTTATTTTTCTGTCAACCTGGCTCCTCCACAAGGAGACTTTTCCATTTTTGTCACTGCCGTTCTTCCAACTGGCAGGAATGGGGTTTTGGGGTTGTCTTGATTCCTCCTGTCCTTCAATCCCACTGTGACCAGGTATTTTAGACTCTGTTTTTGCAATGCTTCTATTTATCTATCCACTACTCTAGGTAAATAATGAAAATAACCTCTGTTATTAGAGAAGACATTCCAATATCTCAGTCACTTTAGGATCATTTCTGTTGTCTCCTTAATTTTCTGTTTACCTGTTTGTCTCCTCCATGAGACTATGAAGAATTGAGAGAAGTCTAATCTTATTCACCTCCTGTTTCCCAGTGTCCCCAATATAACACTTGACCTAGTCAAGGTATGTTTGTAGAATTAGAATAATCTGCTTTATTTATCTGTATTATTTAGGAAAGGCAAAGTCCCATGAAAAACAACACTAATTTCAGTGGCTTAAAACAGTAAATGCTTACTTCTTGCTCACATCATGTTCCAGTGCACAATAGTGTGGAGAAGAGGGTCTCCTTTATCTCTTTGATCTCTTGGCTCCACCATCTTCTAAGGAATCTTGAGGGTTTTTTTTTTTTTAGATTTTTTTTTTTTTAATTTATCTATCTGACAGAGAGACAGAGATCACAAGAAGGCAGAGAGGCAGGCAGAGAGAGAGAGAGAGAGAAGCAGGCTCCCTGCTGAGCAG
Organism: Enhydra lutris kenyoni; assembly: GCF_002288905.1. NCBI lineage: Eukaryota > Metazoa > Chordata > Mammalia > Carnivora > Mustelidae > Enhydra > Enhydra lutris. The sequence continues at coordinate 24,051,021 of NW_019154111.1, forward strand.
AGAGCCTGATGTGGGGCTCCACCCCAGGATCCTGAGATCATGACCTGAGCCGAAGGCAGAGGCTTAACCCACTGAGCCACCCAGGTGCCCCGGAATCTTGAGTTTTAATGGCCAAACCTAGAGGGCTCTTGCTGGGAAATACAGTCCCACTGGAGATAAGTTTGGTTATCATCTAGCCAATGTCACACTATTCTTTCAACTATATTTTTATTTATAATAGTCATCTTGTAGATCTGCTGGTCCTACACCTCCTTATTTCCATTCTGTTCTCTACCTCCTTCCTCTGCCAAATCTCATTTGGGGACATTTTTAACTTTTTTGTGTACATTGCATGACTCTGGCCTCTGGGCATAAAACTGGTTTGCCCAGTGAGAAACATTTGAGGTCAGACCTTCTTTTGGGGGAATTTGGAATCAGAACCTGGTAGCACTGTTAGGGAGGAAAAATTTTACTTTACCTTTCTGTGTTATTTGGCTGACAAATTGATATAAGACAGATTAATAGGGGAAAAACAAACTTAATTACAGATGTGCAGGAGCCCCATAAGATTATGAGACCCCACGGGCCGCTGGGCAGTTGAGGTTTATATACCATCCAGAACTAAGAAGGGAGTAGGGAGTCTGAGACTTCAAAGAGGAGGAAGACAAATTATAGGAAGATGAGATGAATAAATATTTTGGTAAACAAATGTTTGCCATACCATTCAGAGACAATGGGACACACCGAGGAATTTGCTTTCCAGATTATGCTGAGTTTACCCCTAGTTTACCACACCTGGCCCATGTTCTAAATTCTTTTAGGCAGGTCAGGGGAAGGTAAAGCTTTTCCCCCAAGTCTTTGGGTCTTGATTAACTTCAGCTCAAAGTAATCCACATGCCAAAGTGGCATTTAAGGAGAGGCTCATTCTGAATCCCTTCAGCACTAAGCTCTAATAGTAATTTCTTAGGCAGTGGGGTATAAATGATTCATTTGGGAGAGTTCACAGCCTTCCCTCAATCCACTCAGACTATTGAAGAGGTCTCAGTTCTCACATGTCATGATAAAGTCAATGCTTAGAATCTTAGAGCAATTAGAACCTCATTATAGCTATTGTGCAGTCCCTTATTTTCTAATATTTTTAATGGCTTTGATCTCCTCTTACTTTTTATATATTCTCTGCTCTTAAATCTTATTTTCCTCAGTTGGCCACATTTAATTTTATGTGTTGGAATTCTTCCATTCTCTCTAGAACATAAAGCACCATGAGAACAAGGATTTTGTCTCATTCACTACTTTGTTGCCAGTGCGTGCAGCCATTCCAGGCATATAGTAGATGTTCATTAAATATTGACTGACTGTGAGTGAGTGTGTGAGTGCCTGAATGCATGAATGAAGCAACGGAAAGAAGTGGACATGGCAGAGTGCAAGAGAAGAAAAATTGGGTAAGATTGAGGCTTGGGGGACTTGTGGAGAGAGGGCAGCTAGAGGTGTAAAGCAAGCAGGCAGGAGAGAAGAGCAATTTTATAAATATTGCTGAGGGCGGTGTACTACGAACCCTCTAACCACTTTTATTTAAAAGTTCAGTGCTGTGGTGAGTGCTGTGAATTGTGTAAGACTGATGAATCACAGATCTATACCCCTGAAACAAATAATATATGTTAATAAAAAATTTTGGGGGTGCCTGGGTGGCTCAGTGGGTTAAAGCCTCTGCCTTTGTCTCAGGTCATGATCCTGGGATTCTGGGATCGAGCCCTGCATCAGGCTCTCTGCTCAGCAGGGAGCCTGCCTCCCCCCCCCCCCCCCCCCCCCCGCCACGCCTGCCTCTCTGCCTACTTGTGATCTCTGTCTGTCAAATAAATAAAATCTTAAAAAAAACCTTTTTTAAAAAAGCATGTACTGAATAAAAAATGCCATCTCATATGTTGAAAAAAATAAAAATTTTTCTTCATTCTAAATTAAAAAAAAATTCAAGTAAAAATTTTTTTAACTTTCTGAGCTGTATTTCTTCTATTGATCCATTTTTTTAAAAAAATGACCAAATGAGTTCCATATCAACTAGTAAAATTCTTACCTGGTTTTCATGACTTATTCACATGTCACTTAATTCCTTTTGTTATTCACTATTTTGAAGGCATATATCATGTGTTAAGTGCTATATTGGGTTCCAGAAAAAAATATATAAATAATATTATATTCCTGCACTCGATTAGGACAATGATGTAGGTAAGCTAGTACTATAGATCGAAAACTTTGTGGGAGCACAGAGGTTGGGTCACAAAGTTAGTGGGTATGAGAGTGTCATGGATCAGCTTCTTAGTGGTAGCTACCTTTGTAGTCATGGATGAAAGAAGTTGCTAGCTTCAACAAACTAAGCATTTGGCTATGGCTAGATAACAATGCATATGTATGGACAGTTAGAAAAAGAGTCTGGATCACTGTTAGATTTTTAAGTAGGAGAATAGAAATTCCATCTTTGTTTTATACTCTGGGAGAAAAATAGAGAATGAATCACAACAATGTTTCTCAAAGTGTGGACCCAGGTATCAGCATCAGCATCACCTGGGAACTTTTTAGGAATGCAGATAATCAGGCCCCACCCAAGACCTACTGATTCAGAAACTCTGGGGAATGGGGTCCAGTAATTTTGTATTGAACAAGCCCTCCTGGTGATTTTGCTGCACACTAAAGTTTGAGAACCACTGAGTGAGCACGGAGTGTGAGAGGGTGAGACTATAGCAGGAAGACCTGATAAGAACTTAAAATATCCCTGGTGAGAAACAGTGAGGGCATCAACTACAGTGTTGGTTATGGTATTAGAGAGGCAGGCACAGACAGATTTAAATAAATGTTTCAGGTGGTAAGATAAGTCAGCATGGTAGGGGAACCAAGGAATAAGATGTAAGGAGGGAGAGAGAGAGAGAGAGAACTTTGATAGAGGAAGTAACAATGACCTGTGAGTTGAAATGGATCAGATAGAATGAGATGGAGGGGGGAGCAAGCCAAGCAAAAATCTAGTAACCAGTCATCGCAAGAACTTCATAGTATCTCTTATTGTGACTTCACGTCATCTCTGGCCATTCGCTGGCATTCTTCCCAAGAAACATACCCCAAATGATGCCCCTGTCTCATCTAACAAGCCAACACAAACCCCAAGCTTCAGAACTAGACAGCTGTCCAGTAAGCCTATACCCTACAGCTAAAGGATCTGAACTCTAAATAATCATTCATCATAGTGGTCCATAGATTCTGAACTCTAATTATTCACCATAGTGTTGAGTTGTTTGCCAATTCAACAGTCATTACCCCTCTTTCTATATCAGCAATTTTGTGCTGAGTGACCATGTGCCCAACCCTCAGCGTATGAATTATGATGGGATAAGTCAACCATACCTATAGCTTCCCATTTTCTCTGAGCAGGTGACCAAGTTCTAGCTAAGAAACAGAAGGGTAGGAAAGTCTGTTGGGGGTTCCTGGGAAAGATGTTTCTCCTTGAGCAGAGAGAGTAAAATACCCTTTTGTCCCACCTCTGCTGTACACTTTGGGTGCTGTTATGTGAAGGACTGGCATTTGAATGAGAGGACAAACTTGAGAATGGAAGGCAATGCATATGGGATGGCAGAATAGAGAGATTAGAAAGAGCTTGTTCTGAGCCCCATTTGGATTAGCCTATGTCTTGTCTTTAAGTACTTCCAGCCAAAAACATTCCTAATTGATTACTCATTCTTCTCTAGCAAACTACCGGAACTAACCTTGGTATGTCTCTCAGCTCTGTTTACTCCAGGGATCTAGATTTTTTGGCCTCATTTGGAAATCTGATATCATTCTGCTTTGTAAATCCCTTAATCTGGCCCTTTCCCTCCCCATACTTCTTACTTGACGTCTAGGTCCTATGAATTCCAACTTCTGTGAACTGCAAACTCCCTGTACTCTCAGCTGCTGCCTCTCCTTGTTCCAACCGAGAACCAGTTATCCCTCAAGTTCTCTATTTCCTCTGTAGTATTCTCCAGTAGAGACCAGTAATTTTTGCTCTCGTACAGGCATTCCAGAGTGCCTGTGGTGTCAGTGTCTTCCTTGTTCTCTGTTGGCATTTCCACTAATTCCTTTTTTTTCCCCCTAACAAAATCACAGCTCTTTGAAATGTGTATAATAGATGGCCTCAGACTTTACCATCTATTTTTACCCTTAGTTGTCATCTTGAGTCAAATTCTAGGATACCTCATTTCATTTTTTGATAACTTTTGGCCTCTGGCTCATTCTTCTCTCAACCATTTTCCCTATTGTTATTCTTGGTGACTTCAACATATTTATAGATGTCTATCCTACCCTTGGGCCCATTATTTCCTAGACTCCTCACCTCCAATGATCTTTTCCTCCATCCTACTCAGCTATAACTATGAGGAGAAGAGAAACAATGAATGGGGTTTGGCCAGAAGGTCTCTAGATTCCTAAACCCAGCCCTCCTTTAAACTATACCATGATGCCTTCACAGTTAGTATTTATGGGAGCATCAACTCTAATGTCTCTGCTATTCGATAATAGCAGATTCTAGTAAAGGTAACTGGGTGCAAGTTGTTTTGTTATTGTCTGAAGGTCAATATATTCTGGGGTGAAGACTCATTGAGGAAAAATCAATAGTAGCCTTCATAAATGTCAGCATAAAATGCTGTTCAAAACAAGTATAAAAGGCTCATGATACCTTGTTTTGAGTGTTTCAAAATATATTATCAGATTAAATAGAAGTTACAATGACATGTTGTTCCCCATGAAGAGATAAAATAATTAGCTAAAGCTATTTAAATATCTGTTAATTATATGAAAAAAATTTCAATTAAGCAAGCATGTGTTTCAGATTATGTGCTCAAAACACACCTGTATACCCCAGCATAGTGGGTCTTTTTCATATTTGCGAGTATTCAGTGCAATCATTAAAGTTGTCATTGAGCATTTAAATCAGGAGAGGTCAGGTAGGGACAGAGCATATCTAGTAAGACTCTGTGGTAAAATGCTATTTTATGAAGACTTTGATGGAGTCATAAGTTTTCTGAGGAATTAAGTGAATGCCCAGAAGACAAGTTCAGATATGCCAGGGTATCCTGAGACAAAGGCTTAATACTGATCTTGGGTTATGGTGTCTCTTTGGTAACCATGGTGAAGCTGGATGAGCTTAAACGCTGCATGTTGGAAATTCCTTATGATGAGTCAATAATGAATCTCTTGCCGGTAAAATCGGTCTGAAATACTTCAAAGTCAGATTTGGAAATCTATGCTTGAAGATTTCAGAGTTAGGAAGTCTCAGCTTGGGTTGATTAAAGAAGAAAACCCCTCAAAGGCCCTCATTTGAGGAAAAAAAAAAGATATTTTACAACAAATAGAAATGCTGGTGTGTCTTTTAAGCAACTCACATTTCTTAATGGGATCAAACACTGAAATCCATTGATTTCTCAAAATTATTACTGTATCCAAGGGTTACAAGCAAAATTCTACTTAGAGATGAACAGGATGTGTCCAGTTTCTGTGAATGAGTTCATGATTAATCATTCTAACTTGTCAGATTCTTCCAATAAGGATGATAAATGTATTACCTCACCTCAGTATTCTTCAACAACTGATGTGTCAAAATCTTTTGAACTTCCTGGGTCAGGAAAGAAACCTCTTTATTCTCAAGAACCTATAGCAGAGTAGGGAATAGGAGAATCAGAAGTCCCCACAACACCTTTTAATATCCAAAATGGTGGCTTCTGCAGAAGGGAAAAAGACATCTCTTATTCTCTGCGGTCCTTTATCATGGTTCATATTCTGGTATTCTCTTCCTCCCAATCTAGTTTCCAGAGTATCTCTGCTGCTAACTGCATAGACATGGTTGTTAATGCCTTCTATATTGACTACAGAAAGAATAAGCTGTATCTCTGAAAATAAGAACTGAAATGGAATTTGGGTGATAGAGATTTCCATTTACCCTTGAGAAGTTAGGAAATAAAAACCTATTCTTCATTATCTACTTTTAAAGAAAAAGAATGCATGAATTCAGATAAAAACATTTATTACTTCCCTATCTTTTCTTATAGCATGGAGAGGATTTAACTTTGGTCCCTGTACCAAGTAAACCATTATTTAGAATTGACGACAATGCAGAATATAAAATGATAGTGGAGAGTGAGGGGTGAGCATATTCAAATGCTAGAGGGAAAATAAATTGTAGAGAATCTAGTAACCATCTTATTCTCTTGTTATAGGACAAAGTATTTAAAAGACTTTTTGTTTAAAAAAGAATCTAATTAAAAAATATTAAGATAAATTAAAAATATCACTCATTCTCTTGCATTACATAAATTTCATTACAGTTCATTTAATAATAAGTCACAGTAAAGAGTCGAACCCAGTGGCTCTGTATTTCCCAGGCCAAAGTACTTTATTCTTTTAGGAAATGCCTAACATACATGCAGTCAGTTATCTTGGGTAGTGAATGATGGATTTGGTCAATTTTCTTGGGCCTCTAACAATCCCCAGACAGCTTGATTCTCCCTCAGCCCCGGGAATGTAGGTTGCGCAGGCAGACATGTAGAGTGGCCACGTTCATATGTAGGGGAATTGTTTCAGTTTATCCACACATAGCCATGCCTGGGAAAGTTAACTTGTTCAACTTTGTGGAAAAAATGCTACAGAAAGTATATTTGTTGCCATCTGAAGTAGAGCAAGCATAAAGTGATATTTACAGATAATGATGGATACTTGTGATATAAGCATTTAATACTCTATGAAGGATTAGATTACTTCTTCAGATAAAGTGACATGTGTTCAAGATACTTTTTCATGGCTGAGGAAAGCATAATGCAGAAGGAATAAATGTGTCTACCTTTATGTTAGTGATAGGATGTGAGTGGTGAGATGGGATCTGGAATTTAGGAAAAGCATTATCAGCCAAACAATCATGAACTGGGGGAAAAAAATCCAAAGCAAATTATTCTGAGTATGTGTCATAGAAAACCACTACTCCCATTATGACAGAAATACTTCAGACTGAAAAAAAGAAAAGAAGGAAAGAAAGAAAGGAAGGAAGGAAGAAAAAGAAATCTCTTGATTTGCTAAACTAGGAAGAATTAATCTACTACTATACCACATCTTTTTCACACTAAGTAGCCAGAAAAATTGTTAGAAAACCAAAAAACAATTCAAGTGTAAGAGTAATAATTGTTAGATTCACCTCAAAAGGATAGAGCTTACCCAAACTTCAGTTAAAAAGACACATTTCTGGGCGCCTAGGTGGCTTAGTGGGTTAAGCCTCAGCCTTCAGCTCAGGTCATGATCTCAGGGATGGATGTCCCGCATTGGGCTCTCTGCTGGGTGGGAAACCTGCTTCCCCCGCCCACCCCCCCGCCCCCGCCCGCCTCTCTGCCTACTTGTGATCTCTTTCTCTGTGTTAATTAAATAAATAAAATCTTAAAAAAAGACACATTTCTTTTCTGAAAGATGAAACTTGTGCACGAATTGAAAACTTAAATTTGTTGTTTGCTTGATTTATTTAAGTGTCATAAAACGGGCACCTGGATGGCTCAGTTGGTTAAACTTCTGACTCTTTATTTCAACCCAGATCATGATCTTTGGATCTTAAGATCTAGCTGTGTGGGGGGCTCTGCGTTGAGTGTGGAGCCTTCTTGAGATTCTTCTTCTACCCCTCCCCGATCATATGCTCTCTCTCTCAAAAAAAATTTTTTTTCCCATAAAATGTATCCCTTCATCATAAAGAAAAAGCTTAGTTTCCTGTCTTGTGAGAAACAGCCTTTATTTTTGTTTGAGGCTTTATCTGTGGAGATGACGCCGCCTGCTGTGACAAAGCTAAACTGCAGACTGATTTTTTTTTTTTTCCTCTAAGGGAAAGGATATGAAGAATAAAGGTACAATTGTTGAGGTGAAAGAGACTTTATTTTGAATATACATATCATTCATTCAGTTTCATCTTTATAGTGCATAGTATATATGGAAGTATATATGGAAAAATAAACATAGAAATATCTAAAGATGGAAGTATACAGGCAAAGAAGACATTCGATATATACCCTTGAACAGGTTTAGAAGCACCATACAACAGTATCCATTAGAAAAGAGTAAATTCATGCAAAAAAAAAAAAAAAATCTATCCAAACCATGGTAGGCAAGTGCAATCAGTACAAGTTATAGTTTCTTGGGTACAAAAGGTATACGTGTTCTTTGGATTGGAAACGTAAGTGAATGGCTTGGCTTTTATGTCCAAGCCAGAAATCACCTATAGAAGGAAAAAGTGGATGCCACGTGTGACAGTAAAGTATTTAAGGCCGTAGATGGAGGTCATGAGCTTATAAAGAGAATGCTGCGAGGTAGGGCAAGTTTAAAAAAAAGAAAAAAAAAAAGGATAGAGAAATGCAATAAAGCCACCTCTGCCTAAATGAGAAAAGAGCAAATGCAAAAGCATTAGAATAACAGCCCTCTGTACTCTGCTGCGTTTCTCTTTTCTTTGTCAAAAGAATTCACTGAGTATCACTACAAAGTTCAGTGAATAAGATAAGGCAATAAACGCAGAGCCTTGGCATTAGGGCAAGTTTAATTTCCTTTCATTTTAGATTAGAGGGGGAAAAGAATATAGAACTAGTAATGTGCATCTTTCCATTCAGCACACTAATTTTTAAGTGTTCATAAATACTGTTTGTTTGGCACACAGGGGTATAGGTGTATGAAGATTAATTAAACCCAGGCTTCCACCTCCAAGATTTTACATGAGGAAAGCTAAGGAAATATAAAATTCCTTACTGTTTTAAAAATCAATTGCTTAAAAGGGAGGTTTTAAAAATTGAGATGAAAAAAAAATTGGTAAGGAAAAACAGCAAAGAAAGGTATTGAACAAAATCTCCTGGTTTCCTTTACAGTTTCTTTTTTTCCATTTATTTTTCCAAATTGCATTTTACAGTAGAAATGCAGATCATTTAGGATAGCTATGGCTCAATACTGCTTGGTACTTTCCTCTTAAGACATCATCTTCTTACACTCCACTGAACAGAAAACCATCCCTTCTACTGGCATGAACTTCTGCCCAATGAGACACTTGCTGCAGCACGAACACAAAAAGCACTCTGTGGATGCATGCCAGCTGAAATTGTTATAGGTCACCCGTTGCACTTCAGGGTCGATGGCATTGTGGCACCCTTGACATACCTGTTAAGTTGATTACACAGATAACAGAAGAGGATGAGAGATCAAACTGATGGTAACATTTTCATGTTAGAACAAACAATGTCTTTCTTTCAGATGGTAAATTAAACTGAGAATGACCACCTCAAAAATATATAACTAAGATTGACCTTCTAGTTAACTTTTTAGCCAACCACTGTTAATGGATGTCTATAAAGAATGGGTGTCTCTGAGAAATAACAGGTAAAGACCAAACAGATGAAAGATATCCCCATGGTGTTTGAGGCAGAAAGTCTCGATGGTGAGTTTCAGAGCAGTTTCATTCTAGTGTATTCTATTTTACTAATTATAGAGAAGTTTTATGATTTTCCCTATAAATCCAAATGCTGGTGAAGATGTGGAACAACAGGAACTCTCATTCATTATCGGTGGGAATGCAAAACGTACAGCCACTTTGGGACACAGTTTAGCAGTTTCTTAGAAAACTGAACATACTTTCATCATACAGTCCAAAATGATGCTCCTTGGCATTTACCTAAAGGAGCTGAAAACTTATGCCCACAAAAACTTGCACATTGATATTTATAGAATCTTTATTTATAATTGCCAAAATCTGGAAGCAACCAAGATGTCCTTCAGTAAGTAAAGAGATAAATACACTGTGGTAATCGAGACAATGGGATATTAACCAGTGCTAAAAAAGATAGAGCTATCAAACCATGAAAAGACATGGAGGAATTTTAAATGCACATTGCTAAGAGAAAGAAGCCAATCTTTTAAAAAAGCAACATACTGTATGATTCCAACCATATGACATTCTGGCAAAGGCAAAACTATGGAGAAAATAAAAAGATTAGTGGTTGCCAGGGGTGGGATAGGGGGATTGGAGAGAAGACCAGGTAGAGAGCACAGAGGACATTTAGGGCAGTGAAAATATTCTCTACAATTTTATTATGATGGGTATATGTCATTTGCCCAGGCTGTACTTTTGTCCAAACCCACAGAATGTGAAACACCGAGGATGAACCCTGAGGTGAACTATGGACTCTGGGTGATTATGAAATGTGAATGTAGATTAATCCTTGGTAAAAAATGTAGCATTCAGGTGAGTGATGTTACAGTGAGTGAGATAATATATGTGTAAGTGTAGGGGTTATGTGGGAAATTACTGTGTCTTCCTCTTTTGTTGTAAACCTAACACTGCTCTTAAAAAATAGTCTTTAAAAAAAAAAAGATTTTCCTCACTCATTAAAGCTTTGAAGCATAATTTTACTAGTCTTACCTCTGACACATGAGATTATTAACATCACTGGTTTCTAGAGAGTATGAGATGAAAATCATATTCAAAAAATTAAGGATGCAACTTAAAATACTGCCAGTGTTTGAGAATAATTAGTTTGCACTAAAAATTGTAGTTAATTGGCTTCTGTTCTAAGTCATAATTTATGTATAATCAAATATTGTAAAATATTAATACTTATATTCTCTGTGGAATTCAGTGTATGTTATGTACAAATAAATACATGGCATGCACATACATCCACATCCACAACACACATAATTTTCTTCTTTAGCTGAACATCCATATGAAGAAAATAAATGAATAACCCTCAATATCTTAAGAGAAAACAAAACTACCCTATCGAGACTTCCAAAGCACTAGATAGTTCATAGGCTTTCTTGTTTGTGCATATTCTGAATGAATGGGACTATCTAAAGTTTTTAAGTATTTTATAACAAGTAAAGAAAGCGACAGACTGTCCTGCATTACATAGAAGTGTCTAATCTTCAGCACCTTTGGTTTCTTAATGTGACTCCTTCAGAGAAGAGGGCATGTCATTCAGCCTGAGCCTCCTTACTTGAAAAGACCTTAAAACATGGCTGCTCTTCAGTGGGGAAAACTGGTTTAGGTTGTGAAGTGAGGCCTTGTTACAAATACCCACTTCAAACGTGCAATATACTTTCTATGCTTTTTTTTTTTTTTAAGATTTTGTTTATTTTGAGAAAAAAAGAGAGAGGCAGAAGGAGATGGGGGTAGAGATTCTTGAGCCTGGCATGGAGCCTGACATGGGCTTGATCCCACAACCTGAGATCATGACCTGAGCAGAAATCAAGAGTCGGATACTCAACCGACTAAGCCCCCCAGGCGCCCTGACTTTCCATACTTTTTAGTGCTACATGGCCTCTAATTACAGAGATTATAGCTATTTAATTCCCATGTTATGTCAACCTAGTGTTTCCTGAGAAGCAAGGGAGATATTCTCTTTCCATGATCAATATGTGGCTATTCCCGAATACAACAAAAATGGGTGTTTTAATTACAAGTGAGCTCTTAATTTGTAGCTGTATCATGCAAGCAATTGCTTTTGCATATATTCATATTTTGTAGATTTATATTTAGAACATTGCCCTTTGCAGTTTTCTATCTTTCATATTAATTTTTCAATATTTGAAACTTGTTTGTGTAACATAGAAGCGTCTCACAATTTTTTTAGAAAAAATTGTTTTTAGAACATGCTTTTAGACCATGACCTATCTTCTTTATCTCAGCCCTCTAACAATACTTGTGGATCTTTTCATATCTTTTGAAATTCATATTTTTATTTGTGATTTTAAAAAAGAGATAACTGGGGCACCTGGGGGGCTCAGTTGGTTAAGCAACTGCCTTCGGCTCAGGTCATGATCCCGGAATCCCGGGATCAAGTCCCGCATCGGGCTCCCAACTCCATGAGGAGTCTGCTTCTCCCTCTGACCTTCTCCCCTGTCATTCTCTCTCTCTCTTACTCTCTATCAAATAAATAAATAAAATCTTAAAAATAATAAAAAAATAAAAAAGAGATAACTACTATTCAATTATATATAAAATTAAGGAAATTGCTTAGGCTAAAAAAAACCTAATGAACACACTGAATGGTATAGGAATTTAGGCTTTATGGTTTCATATAATTTAGTTTTTCTAATAAGTTGTCATTCATCCCAAATTCTGACATAGAGTCCCAGCTAAAACCTACTGCCCCTAATTCTTTATAAATCTGAAAGTTGCCTAGGCCTCATTGAGTGTCTGGGAGATGATATGCTTTACCACTTTCTGCCTGGCATTTGATTTTTTGGGGTTCTTAAACTTACAGTATTTCAATTTGTTTTGATTTCCTTCAATTTCTTCTACTTCTTTTAGTTTATTTGTATACACAATGTGAAAAAAAACAACAACAACAACAACAACACTAACACTTATTGTAATGACCTCTCTGGCAAGAGGTTCCTGTGAAGTCTGAGAGATGTGAATTCAGGGGATGGCCATTTGAGACCAGAATTCCAGAGACCATTCAGAGACAAACTAAGTCTATTTCCCACTATCCTCTTTCTAAGTTAATTTTTTTCCCGCAGAAATGCCCTGTTTTAAATTGAGTTCTTGCCTTCAGGTCCACAGACAATTTGAAGATTAAAAGATCTAAGCAGACTGATGCCCTGAACCAGACAATCTTCAAAATTTTACATCATTTAGTATGTGGAAGGGATAGCTCGTTTTATCATTAGCTGATTTTGTGCAGGCAATGGAAAGAGCTGTTCATTTTAATTTTATGCAAAGGGCAGTAGTACATCTTACTGAGAAAGTAAACTTTCTAAAAGAAATCATACCACATTATAAAGCTAAATGATTTACAAATTTTCTCTCTGTGTTTTCATAATATCTCTGGTTATTCCTCTCTGTTGGTTAGTTACAACCTAAGAAAGAGAAGCTTGTAACAGTTACATAAAGCAGCTTCATCTGTTTAAGGCTTTATTCAGTATTTACTGAGTATCTACTGTGCTGTTCTTGTGTTGGAATTAGAAAACACAGCAGACAAAATTCCCTGCCTACATGGAATTTGCATCCTAGTCGTTGAGACCAAGGTCACACAGCCCTATAGTAAAATATACATTATGATAACAATTTACCTTTAAAGAAACTGTAGCAATAATATTCAGGGAAGCAGTTTTTAGCTAAATTATGTACCAGGTCACATGGTGATTCATAATCCTTTTCCCAGGTATAAGGAGGCCCATGTTGATCCAAAGCAAATGAGAAATATTAGAGGACAAAGAAGTCACTTGAACATTTCCTAAGGGCAGACATTGAGGGCATGGAAATAAAAAGGCAAGCTCTGTCCACCAGCTGCTTATAGTCTAGGGGAGGAGACGGAAAGGTGGTATTAATTACACACAGATGTGCTCCGCTGGAGCACAGAGAGGCATCTTACCCAGAGAAAAAGGGCTGGAGCTTATGACCAAAAAATTAAGAAAGGTATTCTAAAAAAAAGCCTCCACTGAGTCTGAGCAGGTGAAACGGGGAATGGGGAGAGTGCAACAGATGGAGGAGTTAAGGTGAGTAGAAGACCCAGAACGGTCCAAAAACTAGAAAATGGGTAACTTGTTGAATATGATTTGGATTGGGTAACTAGTAGAAGAGGCTGAACAGGCAAGGAGGGGCTGGATCTGGTAAGCAAAGGCTTAATGATTAGGTTTGCATTTCAGAAAGATTACCTTCCATCATTATGGAAGGTGATTTTGGACAAGATGAAGAATGGAAGTGGGGAGACCAAACTCGAGGTCACTATAATAATCCAAATGACAAAAAATAAAGTCTGACATATAGTTGTAACTGTGAGGATCTGAGATTTACGGATGAGGCAGAATTGATAGAAAATGACGAATTATACTCAGAGAGTGGATAAAGGTTGAAAACTGGCACTGGCATCAGAACTCATTACGTTATTCCCACAGTACCACGCTCCTAGAATGATATAAACACAACACTGTATTCCTTAGCCAGAAGCCTGCTTTACATGATAGCTCTGAGGAACTTTAGTACATATTTTCCTGCTTATAAAGAAGTAGATGTCTATCATTTTAATATCCCTTGGATTAAGAGCTTTACTATATATGGTCAACTTTCTTTATCTATCCTTTATCTAAATTGCTTATCTCTTGCCCTTCGTCTAATAGCAGCTCTGAGTAAGCAGGGTAGAGCCAAGAAAAAAAATATACTCTCACATTAACTATTTGAATGTTTGGCTGATACAAATAAATCTAAATATGTAGGTCAAATTTTGTTACAGTCAATCAATTTAATGAGGGTTTAAGAAACAGGCATTGTACAATGTCCAGGTTAAAAAGAGAAAATGAAGCCACAGTTAGGGGCCCTAGGAACATGGAACAGAAACCAAAAACACTCAAACACAGCTAAAGAACACAAAAAGCTCCTAAAAATCTTAATGTAAATGGACTCTGATCTGTATGATAAGAACCAATCAGTCTCATTTCCATTAAAGAACTTTTTTTAGTGGGAATTTGATGACTAAGTAGCACTTATAATCTATAGTGTAAACTGTACAGATAGAAGTCTTGAGGTGGCTCACAGTCAATGCGTGTTATTGTTTTTGAATTACCTGGATTTTAAGACCCTATAGCAGGAATCACAGGTTTCTCACTTAACCGCAGTCCTTTCTGTTTCTCATTGGCTTAGATAAAGGCATAGTGTCAAGTCCTAAAGCCGGTCAAGGCACCCATACCCCAGAACGCTTCTTACCACAGCATGATTCTTCACATAGCAGGGCTTGCACACGGGTTTGTCATTGACCATCACATATATTTCCCCAGCTAGGATGTTGTCACAGTCAAAGCAACAGAAATGTTTCAAATGCCAATTTTGGTTTTCTGCTTGGGTGTACTCATTGCTGAATATCAACTGGGAAGAGGGCAAAAATAAGAGGAATCACGTATTTTCCTTTTTGCTACAAATGACAAAGCTAGGTTCTGTAGACCAGTAAGAGATTTAGATCCACAAGTAAAAAATCAACCCACTTTCTGACCTCAAAGTCTGAAAATAACTTAATCCTTAAACTCAGGTTATTATTTCCTTCAGTCCAAATCAGTCTTCTATGTTCCTGGACAGTCTTTCATTAGTCAACACAGTTAAAACAGATACCCCGAATGACTGAGTTAAAAGCTGTTTTCCCACTCAAATCCTCTGCATGTAAATAAAGAGACTGATGCTTGGCTAATTCATGTGGACTTTCTGCCAAGGATGGCCTGGTGAAGATGGTTAGGGGACTCTATGGGGGCACCAGAGGGAGCCCATCTATAGGAGCCACAGGGAACACACCTCATCGCAGCCAGCACACCGTGGTTTCTCACTGTCACAGTAATGTCTGCCACAGTACAGCTTCCCATTCTTCCAGAAATAAATCATGTCGACCAGGAGCTCGTGGCAGGTACTGCAGACGAAACAAGCTGGGTGCCACAGTTTATCATAGCCGGCCCTTTCAGCGTAGATGGCTGGGTCACCCTCTTTCATACTCTGTTTGCAGCAGTAGCAGGACTGAAAGGAAAGCCGTCCAAAACAATATGTTGTTATAAGACTGGCATTTCTCATCATTGGTGTCACAGGAATTCAGAGAAACAACTTCCAAGAGAAAGAATTCCTACTAAAATTAGTAATTTGTCCACAGAGACAGTAAGATGTCAGCATTTCTGGGAAATGGGATTTCTTGGCTTTCTCCAGTCTCTTCAAACCTAATTCTTGTGCCCTGCTGGTAAAGGAGCACTGTTTCCTGAATTATCACTAACAGAAAAAGGGCAACAATAATTTTCACCCCAACTTTTAAGTGGTTCTCCCAAAATCATTAACTTAGAGCTTATTGGTATCTTTTCTCTCTCTCTCTCTTTTTTTAAACAGGACTAAGCCTTATTGGTTAATGTGCTAATTCTATCTATGAGAAATATATTACACTAAATTTAGCTCTTATATTTTGTTCATGTGTATCACAATTCTCTTTTAATTTCAAGGCATAAGAAAAAGACTTCAATTTCCCTCCTAAGAGAGATTTTTAAAAAGTAAGATTGATTATATAGTTGACCCTCGAACAACACAGGGGTTAGGGGTGCTGACCCCACACGTAATCAGAAAGCTACGTATAAATTTGACTTCCGCAAAACTCAACTACTAATAGTCTACTACTGATTTGAAGCCTTACCAATAACATAGTTGATTAACACATATTTTGTATGTTTTATGTATTATATACTGAATTCTTCTTATTATTAAGAAAATCAAATGGAAGAGAAAATACATTTATAGAACTATACTGTATTGATAAAAAAAAATCTGTGTATAAGTGGATCTACACAGTTCAAACCCATGTTTTTCAGGGTCAACTGTATATCCACATAAATTTGAATTATGAATCTTAGGCATGTTCTCACAAGCAAAACTGAATTAACCTAATCATACATTATTCTTGTTTAGGGGAAGAGATAAACAATTAACACCAAAATTATGTTTGGAAACAGATTCTAGAGGAGCATGTTGTATTCCAGCATGACACCAATGCTAACTACTATGTATACATAAAACTCACAATTACTCTTGGCAACAGAGAATCAGAAAATTGGCGTTAGATAGAGGTTTCAAATGTGATGATTTGCTAAAATAAACCTAAAATGAATTTTAATTTATTTCCTTCACTTACTCCTTTTGGAAACTGAGGAATGCCACCCCGCCCACACCCCTGTAAAAAATATTCAAAGAATGGGAAAGAACCTGTAGAAACAGACCAGTTGGGCCAACACCAGGAGCTCTGTACTTACATACTGAGTTTTTCTGTGTTCAGCTGATTTGTCCTCCATGGCCCCCACGGCTGCTGTGGTGCTTCTATCCCCACTGGGGATGTACATTCGGTTGGGGCCTTGAGCATCCATCTCACGGGGAAGTTTGACATCTCCTACTCCCAGAGCTTCGCTCTTATATTTCTTCACAAACTGTTCCATCTCCTTTACCTCTTTGGGAGACAACTCATGACACTTTGAAGGGTCCTGGTCGTGTGCAGGGAGCTGCTTTGCCAGCTGTTTTTTTCGGTACTGTGCCCCCTCTGAGCCTGCCACTGGCTGCTTCTCCTTGGGCAACATCTGCATGTACTGCCTGGCCTGAACCACAAGGAGACCAGTGTTAACTGAGAGATGCCTTGGTCATCAGACAAGCAATATTTTATAACACACACCAGAAGCAAATTAAGAAAGAAGGGGGTTTTATCCATTCATAACAGTCTTTATAATATAAATATATTGAAATATTAACATAATCAAAAAAGGTATTGTAAATAGATTAAGTTCAGTAAAAATAAATACATTTTTCTCCATGAAATTAAACCTTTGTTGTCTGTATATAAGAAGATTTTGGTTATTAATGTTTACTTGTGCTATATATACAAATGTATAATTGTAAGAGAACACAAATTTTTAGCAGGCGTGGTTAAATGTTTAGAATTGCCTATGGATCAAGAACATTTTTATCATTATATATAAAAAAAGATATCATAAGATTCACTTGAATGATTTAACTAGTCTTCTTAAAAGACTTCCAAATGTTGTATTTGGTTGTTACAACAGTAAAAGGAGTTTGACACAAAATTACCTTTTTTTTCTTTATATAGTAAAGTATACTGTTAAACATTTTTTGAGTTTAAAAAAAAACGACAAATTCTATTCTTTCAGATCGTCCTTGCTATCTTAAGAGATACCTCTCAAGTATAAGCTCGAAGTTACTAGATATATACAAAACATGTTTTTCGTCTAATTATTAAAAAATGTCAGACCATTCCCTCAAAAAGGTTAACATACTTGAGTAGTCAGGAAAATTCTATGAGGTATCTAATTTTAATTTCGAAAACCAGTAAGAGTTGGAAGTCAAAGTAATGGGAACCCCAGAAAAATAACAGATTTGAGGTTGATTAGGTCACCAAAGGGACTGCCCTAAAAAAAGTAGCCCCTGAAATTTAACAAACAGACTGCCCTTCCCCTAATTATTTACCAATGCCTGATTCTGGACAGGAGGAGCCCATTCATAGGTAACTGTATTGATGGAGACATTCTTCTTGGCAGCAACTGGATTGGTCAGTATCATAACATTACGTTTATACATGGGAATTCCATCTGATTTTAGCTTTGCAATCAGGGTGGTATATTTGGTGTCTTCAAAAAGTTTTCCCACTTTTCGATCCTCTTCATTGCTCAAGAGGACATCATGCTCTTCTTGGCCACACTTGCAGTTACGACATATTTTTCTGTAATTTTGGAAATAAGTTAGCAATAACTAATTATACCTAGTAAATAAGTAAGCATACTCATACATTTTTAGTTTATAAAATACTTTTATACACGTTCCACATAATGGTATGGAAAGGCAAACTATTGGGCAGGGGGATTCCAAGAAGCTATCCATAAATTTAAGCAAGGAAACATAAAAATGTACCTTCACATTATAAGACTTTAAAAAGTTAGTTGTTTTTTCTTTTTAAAGATTTTATTTATTTATTTGACAGAGAGAGAGAGACCGATCACAAGTAGGCAGAGAGGCAGGCAGAGAGAGAGGGGGAGGCAGGCTCCCCACTGAGCAGAGAGCCAGATGTGGGTCTCGATCCCAGGACCCTGGGATCATGACCTGAGCCGAAGGCAGAAGCTTAACCCACTGAACTACCCAGGTGCCCAAAAAGTTAGTTTTTAATTAAAAAGTGTACACTCAAGGGGGCATATCTGACCAAAGCCTCATCTGGTATTCCTCATTTTCTTAAATCAATAAGTAAATAGAATCACCAAAACACTATTACAACAAGTTTCATATTTTATTGCATGGTAAAATTTCATAGCCATTACCTAAGTTTTTTGTTTTGGGATTTTTTCTAAGTGAGAGGGAGGCTGATATAACTTTTCTGATCAAGGACTATAAAGCTATGTACAGCGTTAGCTTTCCTCATCTCCTTTCCTGTCCCCTTGCTAATTTCCTTTCCTTTTCTTTCCCATGTCTTGTTTTCTTTCTCTTTCTTTCCTTTCCCTTTATTCCTTCATTCACTGACCACTTACTATGTGCTCTCATATGTATAAAAAACCAGATAGATGAAAGTCTCTGGAGTTTCAGAGAAATGAAATGAAAGATACCACTAGATGAAAGCTACTGCTCTCTTTCTCCAATCTGGTCTAGCAGGTAATCATTCTTTCATGCAACTTACATGAACATCCATGTGCTTAGCTTATATATAGCACTTAGCTAAGCTTATAGCAATGAACTTAGATTGATACACCCTATAACTGCATTTGTGATAGATAAGTACAGGATACTTTGAGAGGTCTAATTTTTACTTAGAACTGGTGAGGAAAGGGCTCCATAGAAATATTACTCCATAAGAAACTAACATTTAGGTTGAGATGAAGGATAATGAAACAAGTATGGAGTGTGTGTGTGTGTGTGTGTGTGTGTACTTGAGATGGGATAAAGAAAAGAGAAGAAAAGCCTCCAAACGTTGGGTAGAAAGTGTATTTGTGATGGTCCTGAATTAGGAAAGAGCTTGCGCCCTTAGGTCCCGTAATCAGAGAAGGCTGGCATGGTTACAGTGAGGTAAATAAATGGGGAGTGACAAGGTTGGAGAGGTAGGCAGGCATAAGATCATGTAGGGACTTGTAGGACACATTAAAAGATTTGGCTTTTACTATAAGAATAAGCAGGAAGCACTGAAGGCTTTTAGGTAATGGACTAACATGATTAGATCTATCATTCTCAAAAACTCTACTACCTATTATATGAGAATGGATTAGGGGTAGACATAATTGGAAGGAGTGAGACCAATTCAATTAATATGTCAATAGTGCATCCAGTTTGCATCCTACTACTGCTTTACAAGTGGAATTTATATTTTTGATGGTTATTGTTGTGGTCTAGGTACGATGTATTATAGCTTAGACTATAGTATTTAACAGTGGAGATGGAAAAAAAAAAAAGAACAGATCTCCTCAAAGGTAAAACTGACTAAACTTTGTGGTTGATTTGGATGTAGTGATGCTAAAGGGAAGGCCCAGTCTGTCAGAAAATGAACCCAGGTTTCCAGGATGAGTAAGCTGGTAGAAGGAATATAACTATGAAAGAACAGATCTGAGATAGTTGGGAGGGAGGAGGCTGATCAAAGCTCTCCAAAATTCAACTACTGAAAAGTTCGAAATGTCTACAAAACAGAGTAAAGATATCAAGTAGATTGTAGGATATGTAGATCTGGTGTTAAAAACTGTAGCCTGTTAGAAAATATAAATTTGGGAGTCAGGGAGTGACACATGTGCATATAAAGTAAACAGATCACTTTCACTTCCTAGGCAAGATTACAGGGAAAAGGTGGGGACTCAGGAAGGAGTCTGGCAGAGAAGCAAAAGCTGGAAAAGGTGACTGAGGAAAACAGAGAAGTTGAGAGACTTTGTGGTGTTAAAAACATAAGCTGGAAGTAAATATAGGGCAATGGTAGTATATAAATCAGAGGGAGGAGTCTGAGAATTTAAAAAAATTTGTAATATCCTTACATTGTTGAGGAAGATATCGAAGATACAGATTAACATTTGATGTTGTTAAGCATGCATATTAAGTTAACTAGATAACTAAAAAAGGACATATTACATATAATTTCTAAACTTAGAAAATGGAAGGGTGATACAAAATGCAAGTAATTAAACAGGAGGCAGTAAGAGGAGAAAAAAGAAACTTAGAAGATTAGGACATGTAGAAAGCACAAATTAAGATGGTTAACATAATCCAAATATACCAATAGTCACAATAAATGGGACTCAGTGCTCCAGTTAAAAGACAAAGGATTTCAGACTGAATAATACAACAAAATCAGACTCTATGCTACTTGGAAGAGACACTTAAAATTTAAGGACAAAGAAAGGATGAAAGCATAAGGATGCAAAGAGATACATCAGGCAAATTCCAACAAAAAGTAAATTAGATAGTTATATTAATATCACACACTTTAGACTTTAATGCTGTTTAATGAGTATTAAAGAGAATCACTACACAGTGACGGAAATTTAAAATCACCTCTATGATGTAACAAGTATAAAATTAATATAGTTTAATAACCTATTCAAAATATATAAGCAAAAATAACAGAACTTTAAGAAATAAACTCATTATAATAACACTAAAAAATGAGAAATAAAGATTTGAATAACACAATAATCCTGATCAAGCAGATACATAAAAAATATCCTATCCAGTGACTGGAGAGCACTTCTTTTTGTGAACAGTTGATACACTTCAGGAAACTGAACACATACTGATAGACCAAGTCTCAAGAAATGCCCAAGGAATCACCATCAAGCACATGATCTGATCAGAATATAAGTATGTTAGAAATCAACAGCAAAAAAAGAAATCAGAGAGGGAGACAAACCACAAGAGACTCTGGACTCCAGGAAACAAACTGGGGGTTACAGAAGGGAGGAGGGTGGGGGGATGGGGTAGCCAGGTGATGGGTATTAAGGAGGGTACATGATGAGCATGGGGTGTTATATGCAACTAATGAATCACTGAATACTACATTAAAAACCAATGATGTGCCATAAATTGGCTAACTGAACATAACTTGAAAAAAAAGTAACTAGAAAGTACTTTTGAAAGACTCCTAAAAAATTCAATATTGAAACAATCACAATAGAAATTAAAACAAATAACATTTTTAGGAAAAAAGAAAACAAAACTATTACTTCTTGAAATGCAGAACACAACTGAGGGGGTGCTTAGGAGAAAAGTCATAGCTAACATGCTCAAGCTGGAAGGACAAAAGAATAAAATTAGTAAGTTTAACTCAAGAAGTTAGGAAAAACAAAGAATAAGCCTAAAGAACATGGAAGGTAATGAAAATAGCAGAAACTAATAAAACAAGTATTTGCTTCTTATAAGATACAGGGGGAAAAAAGAAAAGCATTCCATACATTTTAACATCTCTTCTGACTACATTTTGCTTAGTAGTTTTAGCTCCAGAAGGAAAACAGACAGAATTTTAGGAAGGGTTTCTGGGAAAAAGCCCACACTAAACATACATCATATTTAGTGCATTTGTTTCATCAAGAAAGCAACCTTGCCATCACTTCATTCATTCAGGCCTGTGGGTACTAATCAGAGCAGTAAGAAAAATCAAAGAAAGTGAAGTTATAAGGATTCATCAGAAAGGAGGAAACTAAACCACTATTAATCACAGACACTATGACTGATCATATAGAAATGTATTAACATCAGTAAAAGTGTAGTTAAGTTTTCTGGATTTAAAATAAAATTGGATTTCTCTATACCACTTAAGTTAGGAAAAAACAACTAAAAATTCTTAAATGAATCTCTTTGCTAAATAACAAATTATTAAATGATTATAGATTTTTGTGTTTTGCTTTCTTAAAGTGAGGTATCAAACTAAAAATATTAGATTTGACTTGTGCAGTCCAGAGAGAGAGAGAGAGAGAGAGAGTCAGAGATATAGAGGGTGGGGAGGCAAACTAATTTCCTTGTGCACACATTGGTTAGAAAGCTTTATTTGGTAAGAATGTGCTGAAGAGTTTGCATATTCTAGTTCAGCTATAAAAGACTCTTAAATCTTATCTCATACTCCCACCCAGTGGAAAGGAGCATCTTATTCTACTACAGTATGTTCTTTATTCTTGTTCTTTAGTTAACAAAAACAGTATAATCATCCATAAAACTATCACATTGCTTTTGGTCCAAGTTTAAAATCATACCTTCCTGAGAAGACTTTAGTTCTTTAGGGGTGGGAATTTAGTTCTTAATATAGATAAATAGATCCTTATATGGCTGTGAACTATGGCATGCATCCTAATAATTAGCAAAGTGATTGACTAAAGAAGGGAGTAATAAAGTCACAAGGATATGTGATGAAGGATATGGACTTCCTCTGGAAATGTTTATTACCCAGTTCTACTCCAGAACAACATGTGCACCGTAAAATAAGGGGAGTTAGATTTTAGAATTTGAAAGACAAAAAAATATGTGAAATAAAGTCTGGTGGTTTCTAAAGCATGAATTATAACAAGCTATAGAATAAATAAGTTCTATTTACTATAAAAGCATTATATATAAAAAGGTGTATTAGCTAATGATATAAGAGCCATCTCTATACTTTTTCTTATTATTTGTTCTGGCTATTCTTGGAAGGCTTATGTTCTGAGAATATCTATCTTCCCCATCCATCCCTTCACCTGTCTATATACCCTTATTAAGTAGGTAAAATCAGGTTAAAACAATATACCAATAGCAGCAGTGATGAGGGGAAAAAGAGGTTTTCAGTTTTCTCAGTGAGGAAAACCCATGATTGATTCGTGATAGCTTTTAAAGTCACACACACATCATAAACCTCATCTGCATCCTCGTGGCAGCACGGTGTCTGCAGTAATAGAGCACTTGGCAGGAACAGGACTGAGGGTGGAATGGTTCTTTCAGTTTGAGTTGTCATCACTAAGCAGCTGGAGTGACCACATCCCTTTGGGACCCCTTACTCTAGAGCTCCATTTCTAAAATACAAGGGGATTGCTACAAACCACAGTTCAAGAAAGAGACCTATAAAATCTGGGCCAGGTGCCAAGAGCTATCCATTACAGAAATCTATGCCATTTACTAGTTCAAAAAATTATTTTAAATAATATGGGGGGGGGGTCAGTCTACAGTGTTTTACATTTGAATCAACTATTTAAATTGGAAATTTTTATTTTTACAAATCTCTCTTAAGAACTTTATTTATTTTTTTTGGTTTTGTTTTTATTTATTTTTTTGGTTTTGTTTTTATTTATTTTTTTGGTTTATTTATTTATTTTTTTGGTTTTGGTTATTCATTTGAGAGAGAGAGAGAATACACATCAGCAGGGGAGGGACAGAGGGAGAGAATCTCCAGCAGACTGCGCTGAGCATGGAGCCCAATGTGGGGCTTGATCTCACAACCCCAAGATCATGACCTGAGCCAAAATCAAGAGTCTGACACTTAACCGACTGAGCCACCAAGTGCCCTCTTTTAAGAACTTTTAAAGTCATTAGGAAGATATCCAGTAAGTTTATCTAAACGAAAATTTTGTTGAGAAATCAGGGGAGAAAAGGATATCATTATCTTGGTACCCAAGAAAAGGTATGAGACTGAGTAGGACATTTATTACAGAATTAACTTCAACCTAAAATCATACAGATCTTATTCTTCGTAAGAAAATGAAGAATTTAAAAAAAATTGATTTTATGCCAACCTAAAACAAAACAAAAATGCCATGGGTGAGCACAGTAGTACCCACGTGCTGGGGCAATGTTTGTAAGGTTTGTTTAATATCTTTCCTCAGATGCTTCACCAGTAACTTTTGATGATTTATGCAGACAAATAGTTTGTTTACTACATTTATATGAGCTATACCAATTTGATAACAATTTTTGAAGGAGTTATAAGTCAGTTACCACACTTAGCACAGTTGCCAAATCTCTAAATCTTCTAACCTATCCTTCCTATAGAGCACTACTCAGATTCTCCATAGGATGTTAATAAAAGTTAGATTGGGGAAGAAAGAAGGGAAGTGAATTCAGAATTAAGTTTATTTAAAAGAGTCTTTTTTATAACCTTTTAAAAAAAGATGCAAATGTAATCTGATAGGCCAGGAAGCTCTAAGGTATGGGGGAGTAGGGTTATTTGTACTAAAAAGTTATTTGTACAAAAAGTTTAGGGTGTTAACACATACACATGTAAAGGTTAATATGCATGACAAATTGAAACTGTATACTCACATTTTTATATTTCAACTTTGGATTTCTTGAGTTAAATCCAGGAGAGTTATACCAAAATTTAGCAAAAGTACTGTCTCAGAAAAATACAGATTTACAGTTTCAAGCTGAAAGCAGGCAAAATACTATTTTTCATCCCCCACACCCCCCAAAGAGAAATTATTTTTGTATCACTCTTTGTAAAAAATATTTTTACAAGGCAAGTAGTAACAACTGGAGTGCTTTGACATGCTGCCAGCATTCACAGAGATTTAAAGGTATGGTCACGGCACAGCTACAAACCATATTTTAAAAGGGTTGGAAGCTGCTGTTTTATAACAAGGATATACTTATATGGACTTAAGCATGGGCCTCTGTTATAGGATTCCATGCAAGGATTAATCCATTTATGGTGGGAAATTTTTAGTTTTCAGCCAGCCCTAAACCAATCAAATTCTCTGGACAGATGTGTGCTATCTTCAAGTAACACTTTTCTTACAAAATGCTACTATCTCAATAGAAGGATTTATCAAAGATAAAAGACTCATTCTATTACTTACATGATGAATAACTATTATTCTAATGATATTACTATACTTTCAAAATGAAACGAATGACTATAAATTCAAAATCTTGGGTTTGTGTCCTAACATCTCATAAATATTTTTAGCTCTAGATATTACTTGGAAGTGTGTCCAGAAGACAGCAGTTCTTATTGAGTAAATATCAGGCATCCTTTTAACCTTTTATTTTTCTCTAGTCTTGTCATTACTGATGCAGTGAAGAAAGAGAGAGCTCACAGTTAAAGCATCATTGTCCACAAAGACGTATATGTCACAAAAGCACCACACTGTAGAGAAGACAGCCTGATGCAGCCCCCAAAGGTCACTGATCACAAGCACAGGAACATGGGTTTTAGCTTGTGTTCTGCCCTGTAGAAGGAGGTGTGATGAGAAAGGTTTTGGCAAAAAATTTGGGTCCAAATTCCAGCTCTGCTGTCTATTAGCCATGGCTCTGGTAAGTCATTTAATTTCCCTAAATCTTTGATTTCTCATATATAAAATGGAATACTATCACTTACCTCAAAGGGTATTATGAAGATTAGTTACAATCAGGGACATAAAATGCCGTGGTAAGCAGAATTCTAAGATGGCCCCTCTGACCTGTACCCTCTGGTGTTACCCCCATGATTATGTTACTATGTATGACAAAGGGAGATTACCCAGGTGTACCAAATTTAATCACATGAGTCCTTTGAAAACATAAATTTTCTCTGGCTGGGCACAGAAGAGGAAGCCCGATAGATTTAAGGCACAGAAAGGATTCTAAGCGCTGTTAGTGACTTTGAAGACAGAGGTGGCCTTGTGCCAAGGAATGTGGGTCGCTCCTAGAAGCTGGGAACAGCCCCTAACTGACAGCCAGCAAAGAAACGGGACAATCTACAACCACAGGAAATGAAGGAAATGAATTCTACCAACATCACAAATGAATCTCGAAGCAAATTCTGACCCCACTTTCCAGATTAGAGCCCAACCTGGCCAAAACCTGCTTTCAACCTTTGAAATCCTAAGCAGAGAATCCAGCTAAGACTGCCTTGATTTCTTGCCTAAAGCATAAATGGAATCCATTAATAACTGTTGTTTTAACCTGCTAAATTTGTAGTAATTTTGTTATGCAGCAATAGAAAATCATTACAAGTGCTTATTAGTGTGTGACACATAGGAAATTTCATAAATTATATTTCTTATTAATATCTAATAGGCTCAGACAAGTCATTTTAACTTCCTTGGGTTTTAGGTCTTTGATCTAAAAAATAAGGTCTGACTAGCTAAGTTCCAAGTTCCCACTCTAAACTTCCATAAGTCTAAGAATTCATTTTTAGATGAATTCTCATTAATTCATTTTCCACAACTGTTGCAACACACCTTGAACAGGCAATCATGCCTGCTGGATCTCTTCCTTTCACTCTCCAGATCCATTCTGCACCCTTCTGCACAGTACCCTGAGCCATGCTCTAGGAGGCTGTCCCCAGCATTGGAAGATACCAGCAGGAAATCTGAGTGATGAAGAACAGTGAGGTCTAAGGATTTATTTCCTGGCTTCCTACAAGTGTACAAGGTGCTCAGGCCAAAAATGACCCCTTACTTTACTTGGGGATATGTAGAAGCAGGGAAGAAGGTGCCAAGGACTGAAATGTGCCACCCCAATCCCCTGATGCGTTTGTTGAGGCCCTAACCCCTAGTGTGATGTATTTGTAGATACAGCCTTTGGGAGGTAAATTCAAATGAGGTCATAAGAGTAGGGCTCTAATCTGATAGGACTGGTGGCCTTGTAAGAAGATGAAGAGAGAAATCTCTCCATGTGCATGCACAGAGACACGTGAGGACACGGAGAGAAGGTGGCTGTCTGCAGCAAGAAGAGGTTTCTCACAGAACCCAGCCATGCTCTGCTACTGAACTTCTTGCACTTCCAGCCTCCAGAACTAGAAGACACTATGTCTCTGTTGTCTCAGCCACCCAGTCTATGGGATTTTGCTAAGGGAGCCTGAGCTGACCTAGACAGGGAGTAAGGAAGAGTTCTCAGAGGTAATGCTTGATCTGAGACTTGAAGAATAGTAAGGACTTTTTGTTTCATGATGGTAAGATGTAGGGTCTTTCCCGTAAAAGAAACACACACACACACACACACACACAAAACCTATAAGAATTTCAGGGAACAGCATGTAGCTCAGCAGCTGATGCACAGTGTTTAGAAGGGAAGCAGGAGAGGAGACTACACAAGCAAGCAGGAGTTGAGGTTTGAGGTCAAAGATTTTGCCTAAAGGATCAAGCCCAGTGGGAAAGCAATGAAGGTTCTTAAGCTATTGGTAAGTACACAGTTGTATCCGTTTTCAAGACCATTCTATGGCTGCGTGGAAGTGAGATTGCTAAAAAGTGCTGAATAATTTAGCTCTGATTTTTATAATGTGTCCCATGAAGCCCTAAAGGTCCTAGAAGTCAACAGTTACCATGAAGATGGAAGAGGAAGCTCAGTGAACAGGATCCTAGGGCTCTATGTCCACTTTAATCACAGCAGTTCTACGGCCCTGGACCAGACCTGGAATGATTATTACACTGAGGACAACTGGCCTAGCATATTTTACTTCAATGACTGTACTAAAAATGGCTCATCTGGAGGTCAAAGGCACCTGCCCTCTAGCCTTCCAGTTATGGAGAAAAAGTCAGGGAATTATCAAGAATTTTGAGAGAGAAATGTGTCTGGATTCATGCCAGGAATAAGACAGAACTACTAAATAATAGCTTCTGGACAAACAGTATAAAACTCAAGTGAGGTTGGAGACTGTGGCAGAACCTTAGTCTATTAGGGCTCCTAACAGATTCTCAGAGTATATGAAGGTAAGTAAATGGAAAAATTAAAATTAAAAAGTGATTTTCATGCTACAGAAGTCAGCTCTTCTCTGACATTTTTATCTGAAAGTCTCAGATTATAGTCTGGATAGACTAGAAGAGAAGAGAAGAGAATACAGTCTGCAATAGAAAAATCATATAGTACAAACAAGAATTACTCTAAACTAACCTTCTGCTTTAGAGAAAAGATGCTATCACTTAGGAATGCTACCACTTAGGAATGAGCTTTAAAAATGTCATTAGCAGTTTTTGGCAACTGTAGTCAACATAAAAAGATTTTTTTGATTGTACAGTAAGAATCATGCCCAGCAGAGGGCAGTGCGACTCTCTACACAGCCTACAAGTAAATGGTGTGCACCTTAGGAGCTAAAGTATTCTAATCCATTCAATCTATTTTGTGTCTAGTGACTTTACCTTTCAAAACCATAACAGACATGCTGCCTAACTGCTATGTCCCTTGAAAAGGGGGCACAGGAAAGACCCATGAAAGTCTTGTAGTTAAAAACCGTGTAATTAAAAACCTCCCTGGAAAATTTTAGCTCCCTACAAATAAAGACCTGTACCATCTATTCTGTACCATCTATTCTAACAGGTTTCTGTTGCCTTCACTATTTATTTATTTATTTATAAAAGATTTTATTTACTTATTTGACAGAGATCACAGTAGGCAGAGAGAGAGAGAGAGAGAGAGAGAGAGAGAGAGAGAGAGAAGCAGGCTCCCCGCTGAGCAGAGAGCCCAACGAGGGGCTCGATCCCAGAACCCTGGGATCATGACCTGAGCTGAAGGTAGAGGCTTTAACCCACTGAGCCACTCAGGCATCCCTGCCTTCGCTACTTAAAACTGTCTTTGTTTCCTAAAACTTGCTAAATGAACTAACTTTAAAAAGAGCCTAATATCTCAAATTTTGTTTACATTCTCCTTTTTTTACATTGTATACAGTCCCAATAGCAGATTAAATTTTTTATTCTAGAGTTTTCTATGGAAATGCAATACAGAACTGGTTCTCA
Source organism: Enhydra lutris kenyoni (assembly GCF_002288905.1). NCBI lineage: Eukaryota > Metazoa > Chordata > Mammalia > Carnivora > Mustelidae > Enhydra > Enhydra lutris. The sequence goes on from NW_019154111.1 coordinate 24,080,166, forward strand.
AGTGATATTTATTCTAATAAGGCGTCTGCCATCCTAATAATGTATAGTTGATGACTAACTTTTTATCCTCATCCTAATGATGTATAGCTGATGACTTTTTTCTTCTAACAATAACATGCTGATATTCTAACTTTGAACAGATTTATAAACTACTATTACAGTCCTTGACAGCCACTGATGAACAACACTTATATTCTTTATAAGAACAGGTTTAAAATAGTAATTTTTAAATTTATATGACCTACTATCACTTTAAAATATGTAAATAAGATCTACACAAAATTCACATTTTTGTTTTCAAAAATTCACATTTTTGGGGCACCTGGGTGGCTCAGTGGGTTAAGCCGCTGCCTTCGGCTCAGGTCATGATCTCAGAGTCCTGGGATCGAGCCCCGCATCGGGCTCTCTGCTCTCTAGGGGAGCCTGCTTCCTCCTCTCTCTCTGCCTGCCTCTCTGCCTGCTTGTGATCTCTCTGTCAAATAAATAAATAAAATCTTTAAAAAAAAAAAAAAAAAAATTCACATTTTTGATCCACTAACATTTGTCTGCCATGTATGTGCACTTGATTCAAGCCAAGACCATGGAAATGAATTATTTTTTTAAATTTAAGTGTTTCAAAGTTTCTCAGTAGTAAATTTATAGCTGAAAATTTCGAAGAGCCCTTAGGTTCAAGTCTACGTCCTGGCAACTAACACATGGATGCTTAATTAGCCATATTTATTGTTTATTGCAAATATACAGATAAGATGTGCAAAGTTACCAGTTTTTAAGAAAAGAACAATAATTAAAATAAACAGTGACAGATTACCATAAACTTATTTGCCACTCAGAAAAGAGACATATTCAGTAATCTAAACTCATAGGAAATCTGAAGGACAGCAAATAAACAATTCCAAATATAGTTACTATGATCTAATTAGCCCAGTCACACTTAATGATAGGAAGACAAAATAGATTTTTTTAAAATTTATTTCTTAGAAAAGACTATGACAGATCTACCTCTTAGCACCATGCTAGAGAATTTGCAAGAGATCTCCACTGCCTGAGGAAGCAGTGTCAAAGAGCAGAAATTATTCATGTGCTTATAGTTTTTAGAACATTACCTCCAGAAGTGTAGTTCGAATCCTTCACATTTTTCTTTGCATTTTAAACAGGGGGCTCCAAATCCTTGCTCATGACCTAAGCCCATCTGTTAAGGAGAAAACAATGTGTATTATAATAGTTTTTAAAAATCTTATCAATTCAATAAATTCCACTTAACCACTCCTATTGCTATAATTTCAAACAAATCTTTTATGAGTATCACATTATTTGGTTAATGATGACACCTAGATACGGATATGGGGACTAGAAATACCTACACAACATACCTTTAATTCTTATTGGCTTTTTCATGAAAAGCACCAGAATACAACTGTGTAGAAGACTATAAATACTGCAAGTTGCAAAAAAGTCATAAATTTATCTCTTTGGCTACTACATGCCCTGTATACAATAGGAACAGGGAGCAAAGAGCCAGAGCTTAGAAAGCAAGTCTGCCCCCAATTAACATATTTTGCAGCAAACAAGGAATATGAAAAAGATTTTAGGAATTGTGATTAAAATAATATTATTTCATTTTATTATTTACTATTAATTTATTTTATTAATACATGATCAATTTTATCATTTATAATATCACATTTATTCAAAATATTATTTATTATAAGTATAATAATAATAGCAAGAAGCATATATTGAATGCCAGAAATAGAAGTAAGCACTTACCTAAATCTTAAAAAAATCTCATAAAATGCTTATAAAGTAGGCAATGTTATTCTCTATTTTAGAGATGACAACTGAAATTCAGAGAGGTTAAAGAACTTATTTAAGCTCAAAGTGTAAATAAATGGTAGAGAAGTGATCTGGGTCCAGGTCTTTCTGACGCTGAAGCCTGTGCTTTTATGCCGAGGGTGGGAATAGAAGGGATGTACTATTGCCCTTATTATAGCAAACTATTTTTTAATCATATTAAATAATAATTCTTGGAAACTTGCTGAGACATGACTTAATAAACAGAAAAGGAGAAGGTGCAGAAGAGGGAAGGACACAAGAAGATCATGAAAGCTCTTTTACCCAACTATTGATATTAGAGTAAAAAAGACCAGCCCACTTTACATCAGCACATCGGCAAATCACCAGTGACCAGGTCACTCTGTATTTTAAATATCACATCGTGACTGTTTACAAATTCATTACCACCTAGTGCCTGGAGTAAGAGTTCAAGTTGTGTTTTTGCTATGCAATCCAAACCACACTGTTACTTGTTCCTTGAAAGATCAGTCTGACCATGCCCTCAAGTTTAGATGAAGCCCTTCCTTTTTTTCTGAAGAAAATGACCACATCCTCTTACCATAACTAAGGTCTACCCAGCTACTCAGGGGAAACAACATTAATTTTAAGTCAGGTCATCTCAAGCATACTCTCTAAAGGTGATAAAAATCTGTCCAGTACTAACTAAACTTCATCACTTTTGCCATGTCCCCATTACCAAAATCTAAAAAGATTTTGAAGTTGTATGCTTTAATACTAGGTGACACTTTCTTTTGCTTGCTCGCTTCTTTTCTTGCCTTTTTTTAGGGAATCAAATTGTTTCCTTGTCACTGATGATCACAGCTCACAGTACAGAAATAAAGTGGTTTAAGCAAAAGAGAGAGAAACCCATTATTTGAATTTTCTTTTCTTTTTTAAGATTCTATTTATTTATTTGAAAGAGAGAGAACATGAAAGCCAGATGCCGGACTCGATCCCTGCACCCGGGCATCATGACCTGAGCTGAAGCAGACGCTTAACTGAGCCACCCAGGTACCCCTGAGTTTTCCGGTCTTTGTAAGGAACGTGATTAAAGAGTTTTCTCCATTACGATATCCAGACTAAAATGAATGGCAAATCTAAAAAAGGGTACTCTTTTTTAAGCTCTTTCTAATTTTCCATTACAGGAAAGTTAACAATCCTGAATTCACCGGGTGTATAGATTTCCTTCAGAGGGTGTTTCATGTATTCCTACCAAACTCTGATCCCAAATAAAAATTATCATATGGTTTCACTTATTTGTGGAGCCTAACAAATAGCATGGAGGACAAGGGGAGTTAGAGAGGAGAAGGGAGTTGGGGGAAATTGGAAGGGGAGGTGAACCATGAGAGACTATAGACTCTGAAAAACAATCTGAGGGGTTTGAAGCGGCAGCGGGTGGGAGGTTGAGGGAACCAGGTGGTGGATATTGGAGAGGGCCAGTCAACAGCTTGCTAACCTAACACTCCTCGTCAGGCCGGTACTCCACTGCGCTGCGGGTGGACCTCTGCAGAACATCAGGTGCAAACCCGTCAGTTTTCAAAAGATTCCCTGGCCCATTTCTGCTTCAAGGAAAAGGACTACAAGCCTCTAAATGCAGATGACTGAGAGCTTTAGACTGGGAATGTACAAATGTGTCAGGAAGGCTGGGGAGGCTCTTTGGAACAAATGATGCTTGAACTGAGCTGAAAGGATGAACAGCACCTGACTCAGTAGAGAGAGGAAAAAGCACATTTAAGGCAGAGGGGACACCTAATGTCAAGGTCTGTGGCAGAAGAGGGCATTGTTAGAGCTGGGACACCTTAGGGCACTCGAAAGGTGATCGAATCAGACTTGCAGCAGGCTGGAGTGGGCTTTTTTTTTCTTTCTCCTTTTCTTTTCCTTCTCCCAAGGAAGAAATAATCTTCTGAGGATGAGACTGGTAAGGAACAAGCACTGGAGGAAAGCCATGCAGGCAGTGGAGGGGATGGGTGGGGACTGGGGTTGCAAGAGCCCTCAAGCTTGGCTTGCTGTGCCACAGAGCCCCTTCTGCGGAGACCAGGAACCTGGCTCTGAGCAAAGCAGCCATTTGAGGAGAGGGCTCTGCAGCCTGCCCCAGAGAGCTCAGGAAGCACTGCTCCAGGGTCCCGCAGGCCACCCACCCCACACCCCGGGTTGAGCCTGAAAGGCCAATGAAATCTCTATCTAGGTTCCTTGGTCCAGTACAGGTTATGACTACCTGAAGAGAGTGGCCCTCCCACCTTTCCAAACACAGTTTCATTTTCCCCAAATGCTCAGACACAAGGAGGGAGGCGAATCTGAAAATATCACAGAGAAGGAACGAGTAAATGAAAGAGAGCGGAATGAGATCACGGCAATATGATACACTCTCCTGCCATAATTCAATAAAAGCAGTTCTAATTAAAAATAACATACAAATGAAAAAGACACCTAGGATTCAAAACCATTGTTCATAGCTAAAGGGATTAGAGAGAGTTTCAGACTGGAAAGTTGTTTTCCTAGAGGAATTTCATTAAATTATTTTATAGCTATTATTTAACTATAAAACTTTAACTTCCTTGAAACCCAGCAATAAAGATCTCTAACCTATGCCACTTCTTGGGTGAGACCTTCTTCCATATTCTGACTCTCTTTATCAACCTCTGTTAGGATAAAGAGGCACAATGCCACTAATAACAAAGATACACCGTTCTTACTCTTACTTACCAGGTCCACACCTAGAATGCAATGTGTTCTCTAATCCTGTTAATTCCGATTTATATGAGAAAACTGCACCAGAGCGGACGTATCTCTACTGGTGTGAGGCAAACTTCTGTTTCTGTTTCTACCACAACTTTGGCATTTAGGCATCTGCTATCCTTCCCTTCACAAGTCAAACATATTTCAGATGAAGGAAAGTGTGCTCATTCTACTCAATAACAAAATGAGTTTCCGAACCAGAGCTGCCCAGGCACAGTTTCTCGGGTCCTATTCCCAGGCTTCTTTGGGAAGAGGTCATAGGAGCCGGATTCCCCCAACTCTTCCTAATCTTAGTCCAACGGTCTGAAACTCCATTATCCTCAGCCAGTTTCTCTCCCTCCTTCACTTTTGTGTTCAGGATTCCTGGAAGCGCAGGATCCCAGATTCTTCTCCCTATATCTCTTCCATCTCCTTTTTCCTCAACACAGGCTGCACCTTCTGGTTAGCATCCTTGTGTCCTCAAGGGCCCTGGCTGCGACTCTTAGATATCCAGATCATATAGGTTAGATTCTGCCCAGGCATCTGGGCTTGAGAATTCTTGGGGAGGGGTAAGAACAGGGAAGGCGTTATTTAATGATCCCCAGGATGTGTGCAGGGGAATGTGGGAGGGAGTGGTGAAGGGGAGGGGGCACCCAGAAAGTACTGGCTCCTCAGCTAAGGCAAGTGAAGCTAAATGAAGTCCAGATCCCTGGACTAATACAAACACCAAGATATGTATGCTCACATGTAATAACATGTTGTGAGAATTAGCTATGCCAGGTATTAAGGAAATGATCAAGATCTACATAGCTAACCAGAGAATGAAAATGCAAAAAGAGCTCCTGCAAGAGTCAGGATGTCCCTGGGTCCCAGGGTGTCCCTGACAAGTCCAATGATTTCAGAAGTCATTTTTCTTCTCTGAGCTTCTTCGTGTAGACAGTGAAGGAACTGAGATCAATTCTAACAAGCTTTTAATTCTAAAATTATGACTGCAAATCAGGTTTCAGATTAACTTGATCTGAATTTGTTATTCAGCATGGTTTTCTGCTTAACATTTAAACACTAAGTAGACAATAGTCATTTGAGAAAGCTGATAGATTATTGGCTCCTATAGGTCAGAATCATTTGGAATTCAGTTTGGAAGAGTAGTTTATAAAGGAAACAAAAAGTTTAAATTCTGAGGGATAAGACACAGTTCTGTTGCACGTAATTATTTTAGCAGCAAATGTGATATGGTATTCCCTGCAGAGTCAACACTTGGTGCGTTAAAAAAACATGTTTTTCATAAGCACACACGTCCCAAAGCTCTCTACTTCATATAATTTTAGTAACACTTTCTGGCCAGTATCAATACAAGGATATAACAGATTAATTTCTCTTCAGCGTCCAAAAGAGCAAATCCTTTGGGTTGACTGTATTTGGAAAAACTATAGTCAGGCTTTGGGAATACCTATCAAAGTTCTTTCAGAAAATAAAAATGACTCTATAGTATTTATCCTGAAATACTAGTCTTAGACAAATAAGATTTTTAAAATATGCTTAACTAAAGGTTCCAGATCCTGAACTTACATTACCATGATCTATGCCTCAAAACATCCCTTGTCCCCTGCTTATTCTAGGGTAAAAAGTGGGAATGGAATCAATTTCTCCATATTCATAATTTCAGGTAACCAGATATGTTGGCAACATTTCAAGTGACCCTGCTGACCCAGGAAAGAGTATTGTATGTCAGATACTTTAAAGAAAAAAGAAAGAAGGGTAGGGAACATCTGGTATTTCAAACATGGTCTGAATTGATTTGACGATAATTTAAGTCTGGAAGATATTATGCAGTATTCAGGGTGAGATCATCTGATTCATGCTGTTTTCATAACCAAATTTCCCTCTGGAGCAAAGAATCATATGTGGTTACTAAACAAGCAAGTGTTACTAAGACTTCTTCAATCATTTTGGAATGAAACAGACCTAGGTAGATTATAGGAAATATACATATCTTCTCTTTCTCTCTGTACATGTGCATGTTATTTACCTACTTATCACGTATGCAGACATACATATATTCATATTACAGTCTTAAAGAAGCATTTTAGATCTCGTTCAAACAAGTGAGTATTCTGAACAAAGGAACATTTCCAAAAAAATAATTTCTCTCAGCACATGGCTCTTTTAAAAACTTGGTGTGATCTGAGAAGTTCCTCCAACCTGAATCTATTTGATTCATCGGTGACACAAAAATTTAAATTGTTTTAGAATTTTTGTTCATTGGCTGCTTCCCAATCTCTACCAAGATTTGCAGTACCCACCCCCAACCCCCAGAAAACCAGACTTAAATATAAAAACAGAGGCATCCTTCAACTTTTGGGTAGTTTGGTAAATTTCTTAGATGAGAATACAAAGAAATAATTTATGATTAAGAGCTACTATTAATCATTTCTAGCAAAATTGCTATATCTTTTTTTTTTGCTTGCAAGAACAAAAGCTTTCCATCTCTCATTTAAGTTCAACATACTTAAAAGGAAGAAGGAAGAAAAAGTTGTCACCACTCACTTAGTTGTACAAGCTGGGGCCCAGAGTCCTCCTTGTCCCTGGCTAGCCTTGCTTACTATGCTCCAAGTCTTGCTGGTCTCTCCTCTAAAGACTCCATGGTTTATTCCCCTCACCTCCACTCCACTGCTCAGTTTCACACTTCTACCATGTCAACCTGGGACCACTCTTCTCAATGATCACTCCCTTTGATGGTGTCTTACTGCCACTCTCAAAATTATTTTAATAAAATCTAAAGATGATCACAACATTCCCCTTGTTAGATGCTTTTACTTAGTTCAATGAATTCCACAAGTCTTAACATGGCAGAGAAGGTTGTTTTCAATCCACACCTCTCTCTTGTTCCTTCTACTCTCTTCCTCACAAAGCTCTGCTTCCCAAAGGAGCTTCTCCCCTTTGTTGGATCTCATTCCTTCTCCTCCCTCTGGAAAAATCCTAGTTTGTACATACCCAACTCAAACATCAGTTACTATGCGATGGCCTTCTTGGACTATTCTTAGCCAAATACTATATCCCCATCAGTCTATTACTTAGTCCTTTTTTACTGTACTATGACTGTTTAACCTCAGTTTACCCCATTAGATTATAAGTTTCTTGTTCATATTTGAATCCTCATGCTTGCCACAGGGCCCAAACTTGACAGAAATGCCAGAAAGTTTCATTTAATATTTGCCTTAATTATCTAATGACCTTTAACATAGTACTTTTATCTCACAAGTTCACATAGTATTTTTACCCCAGGAAATCCCATTGGATTTCAAAAAAGAGAAAAAAAGAAAAGCAGCTCTGGTAGGGCTAGTTATTGCTCAGCATGGTTCTAAGATGGATCATCTCATTTTATCCTCGCAACAACCCTATGAAAGTCTCTGAGATACTATTAATTATCATCTGCATTTTCATCCAGATGAAGAAACCAAAGCAGAGAATTTTTAATTTGCCCCAGGTTAATTAACTTAACTTAATTCTTAAGTTGCATTGCAGAATGCCTATTCTTAACCATTAGTGCCTAAATGTAGGTCATGAACATGGAAAGATCCTGGAGATAACTACTTAGTAACTTAGTACTACTTAGTAAGTTAGTTTTTTAACTACTTAGTAAGTTAATTTTTTAAAAATAGAAAGAAATAGAATATTTAACTTGAGACCACGGATTATAGCTCAAGAATAGAATAATCAATTAAGGGTCTTTAGTTATAAGATACGACTTATACAGAAGCATATGGGAATAAAACTCTTCACTGTAGATTCTAGGATTCATTTCCATATTCCTTCAGTTTTTCAGTGCCGTAAGTGCAAAGCCAGAGCCCTACATGAATCTGTATCATAAAATTCACTGTGAGCCAAATGGACCGACGTTTTTATTCACACACAGTAGTATACCATCACATAGATTATTGTGTTAGGAAAGAAAAGGAAACAAGTGATCTTTCAACCTAAATAGTTTATACTAAATTATATTCTGGAGGTACTGTGTCACTCTTCCTGGAACTTTAACAAATTAAGTAGATAACTCCCACTCAATCTGTCCCTACTTTTTTTTAAGGCAGTACCAGAATCAGGTAAGCGAATACGGACTGTCACCAAGGCAACTTGTCTACTTCAGTCTGAGATGTAATCGGGTGACAGCAGATCTCCTAAGACATCTATACAATTTCAATAAATATGATAACTTTTTGACAAAGATCAGAAGTAGATCCTGCTGCTTTTTTCTAGTTCTGATAGGATACCTTGAAACATTTCTAACTATGCTTTTTCTTCATGAGCAGTGGTGATTGTGATGGTGGAGCTAAAAGTACCTCTACCACCATTTGTTAAGGTGTTAGCACTGCCGGCACAGCACATATACCATCCCATTCAGTTCTCCAGACAAGCTATGGCAAAGTGTTTTCTTCTCTTTTTCACAAAGAAGGGAAGTAGGATTTGGACAGATTGAGTAATTTGTCCAAGGCTGCCCAACTAGCAAGTGGTAGAACTGAGACTTGAATCTTAGCAATTATAACTCCAAGTCCTGAGCTCTTTACTCCAAAGCCATCATTTTTTCTTCTCCAAAATGAGAGTTTGAAGATAAATAATAATTTAAATAAGTAATATTTCTCATGTGTACCTTCTCTGGAACATTCGGTTTTGATCTGAAAAACTGTCTATTCCTCACTAGCCAGGAGCTCCTCCTTCCTGGACAAATGTGAGACTGGTTATAAGGAACCTGAATGTCTGCACACCAGCTGCACTAACACTGAAGGCCCTGAGGTGATTATTCACACATGCGGGAAGGCCTGCAGAAGAATGGGGTGCAAGTCAAGGAAAATCTCCAGGGTCCTGACACAAAATAGGTCTCTTCCAATGTTATATCAAGAGAAAAAATGTTTTAAGAGAAACAATGAATCCAAAATATATTTATGTCATCCCCTGGAAAAAATAAAATAAATAAAACAATGAAATAAAGATGAACAAATTAAATTTCAAAGTTGGAAGATGCTTATTCAAACTAGTAGACTCAACATTAATACTGAAAATTATTTGCTATGTTATATATCTATTATCTATATATATATTATCTATATATACATTATATAGAATATATATATATACATATATATATATGTATATATATATATTTATAACCTATATACACATTACATAGAAGATACCATGTAGTGGCCGAAGGTAATATAATGAGGTAAAAATTGAAATAATACTTTTCATTTTTTTCAGATCACTAAATTTCTAGATTTATAATGTTAAATGTCTGTACTGGTTACAAATTACCCCCAAAACTCAGGGCCCAAAATAAACATTATGATCTCACAGTTTCTGTGGGTCAGGCCATCTGGGAGCAGCTTAATGAGGTGAACTGGCTCAGAGCCTCTTGCCACATTGCAATCAGGGGTCAGTTAGGGATGCAGTCACATCATAAGGCCCAAATGGGGCGCACCCAAGACAGAAGCTGTGGCCTTTAATCTTGGAAGGGACATATAATCATTTCTGCCATGTTATACTTTTTGGTAGCAATTGACCAGGTTCAGCTGACACTCAAGGGGAGGGAAATGCACAGGGTATGAATTCATGTGGTTGTGAATCAAATGGGGGCCATCTTAGAAGCTGCCTTGGGGCACCTGGATGGCTCAGTTGAGTCAGTTAAGCATCGGACCCTTGGTTTTGGCTCAGGTCATGATCTCGGGGTCCTGAGATTAAGCCCTACAATGGGCTCTGTGCTCAGTGTGGAGTCTGCTTGAGGTTCTCTCTCTCCCCCTCCCCCTGCTTCCTCTCCCCCTCCCCCTGCTCTCTCTCAACTAAACAAATCTTAAAAAGAAAATAAAAAGCTGTCTTCTACAACCTCTTTTCTGTTTTGATTTTAAATCCAAAGACAAGTGATTTGTGATGAGACAGACATATTACAAAGGGAGGGGATATAGGGTGTGCTTATCTACCACTCATCTTTATTTTTTTTCCATTTCAAATGTTTAAGTGTCTCTTCACCCAAACGGGCATAGTGAACAGAACTTTGCCCCTTCCTTATAAATATTTTTATTCCTCTCAATTTGTTAGCTGTTCACTCAGTCAGGAGCAGGGAACAATCTTCCAGAAGATAGGGTAGAATATGATTTTTAGTCTCTAAGTCTTATTTTCCATTGATCTCAGCACATATACATACTTTTGGTAATACATATATACATATACATACTGCTTGTGTTTTAGAACACAATCATAAATTGGAATATAAAATGTCAAGTTTGAATAGCAAGAAATTTTCAGAAATCTATTCAAGAGAAAAATTTTACTATTTTTATACTATGCCATAGTCCTCCTTAATAAATACATTAAAAATAGAAAAAAGATTTATATAAACTTTATTCTATTACATAAATTTATTTGATGATAGAGTTAAGGAAAAAAAATTATAGCACTTCTTTGTGATGTCAGGATGCAAATTACTTGATTCCAATTAGGCAGTAGTTATAGTCAGGAGTTCCTAACTGTACCGCTTACCTATTCAAAGCCTAATGTAACCTTACAGTATTATGAGGGAAAAAATAACTTAGAAAAATCTACACTTATTTTAGGTAAGCAAATGATTAAAAATGTATTGTTTGTTCAGTTTATACTAGTTCCTTATAAACATTTTTCAAACTGACTATCAAATTGTTTTTATACTATTGCTTAAAAGAAGTTGCTTGAAATGTTCACCAATAGAATACCTCCTCACAGACTCTATTCAAAGAAGGCATTATCCTCAATCTGTTACGTTGAGAAGGACAATCCAGGCTATAACAATGTCACAATAACAGGTTATGATTGCTACTGAAATGATTTCTTAATTAGGATCAGCTGAGCTCTGGCTCCATGGAAGGACACTGCAGTGGCATGTGCTTTTATACACAGCCCTCAAAACCTCCCAATTATTAGCTATAAGGGATTTTTAAAACCTGATTCCAAAAGGCATCTCTAGTAGTCCCTTAAAAGAATTTAGATCATAACAAGCAATCCTAATTTGGTCTTGTGTCACTACCTCAACAGCTGACTCTAAAAAGTGTATCCCACACATGGCTGTATCGTCAGAGGCTCTTATTAATACTCTGTATGTCCTAAAACTTGAGTGTTGCCATCATTTTTGCCAGGCCTAAGGGCTATAATATTATTTCTTTAGGAGTAACTTGTTATAACAAATGAATGAGGGTATGGGGAAGGTAACTATATACTTGTTTTACTTATTGCCCTTAACTGCTTATCTAATCAGAACACATACAGGAAGAGAGCAGAACAGGTGTGCTTTTACAGAAAATGAAGGGAAAGGCTTGAGGCACTGGCTGAGCCATCGAGGAGGCTGCCCATGGGAACAAGAGGGTCCAAAGGAGCCTGGAGAGTCAAGCCCAATGGAGAGAAGCATAGAAAAAGAGGGGTTGGGGAGGATAAGAAGCACAAAAGGACAGTCTTCTCATTTTCCACTTTAGCCCAGAATTGGCATTCAGGGACATTTAGAAAAAAAAAAACAAAGTCCAATAGCATAGACAGGGGTCTTGGAAACTGCATGTTGTCACAAAATTCTTGATGATATATTCAGGTGCCTGTTAAAGGGTTTGAAGTTATATGCAGAATTTTCTTCCTTCTAGGTTGAATTTCTTGATAGTGATCACGATTCATCTATTTATTGTCTATGTGCAAGCACCATACTTCGTGCTTTAAAATGTCCATTTCAATTATCCTTATACCCCTGAGAGATCGGTAATTGTAACCCATTTTCTGATCAAGATCCCAAGGTTTAGAGTGTTAAGTAACTTTGCCAAATTCACCCAGCTTGTAAGTGTCAGGGCAAAGAAATGAACCCGGAATTCTAAAGCTGATAACTGCTGCAGTTCAGCTTCTCCAAACATTTACTTATTGATGTCAAAGTCTAGTTACCTAAACAAAACTGATCAGGGAACATTAACAGCATTAATAATTAACACTTATTAAGCACTTGCTAACTGTGCTGTTTACATGCATTGCTTTGTTTAATGACAAAATTACCCAATAAGGAAGTATTTTCCATGTTTTATAGATAAGCTCCCTGAAGCTAATAAAGCTAAAAAACTTGCCCAAATTTCTAGGGGTGTATCAAACCGAAATTCAAACCTCTGTCTAGAGCCATCAAAGTCTGTTCTGCAGCCTCTAAAGTCCCTAACTGTACTCCACTAGAGTGGGCAACAGTGACCACAGGAGGATCCTATCCTCTGGGTTGACTTCATCTGGTCCATGAGAAAGTACCAACAAATAACATCTCTATTGTTTTCACCTGTGACATCTTAAAAGCAATATGGATATTAAGCCATCAAAATCTGTCTTGCCTGACTTTACCTTTAATTTCTCCTAATTTCTCCTGGGTTAATTTTCTATTCTGCTACCAATGGCACAATCTAACACATAGCAACATTTGAATATTTGTGAAACCTACTTTCAATTTGTTGCAGTAACAGAATTTGTAACTCCTCTTAGAAATCTTTGGCAACTTGCCATTCCCCAGAAAAATGAGCCCTACATTTATTTACATGGAGATCACATGACTTAGGTGGAGTGAGTTTGAAGAGGTCTGAGTCTAAAGGCTAACAGAAGAATGCCTAGAATGAGAAAAGGATCCTCTAAAAATCAACCAAGGGATACTGCAAGGTTAATTTTCCTTTATAATTTTTCAAGAGCTTTTGAAATATCAGTAGTCTGTGATATTGTGTAGAATATCTTCTCAGAATAGACTCTGATACATGAGAGATCTTCAGGAAATTATGCTTCAGCCCACAAAATTCAACAGTCCCATTTTGGCATGTGTGCTGGATTGAAGTAATGATCCCAATTCTTCATTGTCAGGTAGCAGTATTAAACATTCTCACCCCTTATTATGCTTAGTGAAATAAGTCAATCAGAGAAAGACAATTATCATGTGATCTCCCTGATATGAGGAAGTTGAGAGGCAACATGGGGGGTTTGGGGGTAGGAAAAGAATAAATGAAACAAGATGGGATCGGGAGGGAGACAAACCATAAGAGACTCAATCTCACAAAACAAACTGAGGGTTGCGGGGGGTGGGGGGTAGAGAGAGGGTGGTGGGGTTATGGACATTGGGGAAGGTACGTGCTATGAAGTGTGTAAACTTGGCGATTCACAGACCCGTACCCCTAGGGCTAATAATACATTATATGTTAATAAAAAAATAAAAAATTATAAAAAAAAATTCACACCCTTGCCATAGCCTCACAGTCACTAGAATGGACTGCTCCTCTCTTTGACTTGAGTTTGGATACATGGCTATTGGGGAATAGCAGAGGCTTAAAGTGTGTTCCTACAGTTGGGCATGCCCTCTACCACTCCAGCCTTTACTTCAGGGATCCCATGATCTAAAGAGGATAAAAGATATATGGAGTCAAAGTGGTCCCAACCCACAACCTGGAACCAAACCCAGCCTACACAAACTAGACCCCAGTGTGAAATTTCCACCTCTACTTCAAGAGATGATATAGTGTAATAAATAAGAATCAGGGTTAGGATGGAGAAACATATCCTTAACAGCAAGTTCAGTGACACACTTCCACAATTTGAGCCTGTAACTGAGGAAAACCAGAAATTACTGCAGATCACCTACCTTGGCTTTATTTTAGAAGAGTCAAACTGAATATGTTGATGGGGTAAATAACAAAGGTTTACTGACTTTTTCCCTTTTCACTGACTCTTCTCTTGGTTCATGCTATTTATTCTTCCTGCAGTGCCTTCTTTGCCTAATGAAACCCTCTTTACCCAATAGGAGTTAGTTGTTGTTGTTTTTAAAGATTTTATTTGACACACAGAGAGAGAGAGAGAGTGCACAAGCAGGGGGAGAGGCAGAGGAAGGGGAAAAGCAGGCTCCCTGCAGAGCAAGGGAAGCCCGATGTGGGACTCGATCCCAGGACCCCAGGATCATGACCTGAGCCGAAGGCAGTGGCTTAACCCACTGAGCCACCCAGGTGCCCAATAGGAGTTAGTTTAAATGTTGTTTCTTCCATAGAACACTCCCAAATCCATCCAAGTTAATTACTGCTGCTTTGGAGACTTCATAATAGTTGTTGGTATTCCTGTGATTGCAGTGCTACTCAAAAATGTGGCAGTCTGTGAACTACTGGTTATTAGTCTGTGGTGAGACATATAAAGAAACTGAGAGTAAGCTATGAGGGATTATTAGCAATTTGACAGTAATTTTATGGTGATGCAGTTAATAATTTTTTAATTGGCCTCCTCTTTCTTTTTTCTTTTAGCAATTCATTTTTAGTTTAGTTTTTTTTTTTTTTTTAAATACTGGCCCATGAAAGATTCAAAGTTTAAAAAAAAAAAATGGTTCCTCACCACAGCTATTTTGAGCAATCCTATGTTACAGCACTTACTTCATTCTATCCAGCACTACAATTAACTTACATATCTGCCCTACATATCTGTTCAGTTTGTCTGTCTGCCTTCTTTTACCGACCAAAGCTGACACCACAGCGTTTTGGAGATACACACTCAACAAGTGACATTGATAGAAATGGAGCTTTTGTAATCTTACATTTTTAAACTGCCCTTTAATATTCTCTATGAAGAACAGAGGGTAACTTTGTTTTGTTTAACTCCCAATTACTTTTATTGTAGGCTTATACCTCATGAAGGAAGAAATATCTTTACCTTTACTTTGTGACTCACTCTATGAAGACTTCCAGAGGTTATATTCAAGAAACAAAAATCCACCTGACTTATGCAAGATCGTTTTTCATTGAAACATGCTATTACTTTATCTTCAAACAAAGCAAGGGCAAGTTCACTGTGGCTGCAGACTTATTAATGGACTCAGCACCAAGGCATCTGTGCGGGCTCTCAGCCTCTTTTTTGCTAGGTTTGCTGCTTAGGTAAGAAGCTATCCAACAGACCACCTGAAACCTCTTTTACAGTTTTGCACAGTGGTCAGAATGTCCAAATAATAAACACAGGCTGAATCATTTGTGATTTGAGAATGATCCACCATTTCAGAGATTAAATATATTTGTTAGCAGCAGACTTGTTGTCATGTGGCAGGTGAGATGTCAGCAGTCCTCAGTGTCTGGCTTCTCAAATACAGCTTCCCTTCATGCCTTGCTCAAACCCAAGAAGCCCTGCATTCTTAGTAGACTACCCTACCCAAGGACCAGACAAACTGGGAATCTTAAACTATGCTCTTCTCCTTTTTAGAATATAACCAAAATAAAAGCAGCAATACCTGGAATCAACTAATTTTTATAGCTATGTACTTCTTAGTGTGGCAGAAACAAAGTACTTCCATAGCATGTTCTCAAAATATACCTCATGAATTTCTTGTGGTTCTTTTTTCTATCACCTTCTGTTCTTTCCTAATATTTTTGTCATAGGCAATGGGTAGTGATTATAGTAGTTGATTGAGAAGGAAAGAAGAGAGAAGCGATTAAGAAGTCATTTTAGGGGCACAGCATGAATTTACATTAGAAAATTATAGTCATGCATATTCTTATCTCTCTAATTCCCTATTATTTATGTAGGGAGTTAAGTAAATTGGATACTTAGGGGAAAAAAAAACAGGTAAAACAATTCTAAATATGACTAGAGCTCTTTTATAGGAAAGTCAAAGACTGGAGCTGGATAACTGAAAAGCATAACCTCTACATTTAATCCTCTAATAACAATGCTTAAGACAAATTTTAATACATGGACATTTACCCAAAGAGCAGGTGTGAACTTACCAGTTACCAAGTTATTTTTCCTTAAAAATCCTGAAAATCTATGAAGTTTTGATACCTGTTTTCAATTTGGTTAGTCTGTTTTTCTCTCCTCAAAAAAGTTGATTTCATAATTCATAATTTATATAATGTTCCCTGAATCTCACCACTTTGTAAAGAGCAAAATAATTTCCTGTAGGTACTATATATTAATGATCTAATGAGCAGATTTTGAAAAATCATAGTTTCATGGCAGTAGTTACCAAATAAAGACTGTAATGACTGTAAACAGAAAACATAATCCAGAGATGCCTGGGTGGCTCAGTTGGTGAAGCAGCTGCCTTCAGTTTAGGTCATGATCCCAGAGTCCTGGGATGGAGTTCCACATCAGGCTCCTTGCTCAGCTGGGAGCCTGCTTCTCCCTCTGCCTGCTGCTTCCCCTGCTTGTGCTCTTTCTCTCTCTCTGACAAATAAATAAATAAAATCTTAAAAAAAAAACAAACCCAAAACCACAATCCAGTAATGACTCTTGTAGGGCATTTCTATCTAGGAAGAAGACTTAGTTTTTGTAACTTTACAGGTATAATGTAACTAATTATAGCCTTATCGATTTATGAGCTTTTTCACATCCTAATATGTAAAATCTGCTTTCTCATTCTTTTTACATTTGCCAATAAGATAAATAAGAATTCCTAATTACAAAGTTTTCCAAACCAGGAACCAATACTATGAATTACTACAAAAAATGCCCCTTCTCTGTGTTAGAATTCTAGTGTATTGCTGACCAGTAAGTAGTATTATATTATATTATATTATATTATATTATATTATATTAATGGGTATAATCCCAGTTGTGCTTTTGATCATTTATTTTGATATTTACTTTTTTGGTCTATCAAGAGTGTAAATTCTATGACACAAGGTACCTTACCTTTTCTGCTCATACTACACTCACAAAGTCTAGAACAGTGCTTGACACATGAAGTACTTATAATTTTTAAATAAATTATCTTAATTTGGGAAAGAACTTTTAAAGACAATAAAAAATCCATTATTTTTTCATTTTCTTGTAATTAAATACCGAGGAAAGTGATATATCACACCTAGGATTATCTGACCTAATGGAGCAGTTTATTATGCATTTGAAACTTCATACTATACATTTAAAATAAAATAATTAAACTTAATGTCTTCAAATACTTTACAAATCTTATAAAGGTGAATTAAGTAAAAACAAGTTGCAAAGAGTTAAAATTTATTAAAAATTATTTAATTTATAGGTTTCCTCATGAAATTCACAGAACTACATAACATTATACACTATACTATTTTATTAAAATTACACATATTTCTATATTCTTGCCTTATGTGATTTCTAAGCACTGTGGAACATTGTTACACTTGGTAATTCATCAAAGTCAAAAAGAGTCAAGGATCTGAAGAAATCTCAGAAATCACTTGATTCCCCTATTGATTTTTATAGATATGGAAACTGAGAACCAAAGTGGCCAACATCACAGACAGATCTCTCCATTCATGACAGGTCTTTACATATACTGGGTGCTTACTGACATTTTCTGTTTTTGGAGCACACTGTGATAATATGGTTTGTAAAAAAACCTTATATTCAAATTAGCATGGGGCCAAAATGTATTCCTACTTATAGTTCTCAGAACAAAGAACATTGGAAGTAGTCCTCTTTTGTCAATTTATCATTTTCTTCCTACTAAATAGGCCTTTCAGAGTAACCCTTGTTGCTCTCTAATGGCCCTTGAGGTTAATTCCATGTTCACAATGCTGGCATAATTCCAGAGCTCAGGAAGAGCCTCGTGAAATAGTTGATCATTTTGGTGTTTGCCACTGCTTCTTAATAGATGTTCTTGTATCAAGAATGGGAAATTTAAAACAATAATGATAACAACAACAACAACAACAACAAAACAGTTCTCCTCCCAGCACTGATTAATTTTTTTTTTTTTTAAACTCCCCTATTCTTTGCTATCTGGTCTGCTGGTCTAGTGGCACTCAGCACTTTGCTACTGGGGGAAAGAAAGGTTTAGCCTATCAAGCGATGTATGGATAAAGCTTTCTATCAGCTCAGCTTCAGCAGGTAGATGGACTCTTCTACAGCCCAACCCATAAGTGCCTTGATACAGTTCCAGTTGTCACTGATACCCCCAAGCACAGAGCCAAATGCTGGGTCGCTATTGTTCAAGGACCATATTTAGTAGCCAGGAGGCAGCATTACCGTTGCTCCCAACAAAAGCTGGAACGTTGGAAGAATCCTAAAGGCTATGGTCCAGAATATTATTGGAGCTTATAAAATTTCTTTGCCTGTAAAAGTCTCTGAGAAGGACTTTTTCACAATATGTTTATTTTATTTAGATTTTGTGACTGTCCAAAGAACATCAATGGCAACTTACACTAAAGGGTAAATATACAACATGGATAAAATATAAATAAAATACAGAAAACCAGTAGGGTGGTAATTTTATTGGAATAGAAACCACTTCTTCCAAATAATTCCTTAAAACAAAAAATCTGAAATGCTCTTTTGCTTATTTCTTTTTTTATATTAGGGTAATTCATTTAACATATATTTAGCAAACAAGGCAAAGATATAAGAGGACTCAGGGACTAGAGGACAGGATGGAGAAGAATGGTTCTGAAGACTATGGCTCAAGTTAGGTTAATCTGAAACTGCCAGAACCTATCTAAAGCCTGCTTCTTTTGTCTTAAAATGAGGCTAAGGTCTACTTCATAGGATTGCTTTGGACAGCAAACAAAACTATGCAAGTATAAATAGGAAAGGAATTCACTGTTCAAGAAGCTTGAAATCTAGGTAAGAAGAAATCATAATCTAGAGGGAGAAAGGAATCAATGTCCGAAGAGTTACAGATTACACACTTTGCGAATTCAGAAGAAAGAGATACTGCTTCTAGCTAGGAAGGAGAAGAAAGATTTCCTGGAGGACAGGGCATGGTGGGGAGGAGGGGAGTGTCTTGAAGGATGAGTAATATTTAGTATTGTAGATGAGAAAGCGAAGTCAAGGAGTGAGGTGATGGTACGCGCTAATAGCCAGCAGAGAGATAAATCCCCAATTCTACTTCATAGGAGAGCATAAAGGAACAAAATCAATAGAAAACCTACTACAGTTCTATTCAAACCAATATTCAGGGCAAGTTAGAGAAAGTGACTTTTCATATCCAATTAATGTAATGACTCACCCCATGGGTTAACAGAGATAAAAGCCCAGCTGAGGACCACTTCACTTTCTTCTGTACTTGTTCTGAGAGACAGAGTAACTGCCTCTAAGGCAGAGCCCTGGCAGTACCTTGCCCTCCCATTACCCCCAGCTTTGCCAATGATTCTCGCAGCAAGAATGGCTTCAAGCCGAGAATCCAACTGTAGATTTGAACATCCAGGTCACCATTTACTTGCCTTTTCTGCTTCAATCAAGGGCCACCTAAGAGAAAAGTCTCGTTCTAATTCCTAATGGAAATAATCTTTGTGGTTCAGTACTCTTGCCAACTGCAGTCACGTGGTTTCACTATGTTTCTCTGGCTAATGACAGAAGCTTTTAAAACAAGTTTGGATGCGAGAAAGGGGATTTTTTGTGACCTGTAATTGTAAAAGTGCATCTCATCTTTTTAAAATAAAATTAAAGAAACAAGGAAGAAAGTCCTGGGAAAAATATGTAAGGCGTTAGGAAGGATCAAAAGACAAAGGTTAGAAAGGAGGCAAGAAATGAATAAGAAGTAAACTTAAAAGCTCTGCAGCAATTCCAGGCAGCCTAAGGGAAATTATGGGACTTCTCCTTCTCTCTGGTATGTTTTTAAAGGGAAAAAAGTGATTCTCATGGGAGAGTAACACAGAAAGGAAAGAGGAAAACAGCTGGCTGTGGGCCATGATTTACCATTCACCACAAAATGAGACTCTGTTTCTGCTTCTGAAAGGCCATTGTTTTTTCCAAGCAGACATGGCCTCTATTATACAAAGTCAATTGTAATGAAGAGACATAAAACATAAGGAAGAGATCTAGACAAATAACTCAGAAGACAGGGCACAGACATAAAAGTCACATTCCACTCTAAAATATTAAAACAAAAACTCTGTATAACCAAACTAGCTTCACATCCTAGCAACAGCTCGCTTGCTTCAAACAAAACAAAATATAGCAAAATTTAATTATAAAAATCCCTTGTTTTTATGATGGTGGGTTTTAACTGGTAATTACTCCAAATCTGTGCAAATGATGTAGACACCCAAGTTCTCCTTTTATAAACCAAGAATCCTATAATAGTATCATCTGCTTAAGTTGTTATGGAATAAGGACAACCTTTAATTCTTTTTACACAAAATATTAATGGGAAAAAAAAGTAACATTTTTCATTTGCCGGGGGGAAAATTCATCATGAAGTCAAGAGTATAAGGGTTTTAGAAGAAAAAAAATGCCACATATCTTAAAACTGACGTCAAAACAGTTTTATTTAAATGGTTGTGTCTCTGTTCCAACTTCCAACATGGCTTTTTTAAAGGTACATTCAAACTATTACTTTACTTGTATACCCAAGCCAAAAAGAAGGGAGACTTGAAAATTAGTCTACCAAAATAAGGTGAGAAGGCTCTGCTAATAGATCAGCGATAAAAATCTTATAATGTTTCCTTCTTCCAATGTGTTGGAAAACATTTTCCAAAAGGAATGCAAGTTTCTTTTTCAGATCACGGCTAAAACTGTAAAATCTACTCCTGGAATCTCCAAACGTTTTTTACAGGGAAACTTTTTGTCAAACCCATAGAACATCAAGCCTGTCGAGGATACTACAAAGGCACAGAAAGGGTTATGGTTGGCAGTCAAATTGGACATTTTCTTGGGATCCTTTAGTAGTTTCGAAATTATTGGTTGAGGACTCTGCCCTGAGAATCAGCAATGATGACAAGGTAGTGAAACAAGCATTTGTTACTGTCATGGGATTGTAAGAGCTTTAAATTTATAGAATCCTTTTTCTCTGGGGTAGAGGAAGGACAGAAGAAGGATTAGAGAAAAGGGTAAGATTCTTGGATGAAAAGATAGCCTTTTAAACTAAAGGGGAGATGAAAGAGAAAAATTATACCATATAACAAGGGCATTTTAAAAATCATAATCCACATTATAAAACTAAGGAAATTGTTTATATATAATGTCTCAATTTTTCCCTTGTAAGGACATTAATTCTTAACTTTGGACTATCTCCCTCAGAATTACCTTTTTTGTCTCAAATAATTTCAAAATCACTTTTAAATGTTGACCCCTTCCCCTTAAGTGCATTTCCTTTTTCAGAGCAGTTTTATGTTCACAGCAAAATTAAGCACAAGGTATGGAGTTCCCATATAACTCCCTGCTCCCCGATCTCCCACATATCCTCCCACAGTATCAATATCCCACACCAAAGTGGTACCTTTGTTACAACTGATGAGACCACACTGACACATCAAAGTCCAGAGTTTATTTTAGGGCTCATTCTTGGTATTGTCCATTCTATGCATTTTTACAAACATATACTGACATGTAGCTGCCATCGTAGGTAGCATACAGAATATTTTTACTGCCCTAAAAAATCGTCTGTGCTTCACCTATTCATCCTTTCCTCCCCCAAAGGGTGCTGACTCTTAAAAAGTAGTTTTTGCATCAATATTTATAAGCACAGTCAAGACCTCCCAAATTTTAGACAGGTATTAAATGGCTCTTACCCACTTGAAAAAATTAGCAGTTTTCAGCAACAGAAGGATAACTAGGCAGCAAACAAAATGCTTTCCTAGTGGCAAGCAAGATTAACAAATGTTGTGTCATTTAAAAGGTCAAGAATATGAAACCAAAAGGGAATAGAAAAGAATACTTTACTCTTATAATTTACATATGTTTTCCTGTCCTTAGATTCCCTTTTGAATGCCAGTTCTACTCATAAGTGATAAACTGCTTTTCTACTGCAAGTTTTTATATTTCAGCAGCTTCCTAACCTAATATTTTACATTTGCCTACATTTTCAAAAATCCAATTCTGGGCATGAAACAGAATTAATGCTCAAGTCAAGAACTCTGTCTTTAGCAGATGAAATAATAGCAACATTGGCAACCATCGTGGACAAGAGAAGAAAATTAGGTCCTATTTTTTTCTCCTTTCTCTCTCTCTGTAAAACTCCCTTCTCTATTTGATAAGGGACAGCTAGCTTAAATTTACCGCAAAGTAAACAGGAGCAATTCCCCGGAATGAGACCTTTCACAAAGAATGTTACACTGGAATGTGACATCAGCATTCTTTCTGAGTCACAGTCTTGTTCCCACCGCTTTCTCCCAGGAGACTTGAGGCTCCCATAGTCAGGGAGCAGCTCAGGTAGGGCTGTGGGTCCTGAAGCCCCAAAGGGAGGCAGAGGGAGCACGGGGGCTGGGGGTACGGGGGCTGGGGGCACAGCCAGGCGGGAAACGTCCCTGGCGTTAAACCACTAGTGACTATTGCCCCTTTGGGGCTAGCTGCCGAAGAGGAAGAACGTTTTCTCTGAGAGATAAAGCACTAATAGGGAGACAGTGCGTGGGACGTCAATAATGAATGGCCAAAAAAAAAAAAAAAAAGGGGGGGGGGACTATTTTCACGTTGTCACCAGCCGCGAATGCGAAGGAAGTGCATTAAATCAGCGCTCACTTTTGAGAGGCAGAGCAGCCAGGGTGGGAGGGGAGGTCTGAGCTGTCAAAGTCACATCACTGCTCCTAAACCACAAAGGCTTAATAAAGTTGAACTTCCTGAGACAGGAAGAAGAAGTGTCACGATCTCGCCCGAATTCGCCCTGCCCTCATCCTTTTCTTCTGGGGAGGCACAGGCGCCGCTGAAACATACTGAGGAAAGTTTCAGACACCTCCAACGGTTGGACGTGGTTAGACGGGGAGAAATGTCCCGCGCCCGTTCTCGCTCTCGCGCCCGACTCTCCGTCGCTCCCGGATTTCAGGAGTTAGGCGGGCTGCCAGGCATCTCGGCTACCGGGAGAGGCGGGTACCTGGCCCGGGGGTACCGGAGACCCGGGGCGGGCTCGCGCGGCTGTCCCCGTGCGCCCCACCCGCCGCCCGCAGCCAGGGGGCGGCGTCCCGCGCAGGTGAGGCGGCTGCTGCTCGCCGCCCGCGCCCTCCTACCTTTTTCACTTTGGCCTCCAGGTCCATGTTTGTGTGTCAGAGGAGTTCCTCCTCCCGTCCAGGATCTCAAGCCCAGGATCGCCTGGCCTCCGGCTTCACTGCGGGTACTGGGGGAGGACCTGCGGGGACTCCAGCGCCGCTGCCGGAGCCACTAGCCGGCGCCGTCAAACTTCCGCCGCCCAGTCCGCCGCAGCCGGCCTGCGGCGGGGACCCGGGAACAAAGAGGCCCAGGCAGCCAATGGCAGCGGGGCAGCGCCGGCCAGCCGCCAATCACCGAGCGCCGCACGCACCTTCGCGGCCCGAGCTGGGCGCGGGCAAGGTGAGGGGCGGAGTCGCATTCCGGTAACCCTGACCTGGTCTCTTTCGATGCACAGAGCGTCTGCAGATCCTCTCCAGAGGAAATTGAGGCCCACCCAGCCTCCAGCTGAAGATGAGGAAGACCCCTTTCCATTCTGGCAGCTCGTACCTGTGTTTGCCTAGGACTTTAGATATGTGTCCTGGGGAGTACTTATCTCACTGCTTAGCTTCTTGGTTTATTTTCAGAGCAAAGAGAAAGATTTGAGATTGTGGAGACTGTTTGGGATTTCTATGATGGTCATTGCACCCCAGTTTCACCACTGAGTTGTAGAGGGGGCCATTTCCCAAATGCTTTTCTCCATAATCCCAAACACTGGCAAAGAACCTCATTCACAGACTGAATGTCTATAAACAAGATTATACATGTTTTCTGAGCATTCAGTTGTTCAAAAAGGGCGATGATGTGAATCACTTCGGATAGGTTGTGTTATTCCTTTGGAAGTAGGGGTTTGTCCTTTGTCCCTTATACATGAAATGGTGTGAGGCTCCTGCTCATGTTCTCTTGCCTTGATGAAATTTCAGAGGCATAACAAGCAGCACTAGTGCACCAGAGCTAGGATCCATTTATGGCCTCATTCATTACAGTCATTACAGCGAATACCATCAGATTGGTGGGTCTGGAAGGGATCCTACGGATTACTGAGTCTAGCTTTCTCATATTTCTGGGAACTGAGAACCATAGACATGTAGGGATCTGTCCAGTTTCTTAGTTGGGGGCAGAGCTAAAGCTCATGAGTCTAGGCAGTGCCTCCAGCATGTTTGGGAACATAGACACAGTGTATTGACTAAGAGAAGACAGAGAAGAGCCCATTTCTTTTTCAGTTTGTGATAATGACAAATAATTACAATGCACAGACCAGGGGTGACCTAATCTGGCATCTATTTTTAAAAAGAAATCCCCCCACAAATGTAGATATCTGGGGACAGATGTCTCTTCCTTTAACTCTGAAAGTTTAGTAACTGAAAGCAGCCAAAACTCCTATTAGTCAACACTTTCAGCCTTTTGCTCACTTGGCTGTTTGCTAGCATCGTTCAACAGAGCATTGATTTATAATGTGCATGTTTTCCTCATCCTATTAATAAACTAAGAATGGAATGATCAAAATGGATTGTGAATTTTTCATTCTAACTCAGTTGAAGTAAAACTTTCCCTTCCCATTTTCCCAAACCATCTTGAAATATTTGGGCCCCTACAACATTTACCGGGTATAAGCTCCCTGAACAGGAGGCTTAGTTATGACTAGGGAATTTGGTCTCTTTCAGGGAGCTTAAGAGATGGATAATGTCCAATAAAACAGTCTAAATAAGGCATCAGAAAAATGTCATGACATAAATTTTGGGCTTATTTGGTGGGATTTCAGAGATGACACTAAGAAAATGATTGGAGACTTTTTTTTCTTTTAAAACCATGAAATTCTGCCTTCTCCCTCTCTTTCTTCCCAGCTCTCCTAGCCTCATTTTGTGTTGGTATCATTAGCAAGGATGGAAGTTGATTTCTATCTGGAATCTACTGTGCCAATATTATAGAAGATAAAATAGAGGTGGATAAACGTTAAGTTAGGAGGATTAGATTGTGAGTCTTCATTTAGTAATTCAGGGGTTAAGCTAAAGAGATATTAAAGAGTTAGAACTTGTACTCCCGACTAAACATAATTGACAGAAAAATAAATAGAAGACAGCACACATGTTTCTGGTTTGATCACCTATGTAAATGGTTCAGGAAAAGATAGAATATATGATGAAGGGCACAATTTTGTTTCATTGTGCTTTCTCTGGGGGATGGTGGAGAAAAGGTTCAGTTCTGAATATATTGGGTTTGAGGTTGGGATATGAGAAAAAGTATCTAAATACAAATCTTAGAGATGAGAGCTGGACTGAAGTGGTGATTTAGGAGTCAACAGCCTACATAGTTAAATCATTGAAAGCCATGGACAGAGTAAGATCAGCATGGGAGATGGCAAAATAAGAGAGTATTACAATTGAGCAAAGCTGAACAAGAGAATCACAGAAAGGACATGAGAGCCAATTAGAATATAAGGAAAAAAATTCAAGTAGAGTTCCAGCAACCAAAAGAGGAAATTCAAGAAGGAATTAGTCCACAAGGTCAATTGTAGAAGAGGGTTGAATCCCCATTGGATTTAAAAAAAAAGAAAATCACTTGGGAAATGTTAGCTATATCTCACTTGAAACAGGTTGAGGGCCAAAGTAGGGCAGTTGCAAAGGATATGGAGAGTTAGAAAGGGTAATCAATGTTATTAAGGAGGTGGAGAATATTGGAATTGATTGATTTGAAAAGGAGGGAAGATAAGGAATCTAGAATGACTCTTGGGCATCTATTTGGGAGAATGGTTTGATAGATCTAACTCAATAAGGTAAGAAACAGAAGAGAAGGAATATTGAGAAACATAATTGGTATTTTGTATATGGGGTTTTTTTTAGGGCAGTTGGATTGAGTCTGGTGATCCAAAGAAAGATGTGGGTTAGAGATTCAGATGCCTGATTATAAATACAAAGCATACACACATACGTATACACATATACATATACACATATAAACAAGCACACATAGTAAACATACCATAATCACCAGGAAAAGGAAAGTTTTCTACACAAGTGAGGTAAAATTTCAAGACAGAGATGATTATACCTCTCTCCTCAATTGTTAATGTGGTCCCAGAAGTCCTCTTTAGAAATGTTTATTAACACATGTTAGAGGAACTCCTGTACTACTGGTAGAGCTATTATTGCTCATTAGCAGCCTGTATAGGATTACATATTGTTCTGTAGTGATATACCAACATATCTCAGAGCAAACCATTACCTATAAAAAATTTTTTTAAGTAGACCAAACATTAGGCATTGGCTAAGTTAGTAATGGATGATTCATATGATAGATTTATTAGAGGTTCCAAATTATAGTAGCTTAAGAATTTTTGTAATAGTGAACAATTACGTTATGGGAACAAAATAAAATATAGAATTATATATAGACTATGCTCACAACTATGCAGAAATACCTTGCACAGAAAAGGAACATGAGGAAAATACACTAAAATATCAGTAGTGGTTTGTCTTTGATTGGTGGGTCCGTGGGGATTCCTTCCTTCCTTTAAAAAATATTACATGATGAGCATGACATATTTCTTAATGGAAAAACCTTCTTTAAAATGTTATTCAGAGCATTTTAGGAAGACGGGACAGTGACAGCGTAATTTTCAATCTCTCTGTAAACCCCTATGAAAAAACAAATTAACTAGTTAGCAAAACCAAAAGCCCATGGGCAACCTTTGTAATGAAACTAGGTGATAAGGTATCTGCATAAACCCCAAAATACAAGCAGTGAAGACAAACCACTAAGAGCCTCAAGACATGTATGTATAAACAATTTTGTGGGGGGAGGGAAGGAAGGAATAGGGTGGTGTCTGATGGAAAAAAGAACTCAAGATGTTCTCCACTTATTCATCTTATTTTTTCCAGTTCATTTTAAAATGTGGCAGGCATTTTATAACAGCAGTTGACACAGTAAGAATGATTAAAGGGAGGAAGCAATCTCACCCTCATGATATTTCAAAACTGGCCCTCAAGGATTCCCTTGTAGAAGGACCCACAATAAGAAACTGCACTGAGGAAAATAAAAATTGAGTAAGATGGGGCAGAACAGATATTGAAAAGTGAAAGGCTACAGGAGCACTCTTTAACATGCTAACCAGGAACCACATGCAGTTATTTAATGTTAATTAATTTAATTAACATAAATGAAAATTTAAAATTCAGCTTCTCAGTCACACTAGCCATATTTTAAGTGCTCAACAGCTAGAGAGGGAAACAGGATCAGGGAATCCCAAAGGCACTGCAGTATTTTTTAATATGTCATAAAAACAAGGAAAGATGGAGCTCTCTGAATTGGGGCACAATTTTCTGAAAACTGCCTGTTGATAAAAGTTTAGGAAAATTAATATCACAAAAATGAGCAACAGTAAATTATCAAGCTCAAACTAAATACAAAGTTATCATAAGAAAAATGTCATAAAAAGAGAAAATAGAGCAGAATAACTTCCCTACAGATAATGAAAGAACATCAGAAAGATGTGTCCACAAAGCAAAACAAAACAAAACTGTAAACAATTATTTCAAAACAAGCTAAAAGACATTAAAAAGTTAACACGTCAGGAAAAAAACCACACAAAGCAGAATTAGAAAAACTCAGAAGAGAGGTGATAGAATTCAGAAATGAAATTAGAAATGAAAAAAAAATTACAAAAATGAAGACTAAGTGAAAGAGAATACAAGGGCAAAACTGATGATGCCTCAGAAAAATAGGTAAAAAGAAAGTTTTTTTTTTCTAAAAAATCAAAAAGAAATGAAGGGAAAAAGAGAAAATATTCTAGAAACAGTAACAAATATTGAAAATAAGATAAAATGATGGACATATGAATGGGAGTATCCCTGATGAAGAAAATAAAATCAGAGGAACAAATACCAAAAACTGTAATTCAAGAAAACTTTCCTGAGTTCTTTTCAACCCAGAAACTCTCCCACTATAATCTGTCCAAATCCCTGGTCCACACAATTTTTAAGCCTACTAAGATGACTGTTCTATGCAACTAACTTCAGGGTGGTTTGTTATAAAACAATAAATACTACAACACATTTTGAGTTTTGCCAAAACAAAAACAACAACAAAAATCTAAAATGTGGCATTGGCTTTGGGCAGGAATGAGAAGAAACTCAAAGGCACTTGAGGATGCTAGCTGAAAATCTAAGGGACTTTTAGGAGACAGCTGAAATTGAAGGACTTTGAGGAGGCCATCAACAAGGGTTCAAAGAAAAATATGCACATGTTACTAGAAGTGAGAGAAGAAGAAGCAATCGCTAAGTAGTAGCAGATAGTTTGCCAAGACTATTGTCTAAAGTGAGGCAGAAATACTAAATCCCTAGAACTTGATGACTGCAGAATATAAAAATGCCACCTGGCTTCTTTTTACTGCTTATGATAAAATGTGAGGAGATGAACTGAAGAATTCTGGCACTGTTACATTAGAAAGAACTGGTACTTTCTGGGTTGAAAAGTAAAACTGTTTCTTATACTCAGCATTTCCATAAAGCAAATGACTTTTAAATTAACAATTAAGATGTGGTATATATACACAATGGAATACTATGCAGCCATCAAAAAATGAAATCTTGTCAACTGCAACAACGTGGATAGAACTAGAAGGTATTATGCTAAGCAAAGTAAGTCAATCAGAGAAAGACAAATATCATATGATCTCACTGATATGAGGAATTTGAGAAATAAGACAGAGGATCATAGGGGAAGGGAGGGAAAAATGAAACAAGATGAAACCAGAGAGGGACACAAACGATAAGAGACTCTTAATCTCAGGAAACAAACTGAGCGTTGCTGGAGGGGAAGTGGGGTGGAAGGGATGGGATGGCTGGGGGATGGACATTGCGTAGGGTATGTGCTATGGTGAGTGCTGTGAATTGTGTTAAAACTGATGAATCACAGACCTCTATCCTTGAAACAAATACTATAGTATATGTTAATAAAAAAAATTAAGAGTGGACTTCTAGAAAAAGATCAAATCTAGAGTGTTATATAGGAGCCTTTTTTAAGAGTTCAAAAAGATCTAGAGGAGTGACTCATATATAACCTTTTACAGACAGAAGGCCCCCAATGTCTTAAGATTATGCTTCATAAATCTTCTACTCAATTATGTCTGGAGCTTTTGCTGGAAGACCAGAAACCTAGGGGTGGCTCAATGTTTGGGAGCTAAAATCATCTGAAGTTACCTTCATGTGTATTGTTGCTGACGGCTGTTAACCAGGACTACCAACAAGAACATCTACAAATGGTTTCTCCATGTGTTCTTTCAGCATGGGTTAGCTTGAACTGCTTCACATTCGGTAGCTGGGTTTCAAGAATAAGTATCCCAAGAAAGCAAGGTGGAACTGAAGGCTTTTTCTGAACTAGCCTCCTAAGTCTTATGGCATCACTAAATTCTGTCAGTTAAGGTAGTCACAGAGGTCCAAGGGGACATAGACCTCACTATGCAATAGGAAAAACATCAATATCACATAGTAAGAATGTGGTATGGAAGATAATTTTGTGGTCATCTTTGGAAAATACAACCTACCATAGGCATAGATTTTTTTTTTTTTTTTGAGATTTTGTGTATTTATTTGACAGACAGAGATCACAAGTAGGCAGAGAGGCTGGCAGAGAGAGAGGAGGAAGCAGGCTCCCCACTGAGCAGAGAGCCAGAGGGGTTCGATCCCAGGACCCCTGGGATCATGACCTGAGCCGAAGGCAGAGGCTTTAACCCACTGAGCCACCCAGGCACCCCCATAGGCATAGATTTTAATCCATAGCAACCAGTTGGGTCTTTACCTCATCCATCCTCAAATTAATTGTCTGCTGTGGGCCACTGTCTTAAAATAGCCAGAGATGGTAAAACCTTCACCCTGCCATTGGGCTGATCCCAGGTTACTGTATTTTGTAATGAGGGGTTGAAGAGGCAGCCAGGCAGGGAGTACACAACAGATAATTTGGTGAATCACGGGAGATTATACCTTCCCCATTTCTCTGACTCCTTCTGAAAGCACCAGTCCAAGCCAACATCTACATTTAGTAAAAGACAAAGTGTTCAGTCTTGGTAATCAGCAGACTTTCTACTTCTTTGTATTTCTGGCTACCAATGGAAAGGGCTTCTCTTAACAAAACTGTTGATTGATCCCAATGGACCCTTTTCCTCTCAGATGAGCCAGCTTGGATCCTAACTTGTTTCTGTCTTATAGTTTATTGGAGGCTGTAAGAAGTTATCAACACCTCCACCCACCCTGACATTTGCTGTGGAATTTTCCTAAGTTACAATTTTGGCGTACATGGCCTGTGTCCTAAAAGAAAACTGGAAAGAAATTTCACCAAGTCTCCTGAGATCATTTTTAAAGGATTGTTATCTCCTCACAGCCTCCCTCATCGAACAGAATCACATTTTAAGGTGTTTCCTTTGCAATACATGCTTTAAGATAGTAACTTCTCAGTGTCTTGTCATTATCTAGTTGCATACGACAGAAACACAGTCTGAATTAGTTCAAACCTGTTGGGTTTATTGACGCTATTAAAATTCTCTTTTCTCTTTCTCTTCCCCTCTTCTTTCATCTCTCTCTCTCTCTCTCTCTCTTTCTGGTAACTTCAGATTCATTCTCTCAGTTTCTCCGTATCACGGAGGATGTGCCTACAGACAGTTCCAGGTCACATCTTTCATAACCAAATAAATGAAGGTTCTTCTTTTCAAGTTCAAATTTGAAAAACCCTGGGAGTGATCTATGATCAATCTAATTTTCTCTTTTTACTAAAATGAGGCGATATAAGTTAGCCTTATTTATATCTGTCCCTTATAATCTTAAGGAAAATGCTGGCACAAAATACCCATTTTTATATTCTAGGAACAAAACTTTTTTTGTTGTTATTTTGATTGAGAAAACTCCATAATATTGCACCAAAATGTAGTTAGATTTATTTTTAACCTAAACCTAGAGTACTGAATAATCCCTTTTGAATTGCTGAATGAATTTAGAAATGATGTAAACAGTAGAAAGGAAAGATATCGTCTGTTTTCCGCACAAGTCACTGTGAAATGTTAACAATAATGATAAATATATGCTCACTACTTTCCTAGGCAAACAAGGAAAATGTGATGTAAAAGATAGGATTGTAATATAAAAGTACGAGACATTATAGCATTGCAGTTTATTGAGGTAATTGGCTAGGAATCCCTGTGTGTCTTGGAATGGAGAATTTCACATCATTTCTAAAACAAATATTTCCTTGTGGGCAAATGGAGGGAGTGCTGAATGATATTTCTGGAATTATTGTCTATGCAGCTTGTTCCCTGGGTAGAACGATACCTTTTAGGAATAAGCAATTAGGGCTTTTTTGGTTTTGCTCAGTAATCAAGACAGCTGTGGAAACATTCTGTGGATAAAGAACCATGGGCACTGTCATGGACTGAATGTTTGTGTCCCTCTAAAATTCCGATGTTGAAACCTAAACCCCAGTGTGATAGTACTGGGGGGTAGGGCCTTTGGGAGGTGAAGTCCTGAGGGCAGAGCCCTCATGAATGGGATTAGTGTCCTTACAAAAGCGATCTCAGAGAGTTCCCTTGGTGTGAGGAGGACACAGGAAAAAACTGTCAACTATAAACATGAAAGCAGCTTCTCACCAGACACCTAATCTGCCAATACCTTGATCTTAGACTTCCCAGTATCCAGAACTGTGAGAAATAAATTGTTTAAGTCACCTAGTCTATGCTGTTTTTGTTACGGCAGCTAGAAAGGACCAAGATAAGCATCTTGCAAAGTTTAAGCAGATATCACAGTCTTATATTCTTTTAGCTAGTGTAGCAATTTGTTTTCTAAACAATGTAATTATGGTTTTCCAGTAAACAGTTGGTACAGTGCTATAGTATAGAAAAAGAGAAGTTGACTTGTATGTGAGACAGTGTTATGTATAATTCCTACAAACTCAAAGCTCATAGATATTTTAATTCCACATTAATTATAACAGAACACCTTGCTTTAATTACGACTTAATAGTGAAACTGTAATTTTACTTTATAGTACAACATTCCTCTATCCATCATATTGTCATTTAATAAACTTTCTTACTTTAACAATTTAAACAAGACCTCATTTTTTTAAACTGCTTTTTCTTGGGTATACCATTTCCTGAGAGTCCAATATGTTACTGCTAAAGGAAATGTTGTACTTTTAAGATTGCCTCTTAACTGTAATATAAATATGAGTCTCTGGTAAGTTTCAGTGTGGTCAAAAGTTACTAATTTATTTTTCATAAGTTGAATCAGTCCTAAAAAGGGATGGCACCAGCCTTTTGGTGACTATTTTAGTGTCGTGCTTACTATAATAGCTGGGTAAAGAGGAAAATCAATTATAGTTTTGAAAGAGATGTAGATTTTGTTCACTTAAAACTCAGGCTTTTAATCCGTGGATAAAAACCTAGCCTGGAATTCGTCTGAAAGACATTTGCTTCTACCATAAGAGGGTGTAGTAACTCTAGGCACCTATCATTTAAACAAATGGATTAGTCAAAATAATGATGTGAGAGATTCTCCAAATAAGGCCAACATGTTCTTTTGGATATGTGAAAAGTAAATTGTGCAATAAAATTTCCATCATATTTCATCTGTTTCCGCTAGGTCACAGAAGTTGGATCAGTATTCATATGCATATGAGAAATTCCAAGAATATCAAAGGTGAATGAATTGACTTGTATACTTCTTAAGATGTCATTTCTGTGTAACCTTAAAAAGTAAAGACCCAAACGTATCCAAAATATGTATACAGTTAATTTTATTTTATCCTGTTCCTTCTCCTATGGTGAATTAACAGGAAATAAACTATGTATTTCATGTTACATTTCACTGCCCACAGCATACTACTAACTCCATTCAATTTAACTCAACTCAATTTAATTTATTTCATACTGAGAGCTCATGTCTGTCCTAGTCAATATTGTATATACCCAAAGATGTAAAATTATTTTCTTT
The DNA here is from genome assembly GCF_002288905.1 of Enhydra lutris kenyoni. Taxonomy (NCBI): domain Eukaryota; kingdom Metazoa; phylum Chordata; class Mammalia; order Carnivora; family Mustelidae; genus Enhydra; species Enhydra lutris. Next base: position 24,113,542 of record NW_019154111.1, read on the forward strand.
CTCTCAGGTCCTAGTGTGAAAAGAGTAAGTAGTAGGAAATAGTTAAATAACTATTTACTTATTCAATTAATGGGAGTTATAAATGATAGACAGTAAGTGCTATAGACTTTAAAAGCAAGATGTGTATAAACATGTTTATAATAGTTCTCTTCATAATTGCAAAAAACTAGAAATAACCAAAATGCTCATTTTCATTGAAGAAGAAAAGTAAATTGTTTATATTCATACAATGGAATGCAATTTTTAAGAGGAATGGACTATAGCTAGATGCATCAACACTGATGGATCTTATATATAATGTTGGGTTGAAACACTTAGGTAGCTGCATTTAAAAAAAGATACAGTTTGGTCTAGTCATACTATATACTTTTATAAACTCAACGATTTAAGTGAAATCATTTGAGTACTGAAAGAAAACATAGAAGAATTTCTTTATAAAATTAGATTAGGAGGGGCACCTGGGTGGCTCAGTGGGTTGAGCCTCTGCCTTTGGCTTGGGTCATGGTCTCAGGGTCCTGGGATCAAGCCCTGCATTGGGCTCTCTGCCCAGAGGGAGCCTGCTTCCCCCCTCTCTCTACCTGCCTGTCTGCCTATTTGTGATCTCTCTCTGTCAAATAAATAAATAAAATCTTCAAAAAATAGATTAAGAAAGTACTTTTATAGCTTTGATTAAAAATCTGGAGCTACTTTTAAAAAGACAAAACTAATTTTATATATATATATATATATAAACACTTTGTGGCCAAACTACCATACTCAAAGCCAAAAAGATAAATGACAACTAAGAGAGAAAAATTATTACTCATGTAATGATAAGTATTAATATGCTAGGAATTGATTTTTTAAAATGTCAATAATCTAAATGAAAAAAATATGCTGTGGCATAAAAAACTAGGTCACAGAGAGCTTAAACATAAGAAAAACATACAACTTCACTCAGTGAGACAGTTTCAAATGAAACTACATGATGTACACTTTTCACCAATTAGATTAGCAAGAATCTAAGTTTAATGAGATGGGGAAACAGGAATTTATATGTCATTGGTATGAATATAAAATAGTGCATCCTTTCTGAAGGGCAATTTGGTAATGCCCATCAAAATTATAATCATATTTTCCCTCTAACCCAGAAGTGCCACTCACAGGAATTTATCCTGCAGGAATACGTGCACGCAGAAAAATGGAGTCTTACTATCTGCATCATCGTATTTGTAAAAGATAAGAGAATAACTCATTATCCATTAATTGAGTATTGGTTATAGAACTATGGTAGATGCACACCATGGAATGTTATGCAGTTTTCAAAAAGAATGAGAATGTGCTGTCTTGTACAGATACGGGAAGATCTATATGCGATATTAGGTATTTTTTTAAATGAAAAGGTGGGAAGGGAATAATAAGAACACATGATACAGTTGTGTTTGCTTATATTGGAAGGATCCAAAAGAAAATACTGAATGATTTCCCATGGGAAGAAGGTAGAGGGGGACATAGGATAGTTACAACAGGGGAAGAAGTAAGATTTTTCAGTATATTGTATTATACTCTTGTATTGTTTTGATTTTGGAACTTGTACATAATACCTACTCAAATTAACTAACAAACGCATGAAAATAAGAAGGAACAAAGTACAGAAGAACAAGTACAGTGTGATTGCTTTTATGTGAAGTTTAGAAAGAGACAAAATATATTAGTTTATTATTTTAGGTTATATACATGGATGGTAAATACTGTAAAACAAACCAGGAAATGATTAATACAAAATCCAGAATAGTTATTACCAGTATTGGGAGTGGGGAATGAAGGTATAGAGCAAGGAAGGTGCAACTTTAGAAGGAAGGAAGGGAGGGGGTGGAAGGTTGGGAGGGAGGGAGGCAAGCAGGCAGAAATAAAATAAAGAAAAAAAAGAAATCAGTGAAAGCTAAAGGAATTCGGTAAGCCTTCCTGGGAAGGAGGGAGACTTAAATTAATTCTTGAGGGTGTGGATTCCAGTAAATGTAGTTCACATTGATGTATTGTTTTATAGCTTACAAAATGTTGTATATACATAATGTCATATTGAATCTGGATAGGCAGAGAGGGATGAGAGCGGGCATCCAAAATTAGGAAAATAGCATAGCCAAGGCCGAGTGGGCACATTTTGTGTTACAAAACCTTGAGCGATCAACATAGTTGGGGAGTGGGATTGGGCCTTAATGAGCAATAGATCAACAGGTTCATAAAGTTTGATTATAATGGGATTGGGAGTTTATCTTAGAAGCCATCAAATGTGTGTTTGCTTGCAAAGACAGATCCAAGAAATAGTTGACAGCTGAACATAGTAGCATTTTTTTTGGCCCTGCCAAACATTGGCTCTAGCCTTGAGACGCCTCATTAACAATCATCTGCAGGACCAACACTGCTCATTCCAGCTGCCCAGCCAGGTATATTTTTGATTACTTAGGAGGGTGTTCTTTAATTTCTACCTATTTATAAATTTCCCAACTTTCCTTCTGTTTTTGTTATTTTCTAAATACATTCCATCGAAGTTGTCTCTTTGACAACATCTCTGTCATAGAGGAAAAAGGAAGAAGGAATGGGAATTGCTTCAGATTAAGGGAGACATGACAGCCAAAACCAGTGCATGGCCCTTGACTAGACTTTGGTTTGAAAGTGTAAAAACAGGGATACCAGGGTGGCTCAGTCAGTTAAACGTCTGCCTTCTGCTCAAATCATGATCTTAGGGTCCTGGGATCAAGTCCTGTATTGGGCTCCTTGCTCTGTGGGGAACCTGCTTCTCTTCCTGCCGCTATTCCTGCTGGTGTTGCTCTCTCTCACAAATAAGTAAATAAAATCTTTTATATATGTATATATATAAACAGCTATAAAATATGTTTTGGAGACAATTAACAATATTTAAATATAGATTGGGAAATAGAAAACATTAAGAAGTTTTCTAAAGTTGTTGGACGTGTTGACAGTACTGTCAACAGGTGGGAGATGCTTATTTTCTGAAAATGCAAGCTAAAGTAGCTGGGTTGAAGCAAATAATGTTTATTATTTTATAATGGGTCAGGAAAAACATGTTGAAACAAGTATGGCAAAATATTAATTATGAAGGGTCTATGGGTGATATTGTGCTATCTCTACTTCTCTGTATTATGAACATTTTCATGGTAGTAAAAGTTTAAAAATCCAATATAAAATTATATATACACATAACTTAATTGCAATAGAACCTGTTGGAGATAATGGAGTCATTACAGAAAGAAAATCTGCAGAAATAATTAGAAAATTAAGAAACAGACCTTTTCCCCCCAGCTTTATGTAGTTTCATCTTTTCTCATTCTAGGGAACAGGCTATTTTCTCTCTCTCTCTCTCTCTCTCTCTCTTTTTTTTTTTTTAGAAGAAAGAGTTTCTAGAGTTAGAACAACATAATGGAATTTTTAAAAAAGAATATTTAGTTCTTGGGGCAACAGGGGTGGCTCAGTCTGTTAAGCATCTGCCTTTGGCTTAGGTCATGATCGTGGGGTCCTGGGATCCAGCCCCGTATCCGGCTCCCTAATCAGTCGGGAGCCTGCTTCTCCTTCTCCCTGTGATGCTCCCCTCTATTCATTCTTTCTCTCTCCCCTTCTCACTCTTGCTCTGGGTCTCTCTCTCTAGTAAATAAATAAAATCTTCAAAAATGGAAAGAATATCCAGCTCTTTCCAGTCTGCCTGAGGGCCTTACTGAACTTTATACTATCTGTATATTGGGGTCTAGTGTGTCCTAGGCAGATACCCAGTCCCAGTTCTTGAAATAGGGAATATGTGTCATTCACATTTCTTGTGACAGTATTGCCAATACAAGAGACTACACAGAGGTCAGTAAGTCACAGACCAGGAATTGTTTGAAGGACCAGTCTGAACTTCAGCACAGTCAAGAGTGTCAGGCATCCAATAAAACACTGCTGTCATGAGCACCTGGTCTTCTTGCTCCTTGGATATCTCTATCTGCTGGAAAAACTCTTAAAATGGCAGCTGCAAGATACTCGTTGAAGGCACTGCCTGGTAGACATTGCAGAAGATATTGGAGACCCCTGGTGGCAACATAAATGAAAAACAGCTCACCACAAATTCCCAGTCTTCCTAGTATGTAAAACAGAGTAAATGGAAACAGCCATAAAAAAGAATGAAATCTTGCCATTTACAACAGCGCAGATGGAGCTAGAGAGTATAATGCTAAACTAAATAAGTCAGAGAGAGACAAATACCATATGATTACACTCATATGTGGAATATAAGAAACGAAACTAAGGGAAAAAAATGAGAGAGAGAGAGCGGCAGGGGAGAGAGAAATCAAGAAACAGACTCTTAATTATAGAGAACAAACTGATGGTTACCAGAGAGGAGGTGGTAGGGGTGGGGAAGGGGGAAATGAGTTAAACAGGTGATAGGGATTAAGGAGGGCACTTGTGCTGAATCATGATGTCATACACCTGAAACTAATACAGCACTGTATGTAAACTAACTGGAATGATAACTTAGCAACAACAACCAAAAAGAAACTAAAGCCATCCTCTCTGAGTCCCCTTTATTTCTCTGACCTTTCTACTTAATTTTTCTTTTTCCTGGTCTTTAAAAACATTGTCATTCTTTAAAGGATTTTCCATGCTATCTTTTCACTTACATGTTCTCCTTAAATGACCCCATCCATTCATCAAATCACACATTTAACATGTTTTATTCTATGGAGTCCATGCTCATATTTCTAACTCCCTGCTAGCCATTTCCATTGAGATTGCTCTTAAACTCAACATGTGGAAAGAATTATTTTCAAAATCTGTTAATCCGGTATTTTTTATCTTAGGAAGTGCTGTCACAATACAGCCAAGCCAAAGGACGTATACTTCAATAAAGTATAAAGGTACAAAGAGTCTTGCACACTTAGCATGTACCCAGAACAGGGCTAGGGCTGGCACAAGGAAAATAAAAACACATCTTCGAGTAGAGTGAGTAAATAGATCCTTTATTTTTTTTTTAATTTTATTTATTTATTTGAGAGAGAAAGAGCATGAATGGGGGGAGGAGCAGAGGGAGAGGGAGAAGCAGACTCCCTGCAGAGCAGGGAGCCCAACTGCTCTGATCCACGTGCAAGGTTCCACGTGCAAGGCTCCATCTGCCGGTCTCCACGTGGGGCTCCTTCCCAGGTCCCTGAGCCTAGACACTTAACAGACTGAACCACCCAGGTGCCCCAAAATAGACCCTTTAATGTGAGAGAAATGTATATTCTGTTTTGGGAGTTTTGAGAAGGAGATTTAACCCAGCCTGAGTGGGAAAGATTCAAGATGAAGGATTTATAGAAGAAATTCCTATCAAGCTATGCATTATAAACACTAAGAATTTGTCTGTGTTATGAGCTGAATTGTGTCCCACCAACATGCATAAGTTGAAATCCAACCAGTACTTCAGAATGTGACTGTATTTGGAGATGGTCTTTAAAAACCTAATTAAGATATGGTCATTTGAGTCAGCCCTTATCCAATATGACTGGTGTCCTTGTAAGAAGAGGAAATTTGGACACAGATGGACACAGAGGGAAGATGATGTAAAGACATGGGGAGAAGACAGCACTCCACAAGCCATCAACCCTGTCGGTACCTGGATCATGGATTTCCAGCCTCCAGAACTGTAAGGCCACAAATTGGTGTTGTCTAATATACCCAATCTGTATTATGTCGTTACAGCAGCCCTAGCAAACATGTATTCTGATTTCTTTTTCAGGATAAAGCTAAGACCTTTCTAAGTAGAGGGAAGAGAATGTGCAGAACAACTAATAATGAAAGATCATAGCTTAGTTGGGAAACTGTAAGTAGTTCAGTAGGACCAGATTACTGGTCATGCTGTGGGGAAGAGACATGGGGAATTTTGAGGAGTAAGGTTAGAAAGACAGGAAGAGGCCAGTTTATGAGAAGAGCTTGTGTGCCAAATTAAATAGTGGAAATTGGGATGAAGACATTATGGAATTAAGGGAAGTAGTATTAAAAGAGACCTTATATTGTAGTTACCTCCCCCAAATCAAAGTTAATTATTGGTGTACAACTCTTAGGGCTCTGTCTAATCCAGTTTTCCATGTTAATAACTATTATTTAATGAGGTCCACTGGATAGAGAAATATTTTAAGAACTACATTGATCCTTTTCTCTCATAAGATTTTTATCCCCCCAAAACAACCTAAATACTTCTTAACTGAATTTTATATCAATATTCTTCCCTCTACCCCTTCATGCCAAGATTCAATGATTTATTCTCTCCAGGGTTTATGTTTTTTTGTTTGTTTGTTTAAAGATTTTATTTATTTATTTGACAGAGATCACAAGTAGGAAGAGAGGCAGGCAGAGAGAGAGGAAGGGAAGCAGGCTCCCCGCTGAGCAGAGAGCCCGACGTGGGGCTCGATCTCAGGACCCTGAGATCATGACCTGAGTCGAAGGCAGAGGCTTTAACCCACTGAGCCACCCAGGCGCCCCTCCAGGGTTTATGTTTTAATAATATGTGGAATTTGGAACGCCTGGGTGGCTCAGTTGGTAAAGGTACTGATCTCAGGATCGTGAGAAGGCATGGGTGGCAATTTATTTTTGTTGTTCTATCTGTAATCTCCCTATTACCTTTTAATTCTTTACTCTCCCATGGATAGAACAGAATTGTTCTGCTTTTGTAAAATAAGGTGTAAGCTCCGTGAAGGCAGCGGCTGATAGAGTGCCTGATACATAATTGACAATAAATGTATTTTGGGGAAAAATACAATTTGCTCTTAGCCATCAATCATCAAATCTTCACAAGGCAGTTGTTCCTGAATTAGAGCAGTACCCCAGAATCCCCTGGGGAACTTTTCCAATATGTACATGTGCTAGTTCCTCTCAACACCAAGTCTGGATTTGGGAGAAGGGGGATGGAGTGATCCAGGCATAAGTACAGTGAAAAACTTCCAATATTACTATGTTATCCCCTGCTAACTGATGAGGGCAGAATTTGTGATTCCTTTCACCTCAGTTAAATCCCTCCCACCTGAGTACAAGGACGAGGAAATAGGTTAGGTAGTGGGGGAAATGTTTTGGAAAAGGGGATTTTGCCTAGAGCTTTTCAATACATTCTTTAGCTGCTTCTGTTCCTAAGGCTGGTCTCCACCGAGAGCAATGTGCTGTGTAGTCTTATCTTAAAAATGGGGGTTTTGGAAAGATGGGAAAACCACTAAACTTAGAATCAAAAGCCCAGGGTTTTATTGTTAGTTTAGGGTTTTATTGGTAACTTACTGCACAGTTATCAGGTTTGAGGTCTCAAGTAAAATAGATAACTCTCTAAGCTCCAGTTTCCTCACCTGTAAAATAAGAGTAATAATGTCTATTTGAAAAATACAAGTATTCGAGGTCTGAACTGTTTTTGACTAACGGCTGTACTTAAAAAGTAGCACTTACCATTCTGACCTTGAAGGCATGTGTTTTCCCTTAAAGGAAAGTGCCATTTATGGGGGAAAGGAGTGTGAAGTTCTTGCTAACAGACTTCTAGAGTTAGCTATCTTCACAACTAGAATTGCTGCAATGTCATTTCTCTTCCTATAACGCAAACCAAGGGCAGATGCAGTGGCTTTTGGTAGCGGAAAACTGCCCCTTTTGCTACCTCTTTAGGACATGGCAAGTCTCTGCTATGTCTTTTAAAGCCTTCATGTTAGCAATTTGATGGTTTGTTACCACTAGAGATTTTTCTACATCTTTCTCAGGGACTTTTTTATTCCAAACAACTGAAACCTAGAAGGTAGTTTGTTCTGAACATGAGAAACTGATAAAGATTACAGGGGATATCATGGACCCCTTGGTAAAAAAGTGCTGTTGGGCCCAAGAAGAGGCCCTCAAAGCAGGAAACAGGTAGCCAAATATACTCTTGCACAATCATGCTCACAGCAGTATTATTTGTAAGTAACCAAAAGGTGGAAACAGTACAAATGTCCATCAGCAGCAGCTAAATGGATAAACAAATCTCTCTCTCTCTCTCTCTCAAACACACACACACACACACTGGAATGTTGTTCAACTATAAAAAGGAAGGAAATACCGACACACGCTATAACCTCGATGAAACTTGATAACATTATGCTAAGTGAAAGAAACTAGATACCAAAAGTCACATATTGTGTGATTCCATTTATATGAAATATCCAGAATAGATAAATCTATAGAGACAGAATGCAGATTTCCAGAGGCTGGTAAGAGAGAGAAACAGAGAGAAATTGCATAATGGGTATGGGGTTTTATTTTGAAGTGATGGAAATGTTTGGAACTTGATGAAGTGGTGGTTGCCCAACAATGTGAATGAACTAAATACCACCAAGTTGTCCCTTCAAACAGTTAATTTTATGTTATGTGAATTTCATTACAATAAATTACTGAGAAAACAAACAAATGAATCAAAGAAACACTTGAGACAGGCTTTAGGCAATTTTCTTCAAGCTCAGGAAGCTACATTTCATCAGACAATTCCATAGGAACATTTAATCCATTTTGCCTGATATTTCATGATAACAAAAGTTATTTCTTCAAGGACAAATGCATTACCTGTTCTGATCACTTTGCACTAAATGTGGTCTCTGTGATGGTAGAATTCCTACCAGTGGTTGGCTGGGAGGTAGAAGTTTGATTGGATATAGCATGAGAAAACTTTTCAGGTGATAGAACGTCATATCTTGAATAAGATAGTGGATACATGGATATACACATTTGTCAAAAATTCATCAAGCTGTATACTTATAATTGGTCCACTTTATTAGATGAAAATTATAATTCAGTAACTTTGATAAAATTAAAAGAAATAAAATAAGCATGTAATGCATTATTATGGTGACACTTACCAGGAAAAATAAAACCCAAAGATACTAAAACATGCTACCTCTGATGAAGCAGTGTTGGGTGGGAAACAATTGAATTTCACTTTATATACTAGTTATTCTATTTCTGTGTGCAAATATCAGAGGTTTTGTTTGTTTGTTTTGTTTTGTTTTGATGTTTTAAAGCCAAGAGAGGGAATCAGGGTGGGAGTGGGGTGGTGAGGAGGAAGGACTTGGATACAGAATTTAGATGCCTGAGCATCAACCAAGGCTCTTGCTATTGAACTGAAAGAGCTCTGGGGAAGGACACCATTTAAGCGGCTAGGGGCTGTCTTTGTTCATGACCTCCCTCAGTCAGTGCAGAATGGGGCAGCCTCCTTCTCTGGTCAACAGTTCTTATCTGCTTTATACATTGAGTCCAGCCACTGTGGGAGGAAGACCATCAGCCTGCCTGTGCTTGAGGATCTCTCCCACTGGTAGGCAACAATCATTCCATAGGTACTTTGAATCCTTGTACTTGGTATAATTCTGCCCCAGTTTGGACCTTTTGCTGTTACAGTCCAGGATATTGATGAAGGTAGGGGCAAGTCGAACTTTGGGGATAGGCGTGAGACCTCTAGGACAGCTGAATTTGGGGATTAAGGAAGTCAGTATTCTTGCTTTGTTTAAGAAATTTTAGACAACTCGGGTAATTTTGATGATGTATGAATTTCTAATCAAGAAGTAACTTTTTTTTTTTCTTAAGAGAGAGAGAGAGAATCTTAGGCAGGCTCTATGCCCAGCCAAGTATGGAGCCCAAAGTGGGGCTCAGTCTCACCACCCTGAGATCATGATCTGAGCTGAAATCAAGAGTTGGATGCTTTGGAGCACCTGGGTGGCTCAGTCAGTTAAGTGGCTGCCTTTGGCTCGGGTCATGATCCCAGGGTCCTGGGATCGAGCCCTGCATCGGGCTGTCCTTGCTCCGTGGGCAATCTGCTTCTTTCTCTCCTGCTCTGCCCTCCTTATGGTCTCTCTCTCTCTCCCTCTATCAAATAAATAAGTAAAATAATAAAAAAGAAAAAGAGTTGGATACTGACTGAGCAACCAAGGCACCCCAAGAAGTAACTTCTTCAAATGGGGGAGTTTTGCCCAGGTGGCAGGAAACCAGTGAGGGAGGAGGTGAAGGTTACAACCTGATATTTTTTGATGTTGCTGGTGTTTATTCCATGTCAAGCTCTATTCATTGGAGCCAACTTCATAGAAATTAAAAAAGCAAAAAACCAAAAACCCAACAACTCCTAGAGTATTATTGGCATATATATTTGACAGTAATTCTTTGGATTAAAGTGTAAAATAAAATAATTATTTGCTTTTTTTTAATTGAAAGATATTTTATTCTAACCAGTAAGGATTTAAATTCGATATACCATGTATCTTGATGTTTATGGAGCCCCTTTCTCTGAGAGGTAACAATTGAACAGTTTTATTTCTCTCTGTGTATTATAACCTGTCAAACCTGTCATGAAGGTACTAAAGACCGACTGTAACTTTAACAGTATGACAGGGTTTTGCTGCCACCTAATGGAAAAGTATCATATTTTTCATTATTCTGCAAAAGACAGTTTTCTTTTTACCTTGAATATTTTTGAATATTACCTTTTATATTACCTCGAATATTACCTTTTACCTAGAATATTCATATAAACCTGTATTCATTATTTTATTAAATATACTTCAGTTGGAAATGATTTTTTTCTTTTTTCTTTTTTTTTTTTTAAGATTTTTGTATTTATTTGACAGAGAGAGAGAGATCACAAGTAGGGAGAGAGGCAGGCAGAGAGAGCGGGGGAATCAGGATCCCTTCTGAGCAGAGAGCCTGATGCAGGGCTCGATCCCAGGACCCTGAGATCATGACCTGAGCCAAAGGCAGAGGCTTAACCCACTGAGCCACCCAGGTGCCCTGATTTTTTTTTTCATTTCTATTAATTTTAATGTTATTGAGGTTTGTGTGCTATGTATGTGTGTTGTGGTGGTGGTAATGCAGGGGGTATAATAGAATGCAAAATTAGTTTGAGTAAGTTTTAATATAAGCATCATGATTTATTTTCTATAATTTTGTTTAAGTGAAATTTGCTAAAGGTTTAAGGATATAATAGATGGGTTGTGAATATCGAGCTTTTGTGCTCTATGAACTTAGGCAATTTGGGTAATCCTGTGAATGAAAAGAATTTTTATCCATAGTATGAAAGGATGCTAGAGAAATAAATATATATGTCAGGAAAAACACATATATGTATAGTTAGATAGATAAATAGATTTACCCACTGAGCGAAAAATATTCAAAGTTGCTTTTTTCTTCTTATAATCTACTTTTACATTGTACTTATTTAAAATACACGCAGGAATTGCTTTTTGACTCTTTTGTTCACTGATGAATACCTGGTGCATTCTAAGTGTTAATATTTGTTGGATGAATAGTATTTATGTGATTACATAAATTCTAGAAAATAGAGGAAAGAAAAACAAATGACCACAACATTAATCTGTGAGGGTTGCAAAGTTTGGTTGCAGAATATCTCATCTGCATATTCTGGAATATTCCCCCAATCCTAAGGATTTTCTCCCATTCCCAGTTTCCCTTTGGGCTCTATATACACTCTCTGGAATATAGTTGCCCAATATATCAACATCCTTTTCCCAGTGGACCCATAGAAACTCCTGGCCACCATATTCCTTTATCTTCCATAAAACCATCATACCCAGTTTTCAAAAAATATATGACTTTGGAAAAATATCTTTCCTTCTCATTTTGAAGAGACAGATGCTGAGGTGGTATGATTCCTGAAAGACATTGATTAGGAAAATTACCTTAGTTTTTAGTTTTCAGTCTGCCACCATTCCTGAAAATTCTTCACACTTTTTTTTTTTTAAATGCATTCTTTCCTTTATTTGTTTCTAATTAAACTAAAAGGAGGGAACATGGGGTATGTCTCAGGAGTTCTATTTTTATGTCAAAAATACATTAGCTTTAGACATTGGCGAAAAACTAAGAGCATTATAAATATGTGTGATCTTGACCTATTTTGAAAATTCTGATATCCATATAAGTAAGATCTTTCTTTTTTTTTACTGAGATGTAATTGACATATAACATTGTAATTAGTTTCAGGTATGTGACTTCTTTACTTTAGGTGTAGGGCAATTTTAAAAAGGAATTACAAGGTCAAAGGACCAAAGTTAAGTTTAAGTTAACTTGACATTTCTCTTGAATCCCACATGTTATGGAACCTAAATACTTAGGGCTTCCCTAGGATGGGCCTTTATGAATGCCCTCTGTTCCACCTTCTAAAGATACCTGGCCAGTCATGTCTCCTTTCCCACTCTGCACTCCCTTCCTCAACATTTTCCATTCAAAATTCTACTATATTCTCTTGGGAAAACTCTACCACTTTCCACAGGAAAGGGCTATCAGTGCCTGGATCCACATGAATCTGATACTTTGGGCTTCAGTCTAATGGACACTGACATTCATTACCGCTCAGTCTCATAAGGGACGATGAATACAGGTCCATCTATTAGAGTTTCTTTTTTAATGCCTTCACATCAAGAACTGTAAGGTCTGCTGGCCTCTTTATTAGTGAGCTTATTATCCAACGTATCTTTTGCTAAAGCAAACGGTGAAGAGTGATTATGGGAGGTTAAAATATAGGTTTTCCCATTCAGCTGTGCAAGAAAATTTTCTTTATTTTGATCATTTCTACATGCCTGCTGTTTTTGTACTGGGAAATTTGAAGGATGGGCATAAACATCAATTATAAGTAACTCATACTTTTCAGTTTTAAAATGGTTTCTTTGGGTTAAATTTATCATCTCCTACATTAATCCCAGTCTTTCATATATTCTCTTCTTCCTTTTATAAAACTTATCTCAGGGTCAAGGAAGAACATCGGCTTTGCAATTTCCCTTTATCTGTGGTTTCTGTGGACCTTGGGTTGGGTTTTTTAAACATCAAACCCCACTCTCATAACTTTAACCATATTAGTCTTTTGATGACACAGAACTTATAGTTTACCAGGGCCTTCCTTGAGGACTCCATGTCCACTGCTGCCACTTCTTAGGTGTCCTTGGGTGGCATAATTTCTGTTTTGTTCTCCTGGTATTGGCATGGTGTGGAGATTGCTCCTCATGAACTTTGTTACCTCTTCCATCTGGCCGGGTCCTGTCTTGACTCTTTCTGGCTTTATGTATCCCTTAAGGTCCAGCTATGACTCTAATTCAGTCTCTTAACATGGGACATTGACTTCAAATCTCTGTGCTGTAAGTTAATTTCCTACTCATCCAAACCCCTCCTGTAAGCTCACTTCGTGTACTTTCTACCACACAAGGGAACTACTGGATTGCTTCTCTGTTAATCAGGAAATGGAGGATATGGAAACACCCTGCTCCATGTATCTCTGCGCCTTTCTCTGCCTTTGCGGCTTTACTGCTCTCCAAGATGTTAGAAAGAGTTCTAACTTAGTTGTTCTCAACTTATTTGGAGTTTCAGAATTTTTTTCAATCACTGAATTGAGGCCTTTTCAGGTACCTACACCTTTTTTCTTTGTCTTGGACCTGTTTTATCTAAATTTCTCTTCTTTTTCCCTCCACCTCCCATCCCACCTCCCCACCCCTATACCCAACACTCTCCTTCCCAAACATCTATTCAAAACCAATGGACCCATTTGAGCTTTAGGATATTATGTGATACCTTCTCTGCCTGTATCTTATTGGAAAATTTTATATTCAGACCTCTGAGCTTGATATGCATAGGCAGACTTTAGATTTTGGAGCATTCTTTATTCTTACAATAAAGTCTGACTTTTAAGAGTATTTTCTTCATGTGGACTCAAAAATTTAAACTTTACATTTTAGAAAGAAACAGTGGCCTCTTTCCTCTTAACACTTTCTCTTTTTTTTTTAGGACACTGAACCTTATGCCTTAGCCTTAGTGGTGGAAAAAATCGTCTTTAAAGAAAGGAGAAAAATAGATTAATACAAGGGAAAAATATGATGTGAGGTATTTCAAAATGCTTTCATTTTAAAACTTTTATTTATGTATTTCTTAGGGCACGGAAGAAACCATACTGAGGAAAGATATGTTCTATTACCAAGGCTTTGGGGCACCCTTGGTATGATAGGTTCCTAGTAATATGCTGAAGAGATCGGTAAAATCACAGAAGAAGATCTGTTTGTAGTGGTTGCTACTGCTGTTACATGGAGAATGGCAAGGCCTGGATTGTACCATTTTGCTTTTGAATCACATTCAGATAGAAGATATAGGAGTATGGATATATAGCTAATTCTGTATGTATTATATCTGTATATCTTATATACAGGTTCTCTTATAATCATAAAATAAAATTTTAAAAATCATAAAATAAACACAATTTTGAATCAAAATATAAATAAAATTTAGTGATAATATATTAACAATAACAATTTTTCTTTGTACAGTAGTTGACAAAATATTTTTATTTCATTATGTCATATAGAAGTTTCAAAATGTTTTAAGTTCGGAATGATGTCCTATTTCACAGATGAGAAACAGAATCCAGGGAGGATTAAGTGCCTTTCTCACATGTGTTACTAATCAGTGTCAGCTCATGAATGGTGTTAATCCATATATGGTTGTGGTTATTATTGTTTAAATCATTCTATAATAATTCTAATAAATGATATAGTTAATAATCGTAATAATAGACTTATCTCTTTTCTACATGACAATCCTTTACCTATTTGAAGGTTCTTATTATGTGTCTCCATCTTCTCTGGTTGTCATATCTATCTTAGTTTTGAAAAGAAAGAAAGGAAGTAAAGGAATCTAGTAGGGAGGGGTAGCCAATATGGGTGAAAGAATCATTATCAAAAGAATAACAGGAGGGTGCAGAACCAGGAAGCTGAGTCCAGAAAGTCTACTTTGAAGGCATTATAACTGCACTTAGAGTTATTTCTCTTAACTTTTCCCTCCATCAGAGCAAGTCAAATATGTGCCCTCCTTAAAGAAGGGCACTGGGTGTTATATGCAAACAATGAATCATGCAATACTACATCAGAAACTAATGATGTACTGTATGGTGACTAACATAACATAAAAAAAAGAACAATTCAAATAGAATCTTAAAATTGGGAGTAAAATGGCAAAGGTAGAACTATTCAGTGCTGGAATTCTATAGCACCCAGTGGTGTCATGGTAAATATTTAACCACCAGTTCTTAGTGGACAACAAAGGCCCTTGTTTTTAGTGTTTGCTGATTTTTGTGGTGTAAATACTCCCATGATGGCCAGTTTCAACCTACTAAAATGATGTCCACAAACATGGAGTTTGGGAGAGGTGCTAATAATTATGTCTTGTGAGATGGTACAAGCCAGTTTAACAAACCACTGGTAGGTTGATTGCAACCCTAAAATGCTACCTAGCCTTAGCTTTGAATATTTTTAGTGTCCCATATTACCATTCTATTTGACAGTTCTAATTATTGTAATTCTTTTCCTGATCTTGCTTCTAAAATTACTTTTGCTCCACTTTATCTCTTTGACCTAGTTCTCCTTGTTTACTGTCATCTTAAATCTTTTCTTCTTCAGGATATGTATTCTTTGCTCATTAAGTCAATATATATACATATACATGTGTATATATATATACACATGTATATATATACATATATATGACATTTTCCAGAGGTCAGATCACCCTGACAAACTGCTTTGACAATATTCTTCATTGTTACTCTTCCTTTATGAATTTAGTATTTATAACTGACCACATAACAGAGCTCAAAAGAACTCTTATTTCTCTCTAAATAGATGTTTCTAATACAGACTAATTCTATGTTTTTTTCCTTTCTTTTTAATTAATTAATTAATTTTTAGCAGTCACATGATATAACTTGGCTTTACTTTTGAACTTGTGATCAACTGTCAAAAATCCCCTTGGTCTTTTTCATGAGGATGGCTGTTTTTACATGTGTTCTCTGTCCTAATCAACTGAACTGTGGAAACTTAGCCTTTATATTAGCCCAAGCTTCTCATTCTAGAGATGAGGGACCTAGAAATCGCAGAGATTAATTTATTTAAATAAGACTACATAGTTTTTTGATAATAAAGTCAGGTCTAGACCCAGATCTTCTGGTTCCTAAATCTTTACTCATTTCCTTGTATTCTATTATTTCCTCTTACTCTTAGAATACTGTGAGGTAGGAAGAGCAAGATCTATTAATTCTACTTGACATATGATGAAACTTGGAGTCAGAAATACTAAGTCATTTGTCTAAGACACATGGGCAATAATGCCAACTGAATTTTTGAACCTAAGTGCAAAGCTGTTATATACCATATTTTTCAAGTACGGCCCTTTACCTTAGAATATAGGATAATTTTAATTTTGACTCTGTGATCCAGTTTTAACTATCCCTCCCATTTTCCTATCATTTATAACAGTATAAAGCATAGGCTTCTGTCTGCCAGGGTCCTGGCAAAAAACAAGCCGACTCATGGTTCAAGAGACTTTAACAAAGGTATTGTATTGGTTTTCCAGGGCTGCTATAGCAAATTACCACAAACTCAGTGGCTTAAAACAAAAGAAATTTGTTCTTTCACAGTTAAGGATGCCAGAAATCTAAAATCAAATATTGGTTCCTTCCAGAGGCTCTGAAGGAAAAAATTGTCCATGCTTCTCTCCTAGCTTCTAGTGTTTTCCAGCAATTCTTGGCACTCATTGGTTTATAAAGGCATCATCACATAATCTTTGTGTATCTTTCTGTGTCCTTTCCTCTCCTTATAAGGGCATTGGTAATTGGACTCAGGACTCACCCTAAATCCAGGATGATTTCATCTCCAGATCTTTAATTAATTACATCTGCAAAGATCCTATTTCCAAATAAGGTCACATTCTGAGGTGCTGGGTGAACAAGAATTTTTGGGCAACACTATTTGACCCATTATTGGTACCATTTACAAAACTGTGGGTGGAATAAGGAAAGAAGCAAGAATGAGAAGCCCTCACCGGTCCTAGGCTTGAAGGGGCAAGAAGGTAAAATTGTGTCCCAGGACCTCAGTGATTAGGAGCAGTAAAGAAGGGAACCATTATGGGAATTCTAGCTATAGAGGGATACAGCCCCTGTTAGGGCTCTAGGCTCAGAACAGGTAGAGAACAGTAAAGAAACATTCTACCACTTCTTTCAATCTCCAGTCTCCTTCCAATGATTCTTATTAACCGCATCCAACCAGAAGCCAGATGTATTAGTTTCCTGTTATTGCTGTAAAAGTGACACAAACTTGGGGGCTTGAAACAATTCAAACTTATCATCCTACAAACCTATCATTGTTCTATAGGTCAGAAGTTCTACAGACAGATCAATGGGTTAAAAATCAGGGTGTCAGCAAGGATTGTTTCTTTCTGGAAGCTCTAAGGGAGAATCTACTCCCTGGCCTTTTCCAGCTTCTAAATGTCATCATTTATATTTCTTTGGTCATAACTCCTTTACTCCATCTTCAAAGCCTGCAATGACAGACTGGGTAACATCACATAGCATCACTCTTACCTCTTTTGCTACCTAAGGTAACATATCCACTGGATGCAGGAGTTAGGATGTGGACATGATTAGGAGGAGCCATTCTTTTGTCTATCATATCAGTGAACAGTCAGGAGGATTCAACCTCCTGTGTAGGGTTGGATCCAGGTTATTGGGGGGGAAAAGCTTATACAGGTTGGAGGCCATCTGTAGGAAACATAATTCAAAATTGACTTAGGTACAAGGCTTTACAGGGACAATAGCTGAGTGTCCCTGAAGCTGAAACTTCATTAGCTTCCAAGTAAATCAGCCTCTGCTCCTGGGCACAGAGAAGGGCAAAGCAGGACAGAGAATAACCTGGGGTCGAAGTGGGGCAAATGGGCAAGAATCAGAACAGCATGCCTTATAAGTTCCCCCAAAAGGTGGTTAAAATGTGGACTTGTTTGGAATCTCCTGGCATTCCACCAGTGCTTGTACTTCAGGGTGATCTCATTGTTCTTTAGTCAGTCATGAATAGCTAATATTTGATCATTTTGTTTGGGAGGATAGCATGAGAGAAGGTCAAGAGCCCTGTGAAATGGACTTTTACCGTGCCTTCATAGAGCTTGGGCTTCACCCATTTTTTCCTCTTCCTGCATTTAAGCAAATGTGTGGTAATCCTATTGGGCTTAGTGCATTCCCACTCAATACTACTCCTTCACCTTTGAAGGCAGTGTAGATTTTACTGACTCCTTTCTCTCCAGTCTTCCCTTCAGATGACCTGTAGTAAGTTGTCCGCTCAATAATCCAGAGAAGGTACCACTGAACCTTAGACTTCATAATCAGAAGTTCAGACTTACTGTGTTGCCAGTGGAAATCCCATCTAGCCACAGTCTATTCAATTCTAAATTTGCTTTTTTTTTCCTTGTGACTATGTAGTGAATTTGATACAGAATTTTCCTTCTAGACCCTCAGTTCTAGGACTTTACAGTGTAGTCATATGACAGTGTGTCAGCAGTTCAATTCCAATATCTGCCCCAACACCACCCAGGGACTTTCTAACAAGAACTAGGACTGTTATTACTTGTATTATTACCCAAGTAGAATAAAGAGGAACTACATGAATAAGAATAGAGAAGTGAAGTATACCAATTGCCCATGTCTTGGTAGTTTAAAAAAAAGAAGGAGTAAACTCCACTGTAGAGTTTACTCTATGAAAATAGATCTTCTTTCTGAAGAAAGTTTTGTTTTCAGGGTATTTTCTTGCTGTGTTTGTTTTATCTCTATAAGTGATGAATTCCCTAATTGCCAGAATTGTACAAACCTTCCAATGGGAGTTGCATTGAAAACAGAAAAAGTAAGAGAATTAATCATACTGATAGATTGAAGATGTTAGCATACACAATCTAATGATGGACATTCTGGCTAATGTTCTTTCTCAGTTTAGGTCCACTGGGCAAGTCACAAAAACCAGTAATGAAGTTAAGTATGGGCCATTTCTAAATTCACAGTATGGGTTCTGCTTCTTATAATCTATCAACCAATACCTTCACTTGATATTAATATCTTAAAAAAGAGAAATTTCTAATTTTGTGTAGAAAATTTCTTAGACCTTTTGCTCCAGTTATCTAAACAAATATGAAAGGAAATGGTTAGCAATGGAGTAAAAATCAAAGGAAACTCAGGGAAAGGGAACTTAAAATGAAAGTGAGGTTTATTTGAAGTGCTAGAACTTTCCAGAAGTTCATTGCTTGACTTAATCTAGTCCATGGAGCACAATTTAATCTTTGATTCAACAATGGCACCAACATAAAATGCTTCTTTAACATGTCCTATGCAAATCTTAAATACTGAGAGACCTGATTGTCCTCATGACTGTCACTTACTAGCTGTATGATTTTGGGTAAGATAAATTCTTTAAGCCTCTATTTTCTAAGATTTAAAAATGAGGATCATATTATCTTCCTTAAAGTGCTGTAAGAATTAGTGGTAATGTGTGTAAAATGCCTATTGCTACTGTAGGCAATTATGGTGCAGTATTAAAATATTACACAGAAATTCATAATTATTTTCTATAACTCTTTTCTCACATATTTACTTTTAAGTAAGAATTAGGGGGATGTTTGGGTTGCTCAGTCAGTTAAGCGTCTGCCCCTGGTTCAGATCATGATCCCAAGGTCCTGGGATAGAGTCCTGCATCAGGCTCCTTGCTCAGTCGGGAACCAGCTTCTCCCTCTGCCTGCCACTCCCCCTTCTTGTGCTCTCTCTCTTTCTCTCTGACAAATAAATAAGTAAAATCTTAAAAAATAATAATAATAAAATAAAATAAGTAAGAATTAGAATTTAAAACTAACCTCTGGCTGGGGAATTATATGCATTTGTTTGTTAATGGAGATGATCATTTGGGGTGAAATAGACAACATACATCTTTAATCTTTCTCAAAGGGGTTTTACTTTGAGGACATGGTCTGCAGCTGTTTATTAAAATGTGTTTCTCGGAGTCCACAGTCTCTCCATGGTTCATCTCCTCTGACTTTCCCCCTTTCATTTTCCCCTTCCTTCTCCTAATGTGCTCCATGTTATTCCTTATGTTCCACAAGTAAGTGATATCATATGATAATTGACTTCCTCCGCTTGACTTATTTCACTCAGTATAATATCCTCCAGTCCCATCCATGTTGATGCAAAAGTTGGGTATTCATCCTTTCTGATGGCTGAGGGTTTTAGAGGGGAGGGGGTGGGGGGATGGGTTGGTCCGATAATGGGTATTAAGGAGGGCATGGAGCACTGGGTGTTATATGCAAACAGTGAATCATAGAACACTCCATCAAAAACCAACAACGAACTGTATGATGACTAACACAACATAATAAAAAATAATCAAAAATATGTTGAAGGAGAAGAAAAGAAGGGCTCAATTATAGCTACCTTTTACATAGCATGTTCTATAATTCTTAGTCTTCTAACTCTGGACCACTGATCATTTTTAAAGTGCTATGTGGAAAGATAAAACTATTTACAGCAATATTTGGTGTAAATACAAAGGGTATAAATACTTAAGGGAAACAAGTATATGAATATAGAATCATCATAGTGAATGATAGCAAGGAAAGTCACTCACTGATTTTCCAGATTTTTCTGAATAAGTTAGAAGATGTTATAAAGCTATATTTTAGTTTCTTCCTCTGTAAAAGGGGGGGCATAAATCTCTTCCTCTCAGTTTCCACATTTGTAATCTTTTGTGAAATTCCCTGTGGCAGAGTCTCCTGGATGTCACAGAGATCAATTCTTTCCTCTTTTATTGAAAGGACTCCTGAGTTTCAGCAGGGTGCATGGTTGCCCAGCTAGCCATTGTTTCCCAGGTTCCTCCCTCCCCCTCCCAGTTCCTTATCAGACTTCATTTTGACCAAAAGAA
This sequence comes from Enhydra lutris kenyoni, assembly GCF_002288905.1. NCBI lineage: Eukaryota > Metazoa > Chordata > Mammalia > Carnivora > Mustelidae > Enhydra > Enhydra lutris. Next base: position 24,134,298 of record NW_019154111.1, read on the forward strand.
TGGAAGAGAAAGTGATATATGCCACCAGAATCTGACTGAACTGGGACAGGGACAAGTACATTAGCCCAGAGATAGAAGCCCTTAAAGTAGCAGATAGCTCACACCAGTTGAGACCTCTTCTCTGTTATGACTCTAGGAGCGCAAGATAAACGCCCTCCTTTAAGCCACCGTTATTTTAGGTCTCTGTTGCAGAAGCTTGGCCTGTGCCTTATTCATTCAACCCATCAGAGGAACACAGCAGCAGCCCAGAGAAAATGTTGGCATTTTCTAGATAAACATTATTGTTTTGACCACTCTGACTGTACACTACTGACAGCCAATGGCAGCAGTCAGAAAGGTCAGAGATCTCGAAACATTCCAGAGGTTTTTTATTGAGCAGTGGTTTCTAGGTCTGAGCTGTGCCAGCATTAACCATTTTAGGTCGTAGTGGCTATTGGAGCAACTGCTGCCTCCCATTGCTGTGACTTTGTGATGTAGACTGCCAACAGTATAAATGTCTCTCTTCTTTGGCCCTGGATTTTGCCCTATGGCTTCTTTGGTATGGGCCTCCTATCTCAGCCCTCTTACCTGGTCCATGACACACCAACTGACTTGAACTGCTGACTTTGTAATTGTCCTTGGGAACTGCCTGGGAGTGCGGGTCCTTGTTTGTTTTCTCTAGCATTAAATATTAGGCTCTATTTAAGGGGGTCACTTTTTGATCAGCTCAAATTTCACTGAAATTTAGGGAAATGCCGTCTGTAGAAAGTTTGAGATTTGTAAACTCAGACACTGGTAATAGTCCTGCTGATCACGTGCACCAAAGGGAAATTTCCTTGCAACAGTAGAAACTGGCGACTACTGAGTATTTTGCAAAATGACATGTCACAGGAATCCCACCATGTTTTCCACCGGTTAGTTATAAGTCTTACGGAGGATTTCATTGATTTACAATCTCATCTTACACCTCCAGGCTGATGTCCCTGTTGTACTTCAAATACCTGTATCGCTCTTTCTGGCTGTTCTTTCCAAATAGCTCTTCTGATGTCTCCGGAAATTGGTCTTCAGGGTTTTTTGTGTTTGTTTGTTTGTTTGTTTGTTTGTTTGTTTTTAGTCATACGGGTTGCCCCATGATCCACTGTTTTCTATCTAGATTGTCTTGATTCCCAAACTTCCTCTTGAAGATAGGTTTTTTAAAATAATCAACCCTCAGCAAGTAAAAGCTTTCTTCCTCCTTGACCTCCTTCTTTTTCTTCCTTTTCTACAGATGTTCTTGTGCATCTCTTAAGGCGAATTCCTCTTTTCTTCCCTCCACATATGGAGAGGCTTTGGTCCTGTCATATATATATACCCCTACATATGCAACAAATTCCCTGTCTTCACTTGATGTGATGAGCACAGGGTGATGCATTGAATTGCTGAATCACTTTATTGTACCTAAGCTAGTATAGTGCTGTATGGTAACTACACTGGAATTAAGGGGAAAATTCCCTGGCTCTCCAGTTTGACTCTTGTCATGGCATCTCTGAGAATGGATATAGAAAGAAACTGTTATCTATCTATCTATCTATCTATCTGTCTAGATATCTATATCTATATATATCTGCAGGTATATGTGCAAATGAGATAAGCATACACAATTATATAAATATAAAAATAATATAGATATATATAACAAACTACTTGGAACTAATTGTCTCACCTGGACTATTTCATTAACCTTCCAATTTATCTTCCTGCATCCACAGTTGGCTCTCTTATGATCTATTCTCCACAAAGCAACCTGGATAAGCCTTTGGAAATGTAAGTCACATCATGTTTTTCCTCTGCTCAAAACCATCTAATGCTCCCAGCCCAGAAGAGCAACGCATCAGCGTAGAAGTGTAAGATGAGCTTATAAATCAATCAAATCCTCCATAAGTCTTGTAACCAATAGATGGTAAACAAACTGAAATATTGTAGGATTACTGTAACATGGCATTTTGCAAAAATACTCAATATTGCCAGTTTCGACTGTTGCTTCTTATTTTTCAAACACACTAAGAACACTCCTGCTTGGGGTCCCTTACTGCTGTGCTCACTGCCTGGAATGCTAGTCCTTCAATAATCTACATGGTTTATATTCCTTCACTGAATTCTCTGCTTAAATGTCTTTTTTAAAAAACTTCTCTTCTTTGAAGATTTTATTTAGCTTTTTATTTGAGAGAGAGAGAGAGAGAGAGAGAGAGAGAGAAAGCACACATGTAAATGTATACATGCAGAGGTGAGGGGTGAGGGGAGGAGCTGAGGAGGGGTGAGAAGGAGAGAATCTCAAGCTGACTCCACACTGAGCATGGAGCCCAACATGGAGCTAGATCTCACAACTCTGAGATCATGAGCTGAGATGAAACCAAGAAAGAGTTGGAGGCTTAAACTGCTGAGCCATCCAGGTGCCCCTCTGCTTAAATGTGTTAACAAGGAAGCCTATACAAGGAAGCCTTTCCTGACCACTTATTGAAGTCTCCCTTCTTTCCTTCTCTCACACACAGCCTTTGCTTGTCACTGTCTGTTTCTGTCCATTAGAACAGAGAATTTATCTAATTTGCTCAATTATCCACTCTTCTAATGCCTTAAACAGTACCTTGCATTTGGTTAATGATTAATAGATATTTAACACATTAAAAAAAATTGAAGACTAACAATGTATTTCCTGAAAGACTTGTTCTTACTTAGTCTACAAACCAGAGTTAGACATCAACTAAAGGCTTACATAATTGTTGGAAAAGAATTTGCCTTTAGTTATGAAACATTTGTTTAGTACCCATTGTGACAAAAGATACTTTACTAAGTGATTGGGGATTTAAAGTACAATAGAACATATTTCTGTCCTCTAGGAAGGGCAACACATAAAACTTGTGTATTATTTTATTTGATACTGAACATTGTTACAGAGACAGATAAACTATTATTGTCCCTATTTGTAAAATGGGGACATAACTTAAATGTAACTTAAATGTAGAGCACTTAAGTGACTTGCCCAAAGTAATACAAATTAGTGAGAGGTCCAAGCTTTGCTACTAACTAGTTTGCCTTACTTGGACAACTGTCCAGAGTTCCAAGCCTTGTCTTCTTTCCAATCTACCACATTGCTCTTCAGCACATCCACTGTCTCTATAGTGCATATATTTGCCACATTTTACCAAGATGGCTCATAGGAATGAGGAGAGGTTTATTCTAGATATGGATAGTTAATGGTACAGTTTTGAAAATAGAGCAACTATAATTTCATCATCTGAACCAGTAAGCATTGGCTAGGTTAAACATATAACTTCCAGATCTAAGTAGTTACTAAAATTGTTTCTCAGTTATGCTATAATCTCAACATAGGTTATAGGAGGGCTTTGTCCATTAAAGTTACTTGGGGTCCTGGGTTGATGGAAGCTGTTTGGAAACCTACTTCCATGATCACAAAGACAGATGGAAAGGAAGGCTGTAGAACTGGGCACCAGCAAGTAGATGTTTCAAACCCTTCCATTTTGCTGCCATGGTCTCATGGCCACTCCAAACTTGGCGTGAGCCTGAAGTGTAGGAGAATGGAATATGGGTGAAAATGATGAACACTGGTAATGATTATCACACCCACCCACTGACAAATACACACACAGACAGACACACAGATGGTTTGTATGTTACTTTTTTTTTTTTTTTTTTTTAATGGAACGATGACTCATTTGTCCTCCAAAATCCTTGTGGTGAGACTGTATTTCCTACTTGTGTTTAACTATTGACTTCTCTGGAAGGGGCTTGTAAAATCCAGGGAAACTGAACCCAGATGATGATGACAGAGAAACCATTTATCTTCTCCCAGGAGCCTTCCTCCATCAGTAGGAATTTTGTCCCCTTATTACACATTGAAATTTGTCCTTGCTTCTCAGTTTTTTAACTGATCACTTTTAACTTTCATTTCTATACAGATAGTTATTGATAAAATGATAAAGTATTTGAAAGAGGGGGAAAAAAGAATTGGGCTTTTTTTTTGTAACTGCAAATTGTTCAAATCATGATCTGTTAAATATTACTCACTCTCTTTAACATTATAGTTAGGAATATGAGAAATGAATGTAATGCCAAAAAGAGGAACTAAATCATGGTTTATCTAGCTCAGTCTCACTTAGAAGGAGAACACGTAGAGAAATCGGAGTACACAGAACTGTAATGCTTACAGTACATAAAAAGCAAATGGAGAGATTGACTCTTAAAGATTATGCTCCTGAGCCATTACCAAAGGTAATTTTTTTTCCTCTATGTTATTTAATTAGAACAATAAAATATGAAATTACTTATATCCAGGCCTTGAAAGCACATAACTATAAATTTCAACTTAATTTTACATGTTTAAGTCTTATAAATATTTAAACTTTAACTTACATTTTGTTCTATAAGTTAGAAATAGATAAAATTTTTAATGCTGTTTTTTAAATTATTGGTCACATTTTATTATAAGGTTTCATTCAGTATGAATTTGATAGAAGAAAAAGGAAATGGGGAATTGAAGAACTGATATGTGAGACTTCTAAACATTATTCTTTTTTGACTGTGCAGAAATGGCTTCAAATTTTGCCAAAATCCATAGAGAACTGGAACGAGTATGTTTTCTCATTTTATAAAATATATGTGTTACAAAGAATTCATTGAAGACATGATTATTACATGATGTAAGAAATGTTTATATATCTATCATCTATCAATCATCTAATTTTTTAAAAAAGCACAGATAAGGAAGTCATGTTATTGATATGTTTTTGATGCATTATAAATTTGAAATTTTGACAATTATATTTCCTTAAAGTGAGGCATAGGTTTGAATTTTATAATTTAATTTGAGACACCTCTCATTATCCACTGCAGTAAATATACTTGCAATTTAGAGCTCATTTCTTTTTTTTTTTTTTTTTTTTTTTTTTTTTTTTTTTTTTTTTTTTTTTTAAAGATTTTATTTATTTATTTGACAGAGAGAAATCACAAGTAAGCAGAGAGGCAGGCAGAGAGAGGGGAGGAAGCAGGCTCCCTGCTGAGCAGAAAGCCCGATGTGGGGCTCGAACCCAGGACCTGGGATCATGACCTGAGCCGAAGGCAGCGGCTTAACCCACTGAGCCACCCAGGCGCCCCTTAGAGCTCATTTCATTTATCACATTGAATAGCATTCAGGAAGCCCTTGCGTGGGGAGAAATGAGTTATTTAAAAATGAAAACTGTTAAAATAAATAAATCACTTGAATTAGATATGAATGATATTAAATATGGATTATTCAAATCATATTTGTAAGGTTGACTTTCTTCATTGTTAAAGCATGATAAACAATGTAACAAATAAATAAATTAGCACACTTTATAGTGTTGTAGGGGCAAAAATGAAAGAATATTTGATTATAACTTTTTGCTACTTCATATTTTTAACATGAGCAAATATTGAAAACAAAAGCAAGTACAATTAAGCAAAGACTTTCTTCAACTCACATCATATTAGTAGGGATTTGTGAAACACTATAAAATAGAATTTATGTTGTTATAGTATGACATTAATATTATATTTTTACAGGTGTATGCTATCACAAAAGAAAGAAAAAATATAACTGCTTATCCATTATTGCCCATTTTAAACAAAGACTGCACAGAACTTCACAAAATATTTTTATAGCTCAGAACTCAAAAAATTTTCCCTTTGGATAGCATTAAAATTTCCTTTAGCTACCTTTCACTTTTGGGGGGAATTGTGTCAGAATTTGAAAAAATAGAAAATAAATTGCTTAGAGAGCATTATTAGGATGTGAATTTGTTAAATTCAGCTAGAGATATATTTAGTTGCTTAAATTACATGAGACCAACAAGAAGAAGGAATACGTACTTCAGAGGTTTGCATAATTTTTCATACAACTAAGTAATTTGATTTACTCACGTTAGCTATTTCTTTTCTTGCCCATAATTCTCATGTAAAGGTAGAGTTTTAGTTGCTATTTCTCACTGAAAATACAGAACAAAGTAAAGAAATAATCATTAAAAAAGTACTCGATAGGCTGTGAAATGGGTCAGAAATATCTTTTTTTTTCTTTTTAAAAATTTATTTATGTATGAGAGAGAGCATGCACAGGACTGGGGGGGATGGGCAGAGGGAGAGGGACAAGCAGACTCCCCGCTGAGGACCCTAAGATCATGACCTGAGCCAAAGTCAGATGCTTGACTTACTGAGCCACCCAGGTGTCCCCAGAAATATCTTTTCATAGTGTTATACTGGAGAAGCTCAGGTGACAGATACAGGATTGAATTTTAGACGTATTTTTTGGTTGATTTGCTTATGACCTTTACCCATTCGTAGACTTTGTAGAATTTCCTTTTTTGTATTTATAGTCAAACCCCAAAATTCCAATGGCACTATTGTTATTTCTTAGAAGAATGTTATAACACATGCAGGGGGGTAATGGTAATGAGTGTCAGCCACACTCATTATTAGAAAGATAAATATGAATGTGGAAAATGGAGAAGCATTTTAAATGTGTGTGGAAAAACATAGGAAAAGGGAATATACTGAAACCACTTAAGTGTCTTAATAATAAAGACTTTCTGAGATCTGCTATGGGTAGTTTAATACAGTGCTGCTTCTAGAGAATACGTTTTAACAAGCTTTGGAAATAATTTCCAAAATGTTAGCTGTTGACTAAAATCCTCCCCAAACAGTCTTTTGGTGAGATTAGTGCATTCTTCCCCAACTCAGAATAGAAACCACAGAGCTATTTTTCTAGTGAGAACAGACTGCTCTTCTGAAAAAGCACCTCCTATGCAGCTCCCCCAGCCAGTCCCTGGCTCTGTATTGTAGTGCTCCCTGTCACACTGACCGGAAACCTCAGATGATTAGATTTTGTGAGTGCATAGGTACTGCTTGAAAATGCAGGAAAGACAAGAGCTGCTGTATTACTCTGCAAGGGAAAATGAAACTAAATTTAGATCCCCATTCACCAAATCTAGCATCAGTTGTTTTGTGGCTCCTTCATAGTGCTTTGGGCTGCTTTCGGATTTGCACATTTCAGGAACAACATTGTGGAGACTTTGTTAGTCTGCAGTGGTCCATTGGACGGAAGTTGCTCTCGGTGCTCAACTGTTTCCGGTCCCTGTGGGAGGCCTGCCACCTCTGAGTTTCAGTCTCACACTGTACAGCTTGCTGCCCTCTTGTCTCACCAAACACCAAACCTCAAGAATCTAGCTGCCAGGGATCAGGTCATTTGCTGCTTCATCAGCCTGAAAGCTTTTCTTTCTTACAAAATCCACTTTAGTATCTTTCAAAACTTGAGGCTTTAAAACCAAAATTTTTGTTAACTTTCCAGTGCTTAAGAAAAGTTCAACCTTAGCTATTTCATTTTAATCCTGAGATAGTATTTTCCTAATTTTATAAATGAGGAGATTGTGGCTCAGGAAAAAAAATTTAAAAACTTATTGTGTTCATGTGAACAAATAGGGGACATAGAATTTAAAACTAGGTACCTGATATGTGCCAGACAAAGAATTCAGAGTTGGATAATATAGACATGTCCTCAAGGATGCTGGTATGTAGTGGGAAGGGGGACAATAGATATACAAATGAATTAATGCCTTTCAGTGTGATAGAAGTTAGTGTGAAATTATATTAGAATCTAAGTGAGAAAACAGGAGGGAATGAACAATTCAGTATGGGGTGCCCAGGTAAGGTTTCTTTTCTTTTCTTTTTTTTTTAAAGATCTTATTTATTTATTTGATAGAGATCACAAGTAGGCAGAGAGGCAGGCGGAGAGAGAGAGGAAGGGAAGCAGGCTCCCTGCTGAGCAGAGAGCCCTATGCAGGGCTCAATCCTACGACCCTGGGATCATGACCTGAGCAGAAGGCAGAGGCCTAACCACTGAGCCACCCAGGCGCCCCTCAGGTGAGGTTTCTAAGAAGAAGGAACAGTCTTGACAGTTGGGAGGAACCAAACATTCAAAAAGAGGGGAGAGTCAGGGAGAGTTATTTTGAGTATTCTTGCATTTATCATTTCCTAGTCAGTCCCATCCCCACACTTACTGTCTTATTTTTTGTTTTCCCTCTGTATCCTGATTTTCTCCCCTTAACAAAAAAAAAAAAAAAAAAAAGAAAGAAAAAAGAAAAACCACTGGCTAATGCCTATTAAATATCTTTTATCACCACATATTGTGTGTGGTCACTAACCCATTTGAGTTATGGAATATGTTTTCTTTACTGTGCTATTCCATATACACTGATTATAGTAAGTATATATGTATACTATTGAATAAAATTTGATATGTAATGTTACTTTAATTTCCTTGTTTGTTCTGAACATCTAGGATCTTCTTAACTATTGTTAGGGGAACTAATGACAGAGAAAAAGAAGAAAAAATAGGAAAAGTGAGCTAAGGAAGAAAAAAGAAGAAAATGGTGAGAAAGAAATAGAAAAAGGAATGATTGTTCTTTCCACCTGCTTGCAAATTTTGTGCATGTGAAAGGAAAGCATTCCAAGACAGGAAATTTTAGGGATTATGATATGAAAATAGGACATGAAAAAGTATAGGAAAAATCATCAGAGACATGATGAAGGCCTGATATATGAAATCAAAACTCGTTCTTTGATTGAAATCCCCAAATTATTTTCTAAGTGAGCAATATTAGTTCAAGATACTTCAGAATAAAGTTTGGTATTACACACAAATGTGGAGATGAAAAGAGAAGGCCACTAAGGCCAACAGAAGCCAAGTCTTCCATATTGTCTAACATGTGTATATAGAGGAGAATTACTTGATCATAGGATGTGAAAATGGAAAATTTGTTAATAACCTTTTAGTCTCAAACCTTCATTTTGGAGATGAGGAAATGGAGACCTATATGCCTTTTCCAAGCACAAACAAGGAGCCCTTAGGAGACCTGACTAGATTTTACATCCTGAATTCCTTTCCTAGTAAACTGAAGCCTATTAACATGGACATGGAAGATGTCATAAGTGGACTACACTTAGGAGACATAAAGTTAAGCACTTGAGAAGTCAAGCAGAAATTCTAGAGAATCACAATAAAGAGAGAGCTACAAAAACATGTTACGATTTTTATGTGGGCCAAACTATTTGAAGATTCAAGGCTGAGTGAGGGTGGGTGCAGTTGTGGGGAAGCAGATATGAAATTAAATATTTCTCTGACTTGTAATATCTCATTTTCTATCTTTTAAATGTCTTGCTAATTGTGGGTTGATTATTATATTCGAATTGTAATCTTAGGACTGATAAAAAGTTGAAGTAATTTTTAAAACATTTTAAAACATACATTTTGAAATGTATCTCTCAGATTACCCATTTTTTTTAAGATTTTATTTATTTATTTGATAGACAGAGATTACAAGTAGGCAGAGAGGCAGGCAGAGAGAGAGAGGAGGAAACAGGCTCCCTGCTGAGCAGAGAGCCCAATGCGGGGTTCGATCCCAGGACCCTGGGATCATGACCTGAGCCGAAGGTAGAGGCTTTAACTCACTGAGCCACCCAGGCACCCCTCGGATTACCCATTTTTAAAAGAGATTTATTGCTTTATGTTAGAAAGAGAGGGAAAGAGAGAAGGAATGGGGGAGGGGCAGAAGGAGCACAGGGGAGAGAGAGAGAGAGAGAGAGAGAATGGTAAGCAGACTCCACTCCCATCATGGAGTCCAATGAGATCTAGATCTCATTACCCTGAGATCATGACCTAAGCCAAAATCAAGAGTTGAACGCTTAATTGACTGAGCCACCTAGGTGCCTCAGTTCCTAGTTTTTATAAATAAATAATGAGTTTCAAAAATGATAATATCTAATATTCAAACTTGTTAATGCAAATGTGGGCAATTGCCTGTCATTGTGCTATAAGAAAATTTTCTCTCTCCTCTTGGTAGTTCTTGTCATACCACTGAAGGGAAGCCTCTGGGGCCATATAGACAGTTGTCCCACTCTGCCTCTAGCATTGGCTGAAATTCCTTCAGGGAGCAACAAGAGCTATAGGGTCTGGATTAGGGTAGGAGAGACAGGTACTTGCCTCAGGTGCAAAATTTAAGGAGCACCAACAAATTCAGAAATCAAGACAAATAATATCTTAATCCAATATTTTTAAAAAAACTGAAAGCTTTTAGCACACACAAAAAAACCTGCCTAATGGACAAAGTATGACAGAATCAGTAATAACATGGTTCCAGGCCATATCAGAGCCTGAGGCAAAAGAAATAAAACCCAATAATACTGATCTAAGAGTTGGGGAGAACAGGGAGTTTTATTTTATTGGTAAGCTACATTTTAATTAGACAGCCATGTCACAAGGAATGTTATAAAAAAGGTGGAAAGATAGAACCATTTATTCAGTCAGCCAGTCTAATCTTTTTGACATGTTAGGATCTCCGATTAAATGTGTGCCTTGAGGGTGGCGAGGTGGGAAACATGCTTGGGAGATGCTGGGAATGGCAAATGAGACGTTTTTAAAAGCTGGACATTTCTCATCAGAAATGTTTTTCCAATCCTGTGAAGACATTAGTGTTGGTGAAAAGCAAAAATATTGCTGAGTTTAATAGAATCACAATAGAACAAAATAAAGCAAATCTTTAAACTAGTCTTTTAAGGTAGACCCTGACAGGCTTGTTGTAGGTTCAGTGACATAGTAAGAAGTACAACATGGGAATATGTCACCCATAGAGCAAGCGATTGCATTTTGTAGAATGTAGTCCTTCTTCGATACTTTAAATAATGTGATGTTTAACCACATGGCTATAGCTGCTTCCCTTCACTTGTTTAATTTCTAGTCATACTCCAGTTCTTAATTTAAGTATTAATTCCTCCAGGAAACTGTCTGATTCACTATAGAGTAGATCTCCAATTATATATGTTCATTCGACCACATATTTAGCATTAATCAAAATGATAAGCATATCAGTCAAAGAAAAGGAAATCATACTAAGTCTTTCAAAAAGAGTGAATTTAATAGAAGGAATTAGTTATACAAATGGTGGAAGGGTTGATTCTACACCCTGGTGTCTTTTTCTATTGAACAGGGACCTATTAACATTGATATTGGAGATGCTAGATTTGTGGGGTACCCTCTGGAAATGTAAAAGCAGGGTGAGGTAACCCAGACTGTGTTTGTGAGTTGTCAGAGTTCCTAGCAGGGCTCCACAACTGCCAAAGAGGATGATGTTGCATGGGCTAGTATACCTGAAGTGGGGAAATCAGGGCCAAGGATGGGACCCCTAAAATGTCATAACCACTTTGAGAGATACCATCACAAGGCAAAGAGAGAAGAACAATATCCAAGGGAGGGGGAAGAGCCATGACTTCTCCTCTCCTACCATCTTTCAATTTTGCATTAATGCCTCTCATTGGCCAAACCTAACTGAAGGTCAGTTGACAAGGGATTCTGGATAATATAGTTTATAGAGGTCCCTGGACCCCTATGAGACAGCACAGAATATGGAAGAAAGACATGGAACTAAGGCACACAATGTTAGTATACTAAATAATTATATTAATTAATACTGTTATCAGGGTAATGCTAATCTTTCTAGGCAGTGTAACTTCTGTGGGTCAGTGTTGTGGTTGCCTTATTAACTAATATATTTCCAGCACATTTCATAGTGCCCGGCCCACTGAAGATTTTGAATGAATGAAAAAAATGTATGAATCAATATTGTCATTTCCATTATACTTATAAGAGTCATGGTTTTCACCAAAACTTAGTAATGTGCTCCTTCCAACAGCAATGTGAATAGGAACTCCACGATTTACCCAAAGAAATAAGTCCTCTATCTAAAAAAAGTGAAGGATAGAGATGAGAGAGAGGAAGGAAAGGAAGTGTGTTCATGATGGTTTCAGAGCTTAGAAAATTTTGTTCTGCCTAAGTCTTAACTGCTTTATCCATCTAGCCCTTATACCTCATAGGACACTCTAGCATATATATTAACTAAGGAAGATTTTTTTTTTTTTTTTGGAAGTAGCAACACAGGCATTAAGTGAAAAGTGGCCACTATACCTCAATACTCATAACTAAGATTAAAAGACAGTCTTTCTAATGTCTGTTTCAAGGCAATGTTCAGTAGGCATTGTGTTCTTTACCGTTATGGTAGGGCAGGATCATTCTTCTCTCCTTATGGTTTCATCTAATTCTCTGTTTAAAGGATGGGCCACCAACTCAAGATTTTAAAATGTAGGGGCACTTCTTGTTTCCCCTCTCCTTCTGAGACTCCAATTACACGTATATTAATTCACCTGAAGTTGTCTCACAGCTCATTTGTGTTCTCTTAATTTTTTCATACTTTTTCCATTAGTTTAATTTTGAATCTTTTCTATTGTTGTGTCTTTAAATTCACTAATCATTTCTTATGTAATATTGAATCTGCTGTTAATCCTATCTAGTGCATTTCCCCCCCTTCATTATAAATTTTGTTTTGTTTGCTACAGCAATGAAGAAATAGGGGCTTTGGTTTTTTCTTTGCCCAGTTACTAATCACTACTGGCAAAGCAAGTGATCAGAGTAAGAATGCAAAACACAAAATGAGTAACAGCAACTGTGACATCAAAAAAAGAAAATAACCAGATCATCATCATTGTTTACCTGAATGATAAGGAATATCTGTGCTATTTATCCAGCTTATTGGTTTTTACTGGTTTGAAAGCTTCTGCAGTTCCCTGGCTAGGATTTATGTTATCCAATGAAATTTTCATTTTAGGCATTATATTTTCCTTTTTTAGAATTTAGATTTAGGTCTTTTAAAATATTCATGTCTCTTTTTAATAGGTTTATGCTTTCCTCTACCTTCTTGAACATGAGGCATATGGTTATAGCAGCTGCTTTTTTGTTTTTGTTGTTTGTTTTCTTTTGTTTTGTTTTAGATTTTTAAATTTATTCATTTGAGAAAGAGAGAGAGAGCTCATGAATAGGTGGGAGGGGGAGAAGGAATGGGAGAAGTCAACTCCCTGCTGAGCAGGGAGCCAGATGGGGCTCCATCCCAGGATTCTGGGATCATGACCTGAGCAGAAGACAGATGCTTAACCAACTGAGCTACCCAGGTACTCCAGCTATTTTAATGGCTTTTTCTTGTTGCTGTCATTTGAGGTGTTTGTTGGTCAGTTCTTATTGAATGATTTTTCCCCCATGTTATTGGTCATATTTTCCTACTTCTTTGTATGCCTGGTGATTTTTGATTGGATACCAAGCATCATGAGTGGTGGCACTCTTAGTAATTTTAAAAACACGTTGAGCTTTGCTTAGTTGCTTGGAAACATTTTGATTCTTTAACAACTAGGTTTAATCTTTGCCAAATGGAATTAGAGTAGTCTTGAGTCTAAGGCTAATTTGTCCCTGTTAGTCAGGCAATATCCTCTGAGTACCTGCTTGACACATGCCCTATGCATTATGATGTTTCTCATCTCTGGTTCTTGGAAATGTGAACCATTCCCAACTTTGTGTGATTGCTGGAAATTGTTCCTTCTACTCCCTTCCAGTAGTTCATTGCTCAGCCAAAAGGTAGTTTGCTTACACACATGCTCTGATTAGTGTTAAGTTGAGGATTCTGGGAGAACCCTCTGCAGATTGCAGGAGCTCCCTCTCTTTGTAGCTCTCTCTGCTCTGATACTCTGTCTTGCAAATTCTAACTGTCATGACCTTCCCAGATCCTCATTTCCATCTCTTCAATTCAGAGAGAATGCTGGGCTCTGTTTGGATTTCCTCTCCCTGTGACTGAAGTTTGAAAATTCTTCCCAGGTAATAAACTGAAACAATCATAGAACTTACCTAGTTTATTTCCCTTCTCTCAGGGAGGCATTGCTCTCTGCTGCCTGTTGTTCAATGTTTGAAAATATTTTGTTTGACTTTTTTTAGTTGTTTAAGGTATGGGTGAAAATCTAGTTCTTGGTCCTCTATCTTGGCTGGCAGTGGAGCTTCTTCATGTTTTTTTGTCAAACTAAAGGTCCTGCTCACATTGTTCCTAAATACCTTTTTAAAAAAAGATGTATTTATTTATCTTAGAGAGCATGCACATAAGTGGCAGGGGGAGGGCAGAGGAAGAGGGAGAGGGAGAGAATCTCAAGCAGACTCCCCACAGAGCATGAAGCCTGTTGTGGGGCTCCATCTCACGACACTGAGATCATGACCTGAGCCAAAACCAAGAGTTGGACGCCTAACTGACTGAGCCACCCAGATACACCCTAAATGTCATCTTTTAAATTTAAAATTTAATCTAGGTACACTTGGGATCTGAATGTTATTCTGCACCATCATTTGGAAAGGTTTTAATACACGTTTTAAGAAAATGACCATAAAGAGAGCTATATTTATGTTTGAATTATTCTACTTCCTACATTGGGAAAGAATGAAAAAAATTTCAGGAATTTAATCTTTGTTGAAGTCCAAGGTGCATACCAAATTAGCATGAATGTCTCCGTGAACAAAAATTTTAAAATCCAGTGAAACAAATCAGTTCAGATTTTGTTATTATCTTAGGAACTAATTAAATTGGCTATTTCATGTTATCTCAAACTAGAGGTTTTCATTTACTATTTCATCCATTAAAAGGAAAATCTTCTCATTATGAAAAGTTATATAATTATATAAGAGATAAGTCTATTTGTCCTGCTGAATGAAAGAAAATTCCATTGTAACAAGTTTTCATTCTCAGAGAGGAAAAAAATAAAAAACATTATTAGGATAAGAAGAAAAATTTAACTGGAGAATAAAAATTTCAAAAGCTAGTATCAAAGGAGAATATTCTCTCTTCAGATTAATGTTAGAGAAATCTATTTTGAATTTAACTAAGATTGATCAAGCAAACTTCCAAAAGAAATTCAGACTTTCTCATATATTTATTCATTTTCATATGCTACTGATACAGTATTATGAAATGCTACTTGCAACTTGCTCAAATAATGCAGCCCACTGCATTATTTTCAAAGGAGATTAATGAAAATATTGCAGTTTGAATAAAATTATATTTAGAATTTATAATTTTAAAACCTCAAATTTTGATTTTATATGATTAATTATACTCATCTAAATGAGATGCATATCAAAATGAATGTTTAACAAATTAGGTTTTGAGTCAAAACAAAGCCATATATCACAAGGGCTTTATTTCTGTATGAATAAATATAATTTGAGTTTGAGTCACACTCACATGTCTTCCAATCACCCTTACTTTGCCTCTGAATGCTAATATAAGAACACAAAAATTCTTCTCATGAATTTTTAAATGTTAGTTTCACTTCCACTCAGCGAAGTATTAAAATAGTATTCCCCTAACTGTACACTCTACAAGAAAGCACTATTACAATAAAAATGCAAACATATTCTATAAACATATAGATGCCAGAGTTGTTGTTGTTGTGGTTGTGGTGGTTTTATTTAATATCCTTAACCATGTCATATATTACCATGTGATTGCGATGGTTTCATTGTTGAGCAAGAAAACAGGTTGTGGATTTTTTTTCTTTAAGGCCACTGAGTCTAGTTCTAGTGACTCCAAAGAAAGTTGAATGACAAGCAGGCCTGGAATCATTACATTACTTGTATTCAATATTATATTAGACGTCCCAGAAGGCATAATACAATTTATTCCCTGACTTTTAATTTAAAACAGATTTAATTCTTTTTATTATAAAAATAATTCATGCATATTATTGGAAATCTTGAAAATGAGTGAAATTGAGAATGGACAGTCATATTTCCACTACCCCAGGAAGAGGAACTTTAACAGAAATAAGTTCTTTGGATTAACATTAAGCAATTTTAAGTAACAGAAGACCAGTAGTAAAACTATAAGAATAAGCAAAGTATAACAAAAAAGTTGTAGATTAAGCAAGAAAAATGTTTTGGTGTGTTGAACTGTGTAATAATTTAGACTTTAAGAGCCAACAGAAACAAACTTGTACTTTTGAGAATTAATTTACCTGATGGAGAATCAAGATAGGGAGAAGGAAGCTTTTCTGTTTGGTCTGTATTCTGTACACATTGGCTGTCATAAAGGAGATTGTAGGGGCGCCTGGGGGGCTCAGTGCGTTAAAGCCTCTGCCTTCGGCTCAGGTCATGATACCAGGGTCCTGGGATCGAGCCCCGCATCGGGCTCTCTGCTCAGCAGGGAGCCTGCCTCCCTCCCTCTCTCTCTCTGCCTGCCTCTCTGCCTACTTGTGATCTCTGTCTGTCAAATAAATAAACAAAATCTTAAAAAAAAAAAAAAAAAAGAGAGATTGTAGTATGGATGCCTATTACCTAGCGGCAAGGCAAAATGCTTGAAGAGGTCATGGTGAATTGCCAAATTCGGTAATGTTTCTTGGAGTTCTCTACTGTCTACAAGCTGAAAAGTTGTCTGAATTTTTGTTTCGTTTAGTTGGGTGTTGAATGCAAGTATTGGGACCATTAGAGAAAAAAGTGCATTTCTTTTGTTGTTATTTGAAGGTATCACCAAATATTACATCAAATGAAATATTATTTAGAAGTATTTTTTTTGGTAAGATTTTATTTATTTGACAGACAGAGATTACAAGTAGGCAGAGGCAGGCAGAGAGAGAGGAGGAAGCCGGCTCCCTGCTGAGCCGAGAGCCCGAGCGGGGTTCGATCCCAGCACCCTGGGATTATGACCTGAGCCGAAGGCAGAGGCTTTAACCCACTGAACCACCCAGGTGCCCCAGTATTATTTAGAAGTAATTCTTAAAGTCTATGTTCACCACTGCAATTTGAGAAATGGTGCTCAAACTTACACGCACACATACTAATCATACCCACTCCTCCCTTGTATGTTATTCTTACACAGTATTATAATGAAACATTATTGTAATCCCCCAAATTAGAATTATTGTTTTTGATTTATTTAGATGCTTGTTTAGATTTAACTGCTTACTAACTACTTCTGTGCTCACCATTCATTTTTAGCCCTTCAGACCTTGCTTCTCAGATCATTTTCTTCCTGATCCCTTTAGTGAGGGTATGTTGATAGTAAACTATCAATTTTTATGTGTTTGTCTGCAAAATGAGTTTATTTCATCCTCATTTTGGAAAAATGCTTGAAACCAGTTTTTTGGTCCTTCTCTTTTCCAACCTCTTACACTCTCTTTTCCTGTTTAACCCTTGGCTGATGATCTTGCTTTCTATTCAGTGAAAAAATTGAAGTCATTAGAAGAGAACATACAGAGATACCCAGCACCACCCTACCTACCCAGCATCATCTGCATCTACACCCTGCTGCTCTGACTGAAACTTGAGATGACTCACCATGTCCCACCTAAAATCAAGTTTTCCAGTGTGTGCTTGTCCCCATTCCTTTTATCATCTCCTCTAGCAATTCTTTCCTCTCTTTTCTGCACAATCACTGTTTCTTTTCCAGTGGACTGTCTCATCAGCATACAGCATCTTCTTATTTCTCCCATGTATTTCTGAAGCGTTTTTGTCCTTATTTGCATGGTCAGCTACCACAATATTTCTCTGCTTCCCTTTGCAGCAAACCTCCTTGAAATAATGATTATTTAAAGCCTGTATCTACTTCTCTCAATTATTCTATTCAACTATCCAATCGGGTTTGCACACCACTAATTTCCCAAATCATTTTTTTAAATGTTCAGTGACTAAATCCAATGCTGAATTCTCAGTTTCCATCACAGTCCACTATCAGCAGCATTGGACACCATCATTCCTTTAATATATTTTCTTGACGTGGCTATACAATACCTCTTTTGGTTTTCCCTCTCACATGGATTGGATTACTCTCTCTCAGTATTTTGTGCCCGTTTCCCCTCATTTCCCTAACCAGCTGAAATTTCCCTAGTCAACACTTGGTCCATTTCTCTTTTATATTCACACTCCATCTCTTGGTCATCTTATCCAGTGTTTTGCCTTTAATTGCCATCCATATGCCAATGACTCCCAAGTTTATATCTCTAGTGAAGATCTTTCTCCTGAACTCTGGATGAAATTATCTAACCATAAGAGACTCTTAATCTCAGGAAACAAACAGGGTTGCTGAAATGGAGGGGGATAGGAGGGATGGGGTGGCTGGGTGATGGACCTTGAGGGGGGTTTGTGCTATGGTGGGTGCTGTGAATTGTGTAAGACCGATGAATCACAGACCTGTACCCCTGAAACAAATAATATATGTTAATTAAAAAAGAAATTATCTAACTTCCTATTCAACAGCTCCACATTGATATTAATAGATGTTTCGAAGTCAGCATGTCCAAACCTAATTTCCAATATGTCCCTCTTTCTGTTAAGCTGCTTCAACCATAGCCACAAGGCAGATTAATAACCACCCCCCTTTTTTAGTAGCTCAGATAGAATGTTTTAGTCATCTTGATTCCTCTTACCCACTCAAGCAGGAAATTCTATTGTCTATATCCACAATAAATCCAGAGTCTAGCCATGTCTTACCACTCCCCTGCTCTCACTCTAGTCTGAAGCATCTTTATCTTGAGCCTGGATTATGTCAAAGTCTCGTAACTGGTTTTCTTCTTTGTCTCCACCTCCAGCCACATATTCTCACATAGTAGTCAGTAGTCAATGTGATCCTGTTAAAATATCAAGTGTGCCACTGCACACACTTCTTGCCCTCCGTCCCCTATTTCACTGAGTAAAAATCAAAGTTCTTTCTTTTAATTAACATTTAATATATTATTTGTTTCAGGGGTATAGGTCTGTGATTCATCAGCCTTTTTTTTTTAAGATTTTATTTATTTATTTGAGAGAGATCACAAGTAGGCAGAGAGGCAGGCAGAGAGAGGGGGGAAGCAGGCTCCCTGCTGAGCATACAGCCCAATGCTGGGCTCAATCCCAAGACTCTGAGATCATGACCTGAGTCAGAGGCAGAGGCTTAATTAGCCACCCAGGCACCCTTGATTCATCAGTCTTATATAATACCCAGCGCTTACCACAACATATACTCTCCCTAATGTTCCATCACCCAGTTATCCCATCCCCCTACTGCCCTCCCCTCCTGCAACCCTCCATTTGTTTCCTAAGATTAAGAGTCTCTTATGGTTTGTCTCCCTCTATGGTTTCATCTTGCTTCATTTTTTCCTCTCTTCCCCTATGATCCTCTGCCTTATTTCTTAAATTCCACATATCAGTGAGATCATATGATAATTATCTTTCTCTGTTTGACTTAATTCACTTAGCATAATACCCTGTAGTTCCATCCATGTTGTTGCAAATGGCAATATTTCATTTTTTGTGGCTGTGTAATATTCCATGTGTGTGTGTGTGTGTGTGTGTGTGTGTGTGTGTGTGTGTGTGTATACCATATCTTCTTTATCCATTCATCTGTGATGGACATCTGGGCTCTTTCTATAGTTTGGCTCTTGTGGACATTGTTGCTATGAACATTGGGGTGCAGGTGCCCCTTCTGATCACTCTATTTGTTATCTTTAGGGTAAGTATCCAATAGTGCAATTTCTAGGTCATAGGGTAGCCCTATTTTCACCTTTTTGAGGAACTTCCATACTGTTTTCCAGAGTAGCTGCACCAGCTTGCATTCCCAGAATCAAATCTCACCTTTTTAATGAATTCTATTCTGACAGCCCATTTAAGTTTATTAACCTCTGCCTTTTCAGTCCCCTGGTCCACTGTTTTCACAGCACACTTTCCTTATTTATTATGGTTATTATTTATTGATTGTTTCTCTCTGTTGGAATAAAAATTCCAGAAAAGTAGGAATTTTTTGATCAATTTTTGGTAGATTCTAATCACTGCCTAACACAGTATATGAACAATACATTTTGTTGAATGAATAATTGAATGGGACATAACTTCATGGGGTGTAGGATGCTACATTGACAGCTAGTTTTTCTCAGTACTTTGGAGTCACCATTTACCAATCTTCTGGCTTCCATTATTGTCATTAAGAAATCAGCCACCAGTCAAATTTTTCCTTTTAGCAAATCTATCTTTTTCCTTGGGATGTTTTAAGGACCTCTTTTTGTCTCTGATGTTTTGTAACTTCATTACAATATGTCTGAGTATGGTGTTTTTCATTAATTCTGATTGAGACTTATTGAGGTTCCTCTGTGTCTCATCATATCAGGAAAGATCTCAACCACTGTCACATCAAATATTTCTTCTACATTTTTTCTCCCATTCATTTCTGAAACTCCAATTAATAGACATATGTTAGACTCTCTATTTTCATGTCTCTTAACTTTATTGATTTTTAGTCTTGGTTCTCTGAATTCTATTTTGAGTAATTTATCCATATATGTCTCAGAATTCACAAATTTCTCTTCATTTTTGTATAATCTGTTGTATAATCCAAACTTTGCATCCGTAATTCTTGTTACTATGTTCCTTCATTTAAAAAATTTTAATTTTTTCCTTTTCAAATATCTCTGTCATTTTCCAAGATCCCTTCTTCTGTAACTGTACTTCATAATAGTCTTTTCCAGTTATTTAAGTCTATCAAGTAAACTCATTTTGCATGCTTCTTATGATTATTAAAAGAGAAACCATCTGGAAATATTACTTGGCAGTTTCCTGATTTATATCTTGTTTCTCACCTCTAGTTATTTAACCCTTCCATGTTTGGTGATTTTTCACTGTGAGTCAGTTTTGAAACATCAACTGATACTTCCTTGAGGAATATGTAAAGTGAATTTTTCTCACTTATGCTAGAAACTTATGTTTACTACCAACCTTGAATCACTTTAATCTACATTTTATATTTGTCAGCAACCTGAGAAATTTTGCCTGCTCTAGTATTACCTTGTTTCAGTAAGT
Organism: Enhydra lutris kenyoni; assembly: GCF_002288905.1. NCBI lineage: Eukaryota > Metazoa > Chordata > Mammalia > Carnivora > Mustelidae > Enhydra > Enhydra lutris. Next base: position 24,155,017 of record NW_019154111.1, read on the forward strand.
TGTCATGGGTATTTCTGAGACAATGTGAATAAGGAATTCAGGTCTATTTGTATTTCTTTTCCTTATGTGCCTGTGGTTCTTGGTCATGCTGCTTTGAAGAATGAAGAGGTAGACCACACAAAGAGTGATGGGCAGGAAAGCAAAGTTTACTGAAGGATAGTTAAGTTTATTGAGCAGTAGTACAAAGCTCCAGAAGAGGGAGGGGACCAGTGTGGGTGGCTGCAGGGGTTTCAAAGTCTAACGGTTTTTATGAGACTGTTGATGGGCCATTTTAATCTAATTAACCCTCCATGCACCTGTCACCCAATCAGGTTTTTGTTCATGCACTCATCTATCTATCAGGTAGTTGTTCAGATGGGAAAGGGTGAAGGGCTCCTTCTAGGATGGTGTAAAATTCCTTCAAGGATAGTTTCCTTTTAGAGTGGGGTGGAGAAGAGGGAGAAGGGGAGTGGGGCTTGTCCCTGCCTGCCCTTTTTCTGACTATCCTTCATTATTTGCCTATGGATTCAACCTAACATCTGGAGCTAAATTAATCCAAAGTAACTGTTTCCTGAGAGTGTTTCTGGACCTGAAACTACATGATACCTAATTAGAGCTCCTGGGTCCTTTAACAAATCAAAACTTTATTTTTGGCTTCTGAGTTCTGGTATCTCTGATTGGAAATATTTTGGTTTCTAAGAACTGCCTGTAATTGATTGAGCTCTGGGCATTTGCTGGATAGGAGTCTAGTAATTGTGATCCTCTACATGGGTGCACGAAAGGAAGTGGCCTCTGTGGTGTGATTTGATGGATGCTGCCCAGACCTTTTTGACCAAACGATTTCCTCCTCTCTTTAGCTGTGGCTCAGAGATGACTGTTTTAGCCATTTCATAATCAGACAGCAAAAACAGGAGTCACAGTCTTCAGATAGCTCAGGGGAAGGGTAGTATTTATAGATATCAGCTTTCTCCTTAGTATGGATTTGATTATAATATAAGGTGAATGTCACTGTGGAAGGTTAAGAGCCTATGGAGAAAAGATTTAAGACTGGTAAATTTCCAAGGAAAGAAGAAGAATCTGTTGGAAGTCATTTGGACAATTTACTGTTGTGAAAGGACAAGCATTAAAAATTTCCAAAGGTCAGGGGAAAACGTTGGGGTGATTATTATTGTTGCAAGATTTTTTTCTCTGTTGGTGCCATGGTTCTTGGCCACACCCCTTTAAAGAACGTGGAGGTAGACCAGACAGAGTGGTGGGCAGCAAAGCAAGGTTTATTGAGTCATAGCAAAGCAAAGCGACTACACAAAGCTCCCAAAGAGGGAGGGAACCCAGAGGGGTTGGCCACAGGAGTTTCTAAATCTAGGGGGTTTTATGGACTTGTTAGCTGATGCTTTTAATCTGATTAACCCTCTCTGTGCCTGTCATCCAATCAGGTTTTTGTCACCAATCTATCACTTGTGAAAGGGTGGAGGGCTCCTTCTAGGGTGGTTTCCTCTTGAGGGGGGATTTGTCCCTGCCCTCCTGCCTTCCAATTGTCCTTCATCATTATTATTATTTATAAGATTTATTTATTTGAGAGAGAGAGGGAGAGAGAGAGAAAAAGCAAGTACAAGTGGGGGAGGGGCAGAGGGAGAGGGAGAGAGAGAATTCTAAGGAGACTCCCTGCTGTGGGTGGAGTCTGATGTGGGGCTCCATCTCATGACCTTGAGATCATGACTTGAGCTGAATCCAAGAGTTGGTTGCCTAATTGACTAAGCCACCCAGGCTGCTGGGGTGATTATTTTTAGAATACAGTTTTATTTATATTTATTTTTACTTTTTTTTGCAGTAGTTAGCCAGGATTGCATACAGTCTATATGTATTAGTCAGATTTCTCCAGAGAAAGAGAGAGGAGACTGATTTTTAAACAATTGGCTTACATGACTGTGGGGGCTGGCAAGTCTGAAATCAGTAGGGTGTGTCAACAGGCTGGACATTTAAGTCAAGAGTTGATGTTGCAGTTGTAAGTCTGACTGAATTCTGCAGAGTAGGCCAACAGATGGGAAACTCAGGCAGGGTTCCTATGTTGTGATTTTAAGGCAGAACTGAATATTCTTTAGGGAAACCTATCTTTTCTCTTTAGGCCTTAGTAACTGATTCGATGAAGCTCACCTACATTATGGATGCAATTTGCTTTACTTAAGGTCTACTAATTTAAATACTAATCACATCTAACATATACCTTCATACCAACATCTAGACTGGTGTTTGACCAAATGACTGAGCACCATGGCCTAGCCAACTTGACACAAAAATTAATCATCACACAATCCTATAAAATTTTAGTGGACTGCCTGCCAATTTCATTTAACATGATTATATTTGCTAATGCTTCATAACTTTTATATCACGCCTTTTGCATACCCAAATTTAGTAATCCAGATATCCACATGACTGATAGTCATGGAGTTTTTGTGCTGAGGTGCTAACTTTATCAGTGAATCAGGGCATGTTTGCAAAATACCACGCTAAGGAAAAGTCTCTGAGAGTCCTTCATCTCCAGTTTTCTCTGGGCATCTTCCTTCTCCATAATCCTGTGCTAAAGTTTATAGTTAAAGGCAGTGCAATATGTTTGTAGAAAAGGTAGAGACAGAGATAATATATTGGAAGAATGTGAAAGGTGGGTTTCCCCACTTCTCTGACTACTCCCAGGTCTCATTTCAATGGTCAAGATTGCACAGTTCCCTGACAGAAACATCAGTAACATATACAGCAAGGGGTCATGTACACAATTCAATCTGTCAAGACATCAATTAATTTCTTGATTTAGACTCAGCAATTTCAGTATATTAAACATGTTTTCTGTGTCTGCTTCCAGCTGGGAAACTCTAAACTGATGTTTTTCTTTCATGTTGTACTTCATTGATTATCATAAAGAGTAGCCTTCAGGTTTTGAAATTCTCACACTCAACAAAGAATTCTCCTAAAACATTGTCATCATTGGTGGGAATGTCATTTGAATTCCAAGAGATTACAGGTAGGAATTTAACCAACTACTTCAGTATTGCATAACAGCTTTTCACTCTGAAATGAGAATTACTACCCCATATATCTTCTATTCAGCTAGCTCTGCATTTTCTCTGAATATCTGTTATGGCAGCCTCTCTGTATTCATCTGGTCTTCTGTAGCAAAAAGAGCTCATGAGACAGAGATATAAATGAGATAAAAGTTTATTTCTCTGACATGTTGATAGTCTAAAGTTAGGCTGTAGTCTGAAGATAATGGTAGAATGTTTTCCCCTAAAAGGTCAACAAGGTGTCTTGGTTGGTGGGTTGGTTTTGTCATCAGAAATTTATTTCTGTTTCTGGTCCAAGGCAGTTGTTCTATGGTCACTGCATTCCAACTAGTGAGAAAAGAAGCTGGTTCAGGATAGGCGCTTATCTAAAAGAGGTAGCCATAGAAGTTACATGCATCACATTCACTCATCTCCTATTTGGCTGAACTCAGTCATATGGCTACAGCTAGCTGCAAAGGAAGTTGGGAAATTTAGTCTTTAGCTCAATAGCCATGTACCTAGCCAAAACCCAGAGGGTTTTATAAAAGAAAAAAAGAGAAGAAGAATAAATACTGGGTGGCAGTCAGTGGTCTGTGCTATACTTACACTCGGCATTAAACTGTTTGCTATTCTTAGTTAAGGTTTTTTTGTAAATATAAATAATAAATATGTTTGAGCTGACTTTAATGAAAATAGAGAATGTATTGTAAAGACACAGGGAACTTGAGTGTGGGAATGCAGCTGGACCTCAGGAAGAGACTAGAAACAGGAACTGAAAATTATGAGGTCCCTCCTGTTTGCATCTCTGCTTCTTTCTGTAGTTCTGATTCATTCACTCTCCATTGCTTGGCTTTCTGCAACCCTAGGCCGCCTAAGAAAAATAGCATGTACAGAGATCCTGAGCTAATCTGGGACAACAAAAGCTGCATGCAGCTTTTGTTTGGCTTTTCTGAATCTCAATTCAAAGTTTCGGGGTGGGGGCTCTGATTGGTCCAGCTAGGATCAAGTGTCTACTTTTGTCTACTTCCTTGTGGCAAAGGGTCAGGTAGTGTAATTATAGCTGGTAGGGCCCAACAATGTGTGGGAGTACATTCAGAAAAATGAGAAGGGGTTCCCTAAAAGATGTCACTACGTCCAGCCTTATCAGTGTTCTTAGAAATCCTCCACTTAGATATGATCCTGACCTTTTGTGTCCAGCTTTTCCAGTTTACTGCTAAGGCAAACATTCCTAGAGACCAACAGAATTCATAGCAGATTCTTATTTATTGAGTTGTAAAGAATTCCTTCTGAAGATTTCTTACAGTACGGACAATCTTCATCACAGAAGACTGTACTTGAGAAAGAGATAGAGCAGCTAGGACAGCTGTCTGCTGGTAGCTGGCCTGACACCAACAGCTAAGGCATGGTGTTCTGCTTTTCCTAAATAGCACCAGTCACCTCTGATCACAATAGAAAGACAAGGACAAAACCCTGCACAATGCAGACAAATGGCAGAGCCCCTTCCTCTCCTGTCTAAATGAGTGATTGCTGCCTGTTTACCAATTACAGCTTTAGACTCACTGTGTTTTTGCTGATGCTGAGAAAACTGACACCCAACTACTGAATTGCTTGTACTTTCTGATAACATCCAACCTAGTGCTGGGCTGATTCTTAGTACCCTTTCTAAAAATCATCTAATAGAAGCCCAACTCTTATAAGTAGCTCCCTGCTGCACCCTTGAACTGAGGTGCTCCGTAGCTCCTCATGGGATATGGTCTCCCTGGCTCTGGCAAGCAATCAATCCAACTTTGTTTGACTTCCATGGTATGTCTATAGTCCTTGGATGATGGTACTTCTCTGAGGGATCTGACTGAAAGAAAAACAAAGCAAAATCGATAAAACAAAACACTCTATACACATGTGCATACACACAGAGACTCTCTTTGTCTCTTGTATTTTTTTGTCCAGTTGTACTGAGCATATTTTTAGGTAAGTGAACTGGTTCATTTAGAAGATGATTAAATATACTTGTTATAACTTAAGGAGCTCAATAGCTTGTTGCAAGGGGATGTTACAGAAACTCATTTTTTTTTAACTTAGCTCTTAAAACTCATTAAAATATGAAAAAATCACCATGAAAGTTTATTTATTATTCATTACATTAACATAAAGATGAAAATAGAATAGTTTGAACTGCTCCAACTCCTTTTTACAGTTCCAGATATTTAAAACTACTCAAGTAATTTAAGTCTGGAAATGGCAATTAGCCTTTTAATTTTTACTTTTTTTGGTCACATCCTGCCTGACATATTCTTCTGGTGAACTTTTGAACAATTCCTACAGCATTTCCTTAATTAGCATGTAATATAAGTGCTTGTGCTTCTCTTAAGGTATTTCGGTGATTTATTGATTATAAATTTCCAGAAGGTGTTGACCATGTAATAGAGGAGTTTGTTTGCTTGCTTGTTTTTTTCAAGGGTCCAACAGGACTTGGTACTTTATTCAGAGTAATCATTTTATAAATAAGTGGCTGATACCTGGGTGGTGGGGGAAATTTGGTGACGGCCCAGAAAGGACATTGGATTCAAGTACTTTGAGGGCATAGATTGTGTCATATTCAACATTACGTCTCTAGTGGATAGTAGGGTGCTAGCACATTATGACTGTGCTATAAATACTTGTTGAGACATGAAAAGACTATAATGCTATATCCTCCAGAGTGTGGAGAGTCTGGTGAAGGTCACAAATGGGAAGAGAGAAATTGAAGATGGTTTTCACCTGAAATATCATTTTGCCTCTAAGCCTGGGTCTGTGGACTACCATATTCCATTAGGAAATACATTTAAAATAGTAATTGATAAAAAAATAAAATAAAATAAAATAGTAATTGATATTCATATGTTGTATGCTGCCATAGTATACTGCTAATATACCAATGCTTTCATTTATTTTTTAATGATATAATACCTTGAAATTTTATAAAAGTTGTCTTCTAAAGAAAATCAGGTTATTTGGGGGGAACTACTACTTGTTCTAGCCTATCTCAAAGATGCTGAGATACTGTTTTGGGACATAAAATGTCTTCTTATGGGATGAAATTACTAAAAAAAAGGCACATGTATTGAAATGTGTTGTTCATTCTTTGCAATACTAAACAGAAGATACAGATTCAATTGGCTCAGCTCTTTGGTTAAGAATGTTAAATTGTAGGATTTAAACAAAGAGTAGGTTTTCTTCCTATCTATCATTTATCTCATTTTTCACCAAGTTTTATTTCTCAGATTTGCCTTTTTTCCTTTTTTTCCTATATTCAACAACCTATCCCTTGGTCTTGGCCCTTATTACCAAAAGCCCAGATTGCTTTTTTTCCTTTTATTTCTTTTCAGTGTTCCAGAATTCATTGATTATGCACCACACCCAGTGCTCCATGCGATACATGCCCTCCATAATACCCACCACCAGGCTCACCCAATCTTCCACCCCCCTCCCCTCTAAAATCCTCAGTTTGTTTCTCAGAGCCCACAGTCTCTCATGGTTTATCTCCCCCTCTAATTTCCCCCAGCTCACTTCTCCTTTCCATCTCCCAGTGTCCTCCATGTTATTCTTTATACTCTACAAGTAAGTGAAACCATATGATAATTGACTCTCTCTGCTTGACTTATTTCACTCAGCATAATCTCTTCCAGTCCCTTCCATGTTGCTACAAAAGTTGGGTATTCATCCTTTCTGATGGAGGCATAATACTCCCTTGTATGTATGGACCATATCTTCTTTATCCATTCGTCTGTTGAAAGGCATCTTGGTTCTTTCCACAGTTTGGTGACTGTGGCCATTGCTGCTATGAACATTGGGGTACAGATGACCCTTCTTTCCACTACATCAGTATCTTTGGGGTAAATACCTAGTAGTGCAATTGCAGGGTCACAAGGAAGCTCTATTTTTAATTTCTCAAGGAATCTCCACACTGTTTTCCTAAGTGGCTGCACCAACTTACATTCCCACCAACAGTGTAAGAGGGTTCCCCTTTCTCCACATCCTCTCCAACACACATTGTTTACTGTCTTGTTAATTTTGGCCATTCTAACTGGTGTAAGGTGGTATCTCAATATAGTTTTGACTTGAATCTCCCTGATGGCTAATGATGATGAACATTTTTTCATGTGTCTATTAGCCATTTTTATGTCTTCTTTGGAGGTGTCTGTTCATGTCTTCTGCTCATTTTTTGATGTGATTATCTGTTTCGAGTGTGTTGTTTGAGGAGTTCTTTATAGATCTTGGACATCAGCCCTTTGTCTGTAGTGTCATTTGTGAATATCTTCTCCCATTCCGTGAGTTGCCTCTTTGTTTTGTTCACTGTTTCCTTTGCTGTCCAGAAGCTTTTGATCTTGATGAAGTCCCAAAAGTTCATTTTCACTTTTGTTTCCTTTGCCTTTGGAGACCTATCTTGAAAGAAGTTGCTGTGGCCGATGTCAAAGAGGTTGCTGCCTATGTTCTTCTCTAGGATTTTGACAGATTCCTGCCTCACATTGGTCTTTTATCTATTTCAAGTTTATCTTTGTGTATGGTGTAAGAGAATGGTTGAGTTTTATTTTTCTATACATAGCTGTCTAATTTTCCCAGCACCATTTATTGAAGAGACTGTCTTTTTTCCACTGCATATCTTTTCCTGCTTTGGAGAGGATTATTTGACCATAGAGTTTAGGGTCCATATCTGGGCTCTCTACTCTATTCCACTGGTCTATGTGTCTATTTTTGCGCTAGTACCATGCTGTCTTGGTGATCACAGCTTTGTAATAAAGCTTGAAATTAGGCAACGTGATGTCCTCAGTCTTGTTTTTCTTTTTCAACATTTCCTTAGCAATTCGGGGTCTCTTCTGGTTCCATACAAATTTTAGGATTGTTTGTTCCAGCTCTTTGAAAAATGCCGGATTATTTTAATGTGTTTCCTGGCAGTCCTTCACCTCTCTTGGTACACTTTTGCACTCTTGTCTTAACAATCTAATCTGCTGACTGTAATTCTAGAACATTGCTTCTATTGCCTCATGTCCCAGCATAAGACAGTATAATGGCTCCCGTTTGTTTTTGAACCTGTTGTCCTGTCTCTCTTGAACCTCTACAATCCAGCCTACTGGAGGTTATGTCTATTTCTGTTCAAGCATCTTTAGGTGCCCAGTCTAGCTGGCTTCTCTGTTTTTTGCTTATGTGAGGGCCTTTTTTATATCTGTGTTCTTTCACTTGGTGATTTTCCCCTGGTCTCTCCTTTTCCTCCCTTCTTTCTCCCAGTTCCTGGAATTCTTTAGATTTAGTTTAAGCTCCCACCCCTCTATAAACCTGTTTTTCCCAGACGCAAATATAATCTTCCCTGAACTACCATTGTAATTCTTCCCAGGATCCCATAGTTTATCATTAACTTGTTTTCTAGTTGTTTCTTCTGATTTGGTTGACTTTCCTAACCTTGATCATAAACTAAATAAATTTAAGGCTTGATGGTTTTAACTTTTTTTTTGACATTACCTCCATTCTTGGCACACTCCATAAATAATAACAAAAAAATACTAAAGAGATGAAAGGTGAGCTTTAATCAAAGAAAGCACGATCAAGAAGTGGCTCTTGAATGGAGAAGGTTTGTTGAAAGGCTGGGGACGGGTTGGGAAGCGGTGAGAATGGCCCATTGTTCCTACACGGTGCTGGATGGAGTGCTGGGCAGAGAATGGAGGCTGTCAACTCTGGTTATACTTGGCCATTGTTCCTGGGAAGCCCGTGTTAGCTCTGAGTAAGAGATAATTCATCAGAACGCTCTTGTACTTTTTTTCTCTCTTGCTCCGGGGCAGAAACTGCTCTACTTCACAGGCTGAACTTTTTACCTCTTGCCCTGCGAGGCAGAAACATGCTGCCTGAGTGCTTCCATTTTGAGACACCTTGTAGGAATCCTTATTGAATTGCTTTAGAAGAGTAGATTCTCAGCCCTCTAGTGCAGCAATCTGCCACAGCAACCACAGAGGGTGTTATATTTCTGTCAGAGGCAGAAGCCTCCTGTAACATGGGCTCACTGGGCTTTTGGGGGAAAAAAGAGCATTTTGCAAGCCTAGTTCTAATTGAACATCTCCACGTTGCAATTATTATTGTATTTCAGTCTTGTAGCCTTTGTTATAGAGGTTTTTGTGTGAGTTAGGAGGGGACGCTTTGGGTGACTATTCAGGCTTTTACTTTTCTTCTTTAATTTATTAAAGTTCAAATTAAACAAGGCTCCTGCTGTTACCAAAGTTTTCTGAACTATTTTGTGTAAATGTTATTCACTCTTTGAAATCAATACAATTAAAAGTTGTGTTAAGAATCCTCCTTTTCAAGGCTGTGAACTTTTATTCTAAGGATTTTGAACTTGTTTCAGGTCTTTGATTTCTTAAACGCATTTCAGAAAGAAGATATACATGTTCTTTAATTGCTTCTTAAATTGGCAAAGTTATATTCTGTCTCAGACAAAAAACTTTAAATGATTGCATTTCTCTGTAGATTAGTAGCTTGTTAATTTTGAGGATGAAATGAACGGAGGAATAAAAATCATTTGACAAGGTATCTCAGGAACTCACTTCAAAAAGAAACAGTAGATGCAGATTCTGTCTAACAAGGCCCCATCTGAGATCAGAGCTTCTGTATGACGTGCTGGAGACATCTAGTGGACAAAAGTCAGAATGGAACATAAAACTGCACCCAGGCGGGATCCTAACTTTGAGATAACATTATGCTTTAAAAAAATAGGAAGGTATTTCCTTCCTGCATGAAAACCAGTATACTTTCTCTGAAAATAAATTGTCTTGTGTGTTTTAAATCTGATTTTAACTTTGTTGTTTTGAACTCATTATGACTGTAATGGCCTATCTTGCTTAACTTGGCACAGTTATCTGTGTCAGTGTCAGATTTTAATTTAATATATCCTATACGCAGAGAGAGATCTCTCACTACCAATCTCGGAGAGATAGATTTACATGGAACAAAGGACTGTTGTATTTGGCTAGTTATGTAATCTTTTTTTTTTTTTAAAGATTTTATTTATTTATGAGAGAGAAAGGGAGAGCGAGCGAGCACGAGTGGGGTGAGGGGCAGAGGGAGAAGCAGGCTTTCTGCTGAGCAGGGAGCCTGACCCAGGGCTTGATCCCAGGACTCTGGGATCATGACTTGAGCCAAAGGCAGACGCTCAACTAAGCCATGCAGGTGCCCCTAGTTATGTTATCTTGGGAAAACCTGTCTGAATCTCTTCTTTCACATGTAAAATGTGTGGTTAAACAAATAGTTTTTTCTGGTTTGGAAATCTAAAAGCTTATTTGTATAGTATTATTTTTGTTTTCTATACTCCTTGACACTTTTGCGAGGGTTTTCACAACTATCATCTAAACTGACTCTTAATAAATGTCCTAGTTATTTACTGTAAAGTTTGTTCAGTGATGCTCTGGAAGGTGAGGGGGCTTATGACCTGAAGAAAGAGACCAAGTTTCTTGACATTCATTCTGACACACACCTAGTAGATCCCACTGTTGATGCAGTTCGAGTAAATTTCTTAATGTCTGGGGGGCTCAGCTCAACTTTCAACAGCTAGTAACTACCAGCTAACATCTACAGTTACCATATCCTTTACATACATTATTTCTAATCATCTTAGTAACCATGCAGAAAAGGATTATTAAACCCAATATAAAGTTGAGAAAGTTAAGACTCAAATAAGTGAAGACTCAAGCTCACCAGAGGGTCTGTGACAGGGCCTATGTGGACATTCCAGTCTCTGGCTTTATTACACAAAGCTGCAGAGCATCCCTTGACTAAACAAGGGAACCCCTGAAAGCTGGTGCTGTGTGTGTGTTTTCCCCCTGAAGATTGAAAAGCCTGTGGTAGGTGTTCCCAAAGTCTCAAACTGGACCTCTTAAACATAAAAGCCTGGAAACATAAATACAACTACACAATGAATGTCCCAGAAGATCTCTTAAAAATTATTTTAAAAAACAAATTAAAACAACTTGGTGAGTCTTTTATCTTGGGGGAAGAAGATCATCAAGAAAATTTATGACAATTGCTGGTCACTGTGTGTTATATATTCATGAAAAAATGTTTAAGACACAGCAGAGACGTGATAAGACATGTAAGTTTTAAGATTAAATTAGCCAAAACAAAGGTATAGAATAATTTTAAACAGCAAAATTGATTAAATTTGGAAAAATAGTACATAGAATCAAAAAATTACATATTCTAGTTGGCCTCTGGTATGGATAATGCAATGAAAAATATTCATTAGGAAGCTTTTTGGAATAGAGAGGGATCAATTAATTAGATGTGGTGACTTAAATACTCATGATTTATTCTGACAACATTGATCTGGTTACTTTTAGTTAAAGTATTTTTAAAATGTCACTAAAATTAAATGCTAACGGTATCATTAGAAACAACACTTTTTTAAGTATTTCATTTATTTTCATAAACATGTTTAGTTTTATAAACAATTTGAAAAACTACTTAGATGAACTGCATAGTTATGTAAAACAGTACTCAGGAATAAATTGTTATATGAAAACTTGAAAGTCAATGAGCCAATATTTTAAATAACTTAATATTAATGTTCAAATTTCTATTGAGTTTGGAAATATGCTCTGATTCATTAATGGTGAAACATTTACATTATTATCGTTGCTATGTTTAAGAGAAATCCAGGGTGTTCAGTAATTACATTTTAAAAGAATAAATCTTTCATGACAAAAAAGGATCCATTTACTAGTACATAATTATAGATTTTGCCTCAACTAGATCTATAATCCTAGCAGCATGCCCTATTTACAGCTAAACCACTGGCTTGATGAAGTCTATAATTTATTCAGTTGTTAGCATTTATCCATATTTGAGTTTTATGTAACTCAAATTAGTATACTTTTTCAAACAATGCTTTGAATTACTAAGCTATTTGGGCTTGTTTTCATTAATTTAAGCTCATAATATTTTGAGCTTATTACTCAATATTAATATTACTGCTTACAAATTTATATCCATGAATAATGTCATTTAATTTTGGTCCCCCCCACCCTTGCTTTTTTATTCTGAGTAAATTAAATGCATAGCTTAAAACCAATTTCCTACACAATGCATGCAGTAATTGCAATACCTTATTGATACATATAGAGGAACATATAAGAGACTGATGTAAGTGAACCAAAAAAAGTGTATGAGTATGCAAAATAAACAAATAAGTCACATACATACTAATAAGCCTTAAGTAAAGCCCTCTTTTATTTACTGTGAGGAACCAACCAGTCCTTGCAGAGAACCCTAAAAACTAATTTTCTAAAGCAATTTTTTTCATGTTAGTTTTAGTGATCGTGCACATTATAGAAAGGTAGTAACTAAATAAATATTATTTTAGTTTAATTGGATTAAAAATTAGAAATGCAAATTCTCCTTGTACTATATCTATAAGCCCACATCTCTGTTTTTATGGTAATACCCTTTTCATGGTTTAAGCCTATGAAGAAAAAACACTGAAGATTTTTAACTAGCTGCTTTGCAGGGGGCAGAAAGGAGCAAAGAAGATTTAGTGGTGAAAAGAGCAAATAAATAGGTGCTCCAAGATTAAAAAGAGGGTAGAAGTGCATGCTGAGCTGTTGAAAGACCTCTCTGTGTTTAAAGAAAAATATTGTTTGGTGCTTTCACCAGTGCATGATCAAAATAAGAGGTACAAATTAGTTCATGGCTGCTGAAACTACAAAACATCATGCAGAGAGCTGTCTTTGGGAACGTTTTAATGAGGAGAAGAGGTCATCAGACTGTGACATTGCTTTTCAGAATTCTTCAAGAACAACACAGACTTCCTGTTCCAAATGTGGTAGAGAATAAAACAACCTTAGTAGTAATCGTACAACTTTTGAACCGTGCTCCTTGGAAATGCCGTACAGTGCTCATTTTGTAGCTTTAGTTAGCCATCTCAAAGGAAACGCTTCCATATTTTCCATGTGCCCTTATTTCAAAAGTACAGTGAAACGGTGGAGCTTTAACATGGATTATATTTATAAAATAAAGTTTTATTCAGGCTTCTAAAGAGATTTTAATGTTTTCATTGCTCCAGGTGAAATGGTACACGGTGGCTCTGTTCATTAACATTTAGCATCAGTGCAAAAAATCAAGGATTACCACATACAGCATAAAAGGAGGGATAGTATGACTTTGAAATTAAATTCACTACAATCTTAGTTTTGCCGCATTTCAAAACGTGATTTTAAAATGTATAAGTTGTTAATGACATTCTAGGTCAAATATTCATAGTCCAATATCAATCCTACAGAGACTGGCATTATTCAAATGTGTAACGTATTTGAACAGAAGCTGAAGAGGTTTTCCTGACGCTTAATAAATAAGACATTTATTTTGGTTTCAAAGACCAGTGTTATAATATTATTTAATACTTCAAGTATGGGTTGGTGCATTTTTGCCACTCCACCATGAAGCCACAACCTTCCTTTTGTTTTCCATGGATGTGATACATTTGTAAGATGTGTATAGAGAAAGAAAATATTTACGTCCATATATTTAATACAGTTATAAAAAATAAGAGACAAAAAAAGGTGAATAGTCTTTTATATGGTAATGCTCACAATCTTATTAATCTCCAAGTTTTCTTATAATATTTTTTTCTTCCAAAATAAGGGATTCACAAATAATCACATTTCCTCCTGATGTGTAAAATTAATTGTCAAATGTGTGAAAATAATGTCAGACCTACAGGGAACAGTTTGAACTTGAGTTGAGATGGAAGACAGGCCATTTCTGCACACAGCAATGTTTCTGATTAACTTGTAAGAGGTGATTCAATTTGTGTTCAATTAATTGATTTAGAGGTAGCATTTTTTCCTTCCCTCTTCCTTTTTTATCTTATTTTCTTTTTCATCTTCAGCATAGAACAGAAGTCAAGCGTAGACTCTCTGCTTTACATATGATAAAGAATAAAACTGTCATACTAGCTTTATAGCTTTTCAACTATTTCATTGAAAAGTTTCTTAACTTACATAGATCATTTACTGGACTCGGTCTTTTATATTAATTTTATTTCTTTTAATGTATGCAGCCTTTGTTCTTAAATGTTCTTATTCATAAACCAGACACATTTATGTTGACATCCTTAGCATGTAGAATTTTCTACAAAGATCTAGTATGGTACTTATTTTTAGCCTAAGCTTTCAGTCTGGTTTGTCTGGCCTGCTCTCTTTTGCTTGCTTTGTAGGCTTTTCCTGTCAATAATTTACGCATTAGGAGCTCGTGTCAATCTATTTTTTTGGTTATTTTTTGCATTATTAGCTTTCTGGACCTATTCTACTTTACCTGCACTATGAGTTCAGCAATATTCTACTTCATAAACATTGTTTTTAAATCTTAAAGATGTCTTAGGCATCTAGTAAGCTGCTGTTCATGAGGCTTTAGTTAGCACTTACTATGGTAGCTTAGGGGAAGCCCTGGAAAATAACACACACACAAAAATGAGAAATAGATAAAAATCTAAAATTTTCTCCCAATTGTTTCAAAGTACAATCCTGTCAGGAAAGAAAAAGGTGAATTTTGAGGGCATCAAAAAGAGTGGCATGAAAATCTTTAAGTAATTAAAGTATGTTATCTTTCCCACAAAACATTTTTTAGCAAAGGAAATTTTCTGATAAAGGAAGGATTTTTTTTCTTGCTAAATAAGATAATCTTATACTTTTTGTTAGCAGGAATCTAAACATAAGGCATTGTGATGTAAACAAAAATCACTATTAATCACTATTGTATAATTTTTGAAAATCAACAAAAACTTAAAAAGACTGTAAGTCCTTAAAAGTTTATGATAGCTATTATTGCATAAATTTATTTCTCTCTAAGGTACTGTATTAATGGATTTCTTTATCTCCTAATCTAGGAGAAAGCTATTATGAATAAAAATTTAAGAAGTAACTGGACAGAGCTACAAAATTGATGTTGTTCTGGAAAAGGGACAAATAAGGAATGGGATAAAAGGCAAAAATAAAAGTGATTTAAAATTGGCACATATTATATTGGTTACATTTTGATAAGAATATTCATCATATAAATAGTCTCAGTAAAATGTAGAGATATTTTGCCATTTTGAGAAAAGAATTCTCATCTTTTTTTTTCAGCTACTACTCTTCCCTAGTTTGTTTAAATGTTGACTAAATGTTACAGTTCTCAGAAAGTATTCCACAATCCCCAGGGCATCTCCAAGACTCTTTCAGGAGATCCGCACTGTCAAAATTATTTTCAGATTAATTGTGAGATGTTGTTTGCCATTTTCACAGTTTTGATATTTGTACTGATGGTGCAAAAAACAGTGGTGAGTAAAATTGCTGGTGCCTTTTCAAGCCTCAATGCCTCAGGGCAGTGGCACCAGACTGGTCATAATACTTGCTGTGTTCTTCTCAACCCTGTACCCACGGGTAGAGACAAAAGATATCAGTTTTACTTAAAAATACCCTTGATCAGGCAGGAAATATTAACTTATTAAATTTTGACCCTTAAGCACATTCAGTTTTTCAAAAGCTGTACTTAATTGCTGATATTCTAAGCACCTCCTGAATATGGAGCTTTGATTTTTTTGTGTTTGTATTTTTTATTCAGTGTCTACCTAAACGGCCAAGTACTTCCTCTGACATATAACCAAAGAGGCCGCAGTTTGTTCAAATCCTTAAGAAAACATCAAGAAATGGTATTTTTAAACAGTGTTGTGTGAACAACACTGAAGGATACAGCTTATGGCTGATTGAAGGGATTTCCATGAATAATTTTGGTTATGTACATTTTTGGGGACCCATAGGTCAACTATAGGCACTAACTTTTCAAAACAATGCTGCCAGCTCCTTGGTACAGCTCAACACCTGGTATGTGTGTGGTGATGGAACATCATCCAGATCTAGAGGGAACAGCACTACTTTCTAATTAAAAAAAAAAAAAAAAAAAAGCATTCATTCCCATCTTTCCATCAAATAATCTCTACTTTGGAGCATAAACTGAATATAATAACCTAATATGATTATAGGCAACAATAACGAAGTACCTGGACTCTACCATTTATTGTTATGTAGAGAAAGCTCTTTTGAAGCCACTTTCTATTCAATATGTGTTAACATCTCAGGGTACTAAATACTGTAAATCATCATTTGCTGTGAGTCCTTCTGGAGTAGAGGCTCCTCTTAATTTTACCATTGCTTAGCAAATTCTCTCTTTATGGGTGGTGGAAATGATATAAAAGATAGAGGAAACAAGATATTTAAGGAAACAATTTTTTTAAGTATGCTCATGTTCTTTAGAAAAATATGCCTAAATATAAAAAAATAAGCATTGTTAATTAAAATCTTTCCTTCCCCCTCTTATTTTAGAAGACTCTTTCTATGAGGCAATGTTTTATCTGCAATTAGTAAAATGAATACAAAATAATATGATATACTTGTTTTTAAAAGATTTTATTTATTTTATTTATTTGACAGAGAGAGAGATCACAAGTAGACTGAGAGGCAGGCAGAGAGAGAGGGGGAAGCATGCTCCCTATCGAGCAGAGAGCCCGATGCAGGGCTCAATCCCAGGACCCCGGGATCATGACCTGAGCCAAAGGCAGAGGCTTAACCCACTGAGCCACCCAGGTGCCCCTGATTATACTTGTTTTTATAATAAGTATAGAGTTACTAGACTGGTAAGTGAGGAATCTATTCTAGGTATATATGTTCATGATATCTTTGTGATCATAGTAAAGATCTATTTTCTGAATGATAATATCATTAATTAATTATAACTGATTAGCAGACTAGTCTTGATTAGTGGGTCCATATTACCCCAGAGAGAAGTCTATATTGGCTGGTCTTTGTGCCTTGTTTTTGTTTTTATCCTGCCCAAGATATTTATTAATTATTTGCATGAGGATGCAGAAGTCTTATTGATAGCATATTGACCTAATTTCACATGATGTAAAAGCATGGTCATGTCTGTTTGCCATCGATATTTCATATTTAATAAATAAACCTACTTATAAATAAATAAACTTATCTTTAAAATTTGCTGCACATAAGCAACACCATAAATGAGATTGTGGCTCTCAATTTCCTAGGTATAATTTTTTATTAATATAGATTAATATAAATTTTATTAATGTAAAAGGAAAATGCAACCATATAACCATGTCATATAGTTAAATTAGTGTTTATACTATACTTTGAGCAATTTTAATTTAGGCAGAATCTTGACAAAAGGAAAGAAGATGGAAGGACGTCTTCAAGAAATAATGAGAAACAGCAGGACTGGAGGTTAGCTCTCAATGAACAGTTGTACAAAGGTTAAACCTGATGTGTCTGTGATTCATAGATGGAGCTGTCCATTAGTTGGTTGGAAATATGGCTTAATGGAGTCAAAGTTATCACTGGTATGAAAATTATTAATTGCATGTATTACTTCATTTGACATTCACAATAAAGCTGTAACTCAGTTACCATTTTCATTTTATAAATATTCATTCACTCACTGATTTATGCAAATAATATTTATTAAGTGCTTACCTCTGCCAATAACTATTTTAAGTAGTAGGATGTAACAATTAATAAAACATGCAAAAATCTCTGTCTTCAAGAAACTTCCATGCCAGGACAAGGAGAAAAAAAAAATAGAAATTTAAAGACAGATTAACTAACCTAAGCTAGTAAGTGGTAGAGTCCATACTTAAACCTTAGTTGTTATTAGTTTTAAATCTCAAATCTTTGATCTTTTCTTTTCTAAATAGAACTCAGATTAATAAACCATGTCATGTCATAGAAAAGAGACACTAGTAGTGCTTATATTAATAGATGTGATACATAGAATGAGGAGAGGTCCATTTCCACCACAATTAGATTGGTCATCTTATGTCTGGGGTGTTATATTCTATTTCTGGCATGCTTGGATAATTCTTATGTAGTGGAATTTTTCAGAAGAGATGTTATCATAAGCTATGCTATATGGAGGAACTGAGTACACTTTGCATAAAGAAATGAAGACTTAGAGGGGACTTGGTAATTGTTTTATGATTATGAAGAACTGTGAAGTGATAGAGACTTGATTGGTCTGAGAGCTGTGTGAGACTAGATAAGGTTGCTCAATGCTGATAATTTTCAAGAGCTTTGGGGAGATTTTTTATGGTATGAAACTGAGGTGGACAACAAAGGTCCTTTCTAACTTACAGAATATTGGATGGATAACATAAAAATTTATGATTCTATTCTGGGATTCAAATGTCTTATTACTTCTGCATGGTTTTCCATTCCTTTCTTCTAAATTAGTTTTGCTGTGAATTAAAATATAGACTATACACACTTTTCATAGCAAAGATTTTTATTATCTTTTTATTTGCTTCTACCTTGTACAATTTTGATAAAAGCTTTACCAACTGATGTTTCCTTCCTAGTCTCCTATATTTGGGTATTTATCGCTTCTTAATTTTTTTTAATCATTTCATATCTTAGATAGGAATTTCAATAATAATATGAGATAAATTTAGAACAGTTACCTGGAAGTTTACAGATCTTTTAAACTCAGTGTTCGGACAACATGTGCCTTCTCAGTCTCTTCACTGGACTTTCTCCAAGTCTTAAACATATAGTACTAGTTTTTCTCAAGGGTCACCATATTATCATTTTCATTCCCTTTTCCCTGCATTTGATAGAATTCCTTTCATTTACTTACATCTTTGTTACGCTGTCCTAGATTGGCAACAGCAAAAAAGACAGATTAGGTTTTAGCTTTCATGGACTTCCTAGTCTAGCTAGTGAATGGATAAGAAAACAAATTGTGAGCACTTTGTGGTAAGAGCAGTGGTAGCAAAACCATAGCAAGGAAACAATACACCTAACCTTCACTTGTTTAGTCTGAGGAGATTTCTAGTGAATACAGTTTCAGATCTGTAAGTGAACAGAAAGGAATTTGCCAAGCAAATGTGTGTGTGTGTGTGTGTGAGTGTGCACACTCATGTATGTGTGTTCTTGCATTAATGGTGGCAGGAATATAGTAATGCAACAAGAATGCAGACAAAAATATTAAATCATTAACATTATAATGTGTGGGGAGGAGATTACTGAATGTTGAAGGTGACAGGGAACCACCATCAAAGAGGAAAAAGTACAACAGGGAAAGACATCTGGGAGAATCACAACAGCCTCTTTTTCTTCACAATTTGGCTAAGAACAAGCTTTAGAAATTATTAAAATGTAAGAATACTGGGAACCAGAAAGGTAACAAGAGAAAAACCATATAAAAAGGTTAATGTTCTAGATCTTATTCTACTACCACTTTGTTGGTGAGGCTTAGAAATCAATTTTATTACCTTTAATACACAAGTGATATTTAATGTTTTCCATATGCTTATTGAAATATGGTGTGCCAACATAGAGCAACATATGAAAAAGAAAATACAAATCTGTGTTTCCCTTTGTCTCTCAGTAGCAGTTCTTCCTCTACATGATACATCCTTATGTGGCAGCTTCTCTCGGTTGCCCTCTCTAGCCCAGTCACACTCAGACACTGCTGCTATATTACTCTTCAGCTACTTGCCTTTAAATAACACCTTGTCAAGTTACTTTGATTTTGTTTTGTTTTGTTTTGTTTTTACCAATCTGAATATTTGTATAGTCTTTGGGTTTATAAGACTTTTCTAAATTTGAAATCCCCTCGAAAAACACTGATAGATGCTCTAAACCAAGAAATAAGCCAAAGGATATATAGCTTCTCTAAAGCACAAACTAAATGTCCTCTGAAGTAAAATTCAAAACAGTCAATAGAACTGAAGCTGTGAGCATACTAGTTTGAAGTTACACTCTCCATATCTAGAAAGATAAGTGACATTATATCCATATCAAACAGAATATCATATATGAAGCAGAAATATTTAAAGCAAGTAGAGAGAAAAAAATGATTTTTTAAAAAGATTTTATTTATTTATTTGACAGATAGAGAGCACAAGTAAGCAGAGTGGCAGGCAGAGGCAGAGAGAAGCAGGCTCTCTGCTGAGCAGGAAGCCCTAGGCAGGGCTTGATCCCAGCACCCTGGAATCATGACCTGAGCCAAAGGCAGCTACTTAACCAACTGAGCCACCCAGGCGCCCCAAGAATGATGATCTTAAAAGGGGTGAGAATTCGTTAATTGAAAATTTCTCATCAGCAACAACAGAGGCCAGAAGATAATGGAGTAGTGAAGGGAAATAATTATAATCTAAAATTTTATACCTAGCTAAACTATTACTCTAGGGTCAGGTCAAAATAAATCCATTTTTAGAAATATAACTATTTTTAGAAAAGAATTATTCCTCAAAATAAAACTGATGCCATTACAAGAAACAGTGATGAGCCAAGAAATGACAAAAAGATGTCAATATATTTATTTAACTATCGACTGTATGAAACAATTAATTTTTATTTTTATTGTTATTTTTATTTATTTTAGAGAGAGGGAAAGGAAACAAGTGAGTGGGAGAAGGGGCAAAGGGAGAGAGAGTCTCAAGCAGACTTTGTGCTAAGCACAGAACCTCATGTGGGACTCCATCTCATGACCCTGAGATCATGACCTGAGCCAAAACCAAAGGTCTGTTGCTCAACTGAGTGTGTCACCCAGGCACCCACCTAATTTTTATTTTTATAAATCAAAGCTAAACTAAAACTACAGGCCAGTACTACTCAAAGTATGGACATCACATCTGTGTCTGTGCATGAATTACTTGTTATTGATCTTCAGTAAGTATAAGAATTGAGAGTAATTGCTTGCAATTGTTTTAGACATTTGACTGTGCCTCCTTATTGATTTTTTAGGGAGATTATTCCCACCTACTGAAAGCAGAGATTATTACATTGGATGAAAAAACCTAAGTCCAGACATGAACCATTTTTAAGAGCTCCATCTAAAACAAATCCCTTCAGAAAGGTTGATATTACAATAAAGAACAATAAGCCAGGAACTTAACATTAAAAAAAAAATCTGTAGCAATATTTGAAACAGATAAAACTTTCCATCTGACCTGTTCCAAACTCCTAAAATTATAATTTCTCTACAGAGAAACACTCCCCCTTTCCCACTGTCTCAAGAGTTCTCCTTTCAGGAGTCCTCTGTTCCCTTGCTCCACTCTGGACTGGTTGCTGTGTAGATGCAGGACATAGTGATTCTTTAGGTGTCCTTTGTCTTCTTTTCTGTTGGAGTCCCAGTTTTTAGTTTTTGAATTCCACTCCTTTTCTTTTTTTTTACTTTCACAAATGACTAACATATATTATTCAGTAGTGGATCAAATGAATATGCAGGGGAAATGAAATTTCAGAATTTCACAAGTTTGTGAGTTTTTTTCCCACACCCTCACACCTGCCTAATAATTAGGATGGTAAAGAATTCTAGAACAAAAATCATTTTCCCTCAGATTTTGAATGCTTATCTCCATTGTTTCCTAGCTTCCCCAGTTACTGATGTTGATTCCATCTCAAGTTCTGATCCTAGGTTTCTTTCTCACTAAAATTTCTTGGGAGTGTGATTTTTGTCATTCCCTAGGCTAGTTGCTTGATAGTCTTTTCAAACTGGAAATTAATGATCTAGTAAATTTTATTTATCAATTTATTAATTCTTTGATCATTTTATTCCCTCTTTTTTTTTTTTTTTTCTTTATGGATCTCTTGACTCTTCATTTAATTACTTATTTCCTATTTTTAGCCTATCTGTTTCCATCATATTTTTGTTTATGCTTCTTTGGATAGTCTCTTATGTTTATTTAGTTAATCAAAATTGATTTTTGCTATTTTTAGTGCATCCTGATTTTTATTTCATAAGATACATTCTTTTGTCATTCTGAGGCTATTAATTTTAGGCTCCGTTTTTTTCTCATTGCTTCTTTTTTTTTTTTTTAAGTTTTGTTTATTTATTTGAGAGAGAGAGTAGAACAAGAGAGAACATGAGCAGGGGTGAAGGACGGGGAGAGGGACAAGTAGACTCCCTACTGAGCAGGGAGCCTGATCCCGGGATCCTGAGTTCAAGACTTGAGCTGAAGGCAGATGCTTAACAGTCTGAGCCACACAGAAGCTCCTCATTGTCTCATTTTCTTTAAGTTTCTTTCCTATAATGACCTTTTGGGGGAATTTTTTTCTACTGCTTGGTTTAATTTCTCTAATGTGTAAAACTCCCACCTTCTAACATATCGGTAGAGGACTAAATACAGTGTGAGGATATGGTGAGCTAACTGCTCCTAAGTCATCAAACTGATTTCCCTTGCTGCCATCTGTACAAGCTCTGAAATTTCAGTTTGTTCAGTTCTTATAC
Organism: Enhydra lutris kenyoni; assembly: GCF_002288905.1. Classification (NCBI taxonomy): domain Eukaryota; kingdom Metazoa; phylum Chordata; class Mammalia; order Carnivora; family Mustelidae; genus Enhydra; species Enhydra lutris. Next base: position 24,177,327 of record NW_019154111.1, read on the forward strand.
ATTCATTCTAGATGGTTTCCAAATCTACAACTTTAGCTCTGATCTCAATTGTCCTATATTGTAATTCACAACCAGATATTTCCTTTTGAAAGGCACTTCAAGCAGGAAAATATGGCTTAATGAAGTAATCAACTCTCCAAAGATACCAGCCTTATTCCTCTTTTATTCTTAGTTTCTTTAAGTGGCATCATCTTTGAGTTCATTTTCTCAATTATCATTCATATTTAATCGATTCAACCAAATCTCAATTTTGTTTCTGTAGGATCTTTTGGAAGTATCTCTTCCATTTTCTCCTGGTCACTACAATATATATCACCAGCTTTACTTTTTCCCTAAACTACTGTAATATAGACTCTAAAGGGATCCCCCAAGCTTCCACATTCAAGACCATTACATGCATTGTCATCTGGTTAATTGCCCCCAAGCATCGTGTCATTCAGCTGCTCAAAATTTTAATGACTTCTTGTTTGCTAGAGTAAAGCCAAATTCTTCAGCCTAGAATTGAATGGCTTCCATATTTTAGTTCCAATCTAGCTTTCTGATTTTATTTCTCATTGTTTCATGTCACATTTTCCATATATCCCAGTAAAAGAAATTAACGTTCTCTTACCCATCCTAGCTTTACCAGCTCTGTGACTTTGCACATGATAAAACCTCTGCCTGGAATGCTTTCTATAATATCTCTCAACCCTGTATATTTGAACTATGCATGTGCTTTAAGACAAATCACTGAGTCTACCTCTTCTATCAAGTAATCTCTTGTCCCTATTTTGCTGTACCTGCCATACATTTCTTAGTAGACATACTGCTCTCAAGGGTCAATTTAGTAGTTCCTTTACCTTTTATTCCCCAAATGCCTAGCATAACATTTTGCCAACTATGGACATTTAGTATCTGTTGAGGCATGAAAATATAGACTTTATGCATAATATGTGGTATACATACTTGGAAGCTACCATGAAATTATTTACTAACTATTGAATATATATTGGTCTTCTTATCCCAGAAACACCTTGAGGACAGGGTCTGTGGCATTTTGTTCTTTGTTTCCCTCTACAGTGTCTTGCATCATGCCTTCATATGTATTCCTCTTTTGTGGTAAAATAGCAATATATACAGCATATAAGTAATTGTCCTTCTGTGATGCCTTTGAAATGTCAGCTTGAGGAATTGGGGGGTGGAATTTACATAGGAGAAGCATTTTTTTACCTTTCCTTAAGATAGAATCAGCTGCTACCCCTTAAAATAGTCTAATTATTTTACTGGAGGCCTAGTTATAAAACTACTTGCAGTTGCACTAGAAATAGAATTCTGGTGTCACTTAATGAGATTTTTCAAGTTCACATTACTTATTCTGCAGACTTCTTCATTTGAGTAGATTGTTTAATATTTTATTTGTTTTATTATTCACATTTTGGGGGTAAAATATCCATTCACATTCGACGTTGGTTGAATTGTCTGCCAGAGTTTGAGTGCAGAGAACTTTCTCTTCGTTCTGTTATTTCCAAGTGTGCTCCTGTCTCGTGTGTCTGTTATTCACATCCCTGGAGCAGGTTTGCTGCTGCTCTCCAAGAAGCAAAACTTTGTCTTACCCGAGAATGCAAGTGAACATTTCCTTACCTGCTTCACAACAACTTCCTTTTCCTCCTGTGTTTCCCGGCTTCTCATCTGTGAAGTGAGCTTCTCTTTCTGCACCCAAACCAACTATCTTCTGCAGCAAACTTTCCTGATTAAATTGTACTGTATATTTTGAAGTATATTTAAATGCATCCTCGTGTTTGGGGGTGTGGTACTTTTCTATCTAATTTGTCACTTCCATTTTACATGTTAATGGTGGATAGAATTTATTTTTCATAGAATGTGATTCCAGAAATCTTATCCCATTTTACACTCCCTCTTCTTCCCTTGTCCCCCACCACCAGACGCACTGTCTCTTTCTAAGTCAGCCGTTTAATTTTTTGCACTCTCATGTTCTGTTTAACACCATACTGAGATTTGTGGAAAGTGTATTGAAGCCATGAAACTTCCTTTGCAGAATAATACATGTAAAACAATTAGAAAACAATTAAAACACTAAACTCCATGGTAATGACCACGAATGTCAGAAAGTAGAGAAAGAAGTATTGAGCTTTGTGGAATTTGGATTGGCCCAGAGGACTTGGAGGTGGGTGAAAGGGTGGCTGTGTTTGAGATCTGGAAGCAGCGAAGTAACAGTGATGAAAGTAGCCTAATGCACAGGGAATATGTGTGCTGAGTGGAGTGTGGGGTTACACAAGGCTTGTAAAAGATCATGTCAGGGTCCTTAAGCATTCAAGCTTGTAATAGGGAAGTGGGATGACAAAAATTTTGTTTAAAGAGATTGACTTCAGTTAAGATGCTTAGGGGCCTATGGCATATAATAAAAAGAGAGGAGGAGCTCAAAATGTGACAAAGTAGGCAGCTCATTGTAAAGATTAAAATAATGGTAACTGTAAATAAAATACTTTAAAAACAATTTGAATTATAAACTAGGAGGAACAAGGCCAGAGTGAAAGGAACATGGGAGATTGAAATCCAAGGGATGAAAGAAGAAGCTTCAATGTTACCTTACGTTTTTATAACAAACCCCAGTATTTTTGGATTTCTGTTTTATTCAAGTGCAATTATCCTGCTGGGGCCACTAGGTGGTGATCTTTGTTAGTCGGTAACGTGATTCTTTAAAGAGTTCAGCAGTTGCGAGAAAACCCACGTTTTTGTTTCATGCAATTCCTCATATACAGCATTTTTACCTGTGGTTATACATCCATAAATGTTTTTCCTCCTCCTTTATTCTTTTTAGCCTGTGCTTTCAGGTAAGATAAGGGAGATGGGAAGGAAGTAAATATGAGATCTCAGTCCTCACACCTGTTTGGTTTTAACACTCCTGGCATTTCCCAATCCTGGTCCCTGCCCTTTGGAACAGTGGAGAGGGAAGAGGCATCATTTATCTTGTTGGCTTCTTCAGGATCCTCTGCCAGGGGTTCTCTAGGATAAAGCCAGTGTTGACTATGGTGTGGTGAATGGGGAGAGGGGGCTGGGTGGCTTGCCTGACGCGTAATTCCCACGCCATTACTCTGTTTTACTGGTCCCCAACCCTCATTACTATCCATAGAATCCCATCTTCTGCCCCTATAAAGACCCCACCATGATGGAGTTTATAAACTAAGCCCCTAGGTCCTTATGCCAAGTTGCAAAGAGCCTACTACCTGGCAGGTGGAAAGGGATAGAACTTGTCCAGTGCCTGTTAAATGAGTGATCAAAGGATGAAGGAACGAATGAGTGTAATACCCTGCAGGGAGGGGGAGGTCCCAGAATGCCAAAATGAATGTTTCCACGGAAATCTTTCCACGGAAAGTTTTCCACGGAATGGTTTCCACGGAATGCCAAAACACAACATATGTGTTGTGCTCTTTAGTGCTCTTGGTGTGGGTGTTGCAGGTTACCTGGCCCATCATACCCTGTTGACATGGAGTCCAACCACCACCGTTAACATTGTTCTGTGGGGAAATGCTTCCCGAGTTCCAAACACTTAACTTACTAATGAACTTTTGTTAACCTGTGACTTTATAAGAAGTTCTTATTAAATTAAATAATAGCACAGTTCATAAAAGTCACTTTTGAAGTTCTTAGTCACAGCAACATGTAATTAACTGTAAAGGCTTAAAGTGCAAACACTTTTTTAATGCCGAGTTTCCTGATGATCTTTAATAAACCCTTGCAAGTGTAACAACAATTACAACTTCAATGGCTTAGTAAGTCTGAAGGCTCTTCCTAAATTTATTTCCAACATCTCCCTGTAGAGAAGAAATTCTGGGCACCTAGCTACAGCTGTACATCTGTTACCTGTTCTGAAAATTAGGTTGTCAATTTTATCTGTAGTGGAAGAAAGGAAGGTTATTTTCTTTCCTCCCAATAGCTAAATTTTAATGAATTTTTTTATTTCACTGATTTAGTCTTGACTGCTTTTTCCTTTCCATTTGACCTTTTGGGCCAATCAGGCTTTTAGCCAAGAATCAAAGAAATTTGGGTCCAGGTTTAGGCAAATCCCAGACGCATTTCTTATACCTTATTTCCCTGTCTTATCTCTGTCTGACAGAGATAATCACCACTTAATATTTATGATTTAGAACTCTGACCTAGAAATATTAAGTCTGTAACATAAAATTTCTTGATAGCCAATACAAGTCAATACATTTAAATGGTGCTACATTTTAAAATAGTGTTTTGCTTTTTATTTACTTTTTGAGGTGAAATTCACATCACATAAAATTCACCATTTTAACCATTATGAAGTGTACAATTCAGTGACTTCCAGGGCATTCACGGTGATGTGCAACCATTATCACTATCTGATTCTGAAACATTTCATAACCCCCAAAATAAACCTGTACCCATTAAGCAGGCATTTCCCATTCCTCCTTCCCTCTCACCCCTGACCACCATTAATCTGTTTTTTCTCTGTATGGGTTGGCCTGTTCTAGACATTTCACACAGAATCAATTAATCAGTATGTGGCATTTTTGTGTCTGGCTTTTAATTAACATATTATTGAGGTTCATCCATGTCATAATATGTATTATGACTTCATTCCTTTTTTATGGCTGAATAGTATTCCATTGTATTTATGCAACACATTTGTTTATCCATTTGGGCTGTTTCCACTTTATTTGCCATAATGAACAATGCTGTTATTAATCATGTTTAGGTTTTTGTTTGAACACCTGTTTTTAATTCTTTTGAATATATACCTAGGAGTGGAATTACTGGATCATATGGTAATTATATGTTTAACTTTTTTAGGAACATAGTTTTTATTTTTATATATGATAATATTGATTATTCTTCAGAAGGTTATTGGATATGATTTATTATTACAAACACAGATATTATTTACATATGATCTCTTGGACTATAATATTAATCAGTTAATCTACTAATTCTCATCTCCATATTCAATAATAAAACTTCAAAGACAGAGTAACTCTGACAGTTAAGGAAACATGAAATAGTATGTCTTCAATCAAAATTACTGAGGCATATTTTCTGTTCCCATCCTGTGCTTTCCTTCAATAAACATTCACTGTGTTCCAACTGTGCATCAAGAATGATTGTAGGAACTTGGAATACAGACAAAAAGACAAAAGGATTTTTACCCTCGTGGAACAGGGATGTAAGAATATAAGAAGGGGGAGAGAATTTTAGATATGGATAAGAACTATGAAGACAATTATGTAGGGAACTGGTTTGAAGTTTCCATCCTAGACTATAAAATTGGTACTTCTCAAATTTTAAGATGTTTGAGAACACCCTGGAATATTATTGAACTACAGATTTGAATTCAGTGAATCTTAGGCGAAGTGCCTTGGGCCAGGCAGAGAAGGCCTTACCGTTTAATGACTTTTCAGCAGGGACATGAATATGGAGTATGCGTCCAGAGCCAGCCTAGTCAAAAACATGAGAGAAAATTCCAGGGAGAGGAAACAGCTTTTGCAAAGGTTCCATGAAGGGAGTAGGCTTGGCATATCTGAGGGAAAGCGCTGTAGAGTAGTGGTCCCTCCCTGACGCATACTTGGTTCGACAAACAGAACAAACCAGAACTCTTTGATCTCTTACACCAGTTACAGCCTCTTCCCCAATAACCAATGAATGAATTCATTCTTAGATTGAAGTGTACCTTTCAATCAGCTTCCTTTATCTTGTCCAATCTATGTTTGCAAAAATGTCTTCTCGCACACCACTTACTGCAGCTCTAATTTCTTTCTAACCTTTGATTTTTTTTTCTCTTTCTTTTTTGTTTTCTTGCCCTTTCACTTAACATTGTGAACATGTCCAATGAACTAAACTATTCTGAAACTTGATTTTACATGGAGATAGCTAGGTATATTTAGGAGTTCCTAGAGTTTTGTAGCTTTTGTTGTTTTAATTCTTTTGGAGGGGACTATTATAAACAAAACTATGTTATGTATATATGTTTATATACAATATAATTGTATATAAATCCAATGATGTATCTCCAATTAGTTTCTTAGAATAAATTTTTAAAAATGTAGTAACTAGACTTTTGATAAACAAAGCTTAATTGCCCCCCAGAGAAAAGTTCTAATTTATATTCATACTGTCAGCAAATAGTCCTTATTTCACCTCCTTTTCCCCCGTATTAACTGACAGAATAATCTTTTTTTGTTTATTTTTTATTGAGATATAATTTATATACCATAAAACTCATTCTCTTAAAGTATACAATTCAGTGGTTTTTTTAAAAATGTATATTCATAAGTTTGTGCATGTAATTTTATTTTTTTAAAAGGTTTATTTATTTGAGAGAGAGAGCATGTGCATATGCAAGCAAGAGTGGGAGAGGCAAAGGGAGAGAGAACTTCAAGCTGTCTCCCTGCTGAGCGTGGAACCCAACACAGGGCTTGATCTTGAGACCTTGAGTCATGACCTGAGCTAAAATCAAAAGTCAGGTGCTTAACTGACTGAGCCATCTAGGCACCCCTTGTGCATATAATTTTAAAAATTTTGTTAAATTTGTGTGTTCAAAGTCTTGTTATTTACAATCACTTTTTGTTGTTTCTCTTAGTTTTATATATAGTTACTTGGATCATTATAAATAATAATCATGTATTATTTCTATTAGTTTTAATTCCTTTCTTTTTCCTGACCTATTTCATTGGCTGTTCCATACTTTTCTCAATGACCGATAAGACTACTTTGCTCTGTAACATAGGAGTTTGGAATGTCCAACTGATCTGGATTTAGTATTCTGCTTATTAAATACATAGTGTGGTGCAAATTATTTGTGATTGTTGAGTTTCAAGTTCTCCATTTGATAACAATAAGGAGTATTCATAAATAGGCTTATTGAAAACATTGAAGTAGATAACTAATATAAAATACTTAACCAAGTGTTCCATATATGTTGATATTGATTCTTTTTTCGTGAATTTCTAAAGATCATTGCTGCCCAGGAAATAAAACCATGTGACAATAATACACAAAAGAAGACAAGTTCTACAACTAAATTATGTTCATAGAAATAGTTATTACTGAACAATATCTTCTAGACACCCTTGAGCCAGACTATCTCTGCCTTTTCTACATAGAGTTATTTTATTTTATTATGCTGCCTACCTATATCCAGGATCCCATTTATGTCAGCTCAGAATTATAGCTGTTTGTATCATTAAAAATCTCTAGAGAATCTGCATTCTCCCTTGGATAACTCACAAAGGTGCCTCACAGCCCTTATAGCCGTAAATTTTTTTTTTTAAAGATTTTATTTATTTATTTGACAGACAGAGATCACAAGTAGGCAGAGAGGCAGGCAGAGAGAGAGGCGGAGAAGCAGGCTCCCTGCTGAGCAGAGAGCCTGATGCGGGGCTCGATCCCAGGACCCTGGGATCATGACCTGAGCTGAAGGCAGAGGCTTAACCCACTGAGCCACCCAGGCACCCCACAGCTGTAAATTCTTAATCTCCAAATTAGATACTTCCTACTGTACTTTTGGACTTTTCTCTTTAGTATAGTAATCTTTCATAACATGCAGCTATTGAGTTTGTTTTTGTTAGAGAAAGGCTGTTAGACTATACTAATCATATCTAAATCCTTTAAATACACCTCATTTATTACATTAAAAAATAATGACCTAGCCCTGAACAATTGTATATAGGCGCAGGACTTATCTGGGGGAGAAGAGCCACCAGAATGCCTGAAAGTTAATTTCCTTGTTATGGAAAGATTCCAGCAGGCAGTCAGCTGATCAAAAGAAACTGTTTAAACTTGTAATGCAGACACAATCAGCTGGCTATTTTTAATATGTAATTGAGCACAAACATTTTAGTGAAGAGCTTAGTAATAACTCTGAATAATAATGCAGATTATTTTGGAACTTGCAAACATTTTCCAGTTGTGAATATATTTGAAATGGAAGAGATAAATAATTGAATAGAAAGTTTTAGTGTTTTGTAAATGCCGAGAAATGTGTTTTCTTTGTTAGACTGACCATCATCAGCAGTGGTATGAAATGATGATTTAGAGACAGGGTGAGTGAAATGTCTATTCTTGTCCCAGGTCAAGGCATTCACTGAAAAAATCGCTTCAGGCCATAACTTTGGCATGCCATGGGTTAAATAAAGGTCAACTCCAAGTGAAAAATAAGAATCAGTTGATCTTTTGGTGTTAAAGGGGCAAAATAGTTATCATTTTAGATGCTTTTAGTGCTCTTATAATTCAAGGATTTTGGATTTCTTTCTCCCTCAACTGAGAATTTTTAGGCCAGTGGTGTCCATAATGTATACGAGTGCCTGGGGGCATTTTGAAGGGGAAGAGAAGAAAATTTACCATATTTTAAAAAATGTTCTCACCTATACAGGCTCTTGCATGATATTTAATAACTCAGTGATGTGGCTAGCCCTCAGGGGTTTGCAGTGCTTTTTATATTTAAATTAATCATAACCATTTGGAACACAGGTTATCTGGAATACTGTGTTCTAAGCCCATCTTTGGCTCACTGTTTACGCCTATAAAAGAGATCTAAATACAGACTTATAATTACGTTCCAATATTTCTTCTAACTTATTTGTCTCTGTTAAGAAGGTTGTGGTGGCAAACTTTGTCAGTCAGTGGGAGCTCAGGAGCTCTCCATGTCCCTTTGGTTTTTAATCTTGGGCTCCAACCCATTGTTTAGAGAAGCTAGGGGTGGTACCTGCCCAGCTGGGTGCTGAAAAGATTGCCCAGGATGGTTCATATGATGTAACCATCATATAGCAAGAGCTCGTTAAAGGTCATTTAGGGTTATTCTTATCCCTGCTCTGTACCTTCTGCAGAGAAAATATTGAAAACAGCAAAAAATAGAGGACTCTCCATTCTGACACATACTAACAACTGTGTAATCAGTGCATGATTATGTGTTGTGTGGGTCGTGTAGATACTGGACACATTCCTCCCAGGCGTTGGAGACTTTCTTGGATTTCCTGTGTAATTCCGTTAATTCTCTAAAAACAATCTCCCACAGCCAGGGGCACTTGGTGAGAGGTAGCTAGATAGCATCATAATAATACCTAGGACAAACCAGCCTTGATAGATTTCTACTACAACTAATTTGTTTGTGAGCTCAAAGGAAGGGGTGAAGTTTCTGAATACCTTTGCTAGAGACAATGGCAAAGCACAGACTCTGCCAAAAGTGGCACATGGTCCAGATTAAATGAGAAGTGTCCCACCTTTTCGCTTTCTCTTGGTTACAAGATGTTGGTTGTTATTATATTTGATTGCATAGGCCAAAAAGAAAAACACCTAAGCTTGTGAGGTAGAATTCGTTTCTCTTCTTTTAAGAAAACTCTTCCTCTTGGAATGTAAAACTGGTTAATTTTTTTTCCTATTAAAAACTGATGCTTTCCTGTAGGAAAATTCTTCCTGTGACTGGTAAAAAATGATTGTGAAAATAAAGGCTTATTGTAGATTATACTAGACCAGCCAGAGAGCCTTGGAGTTCAAGAATTAGTAGACCTTTCCAATGAGAATCAGCCTGAAATTATGTCTATTTATGCGACATGTGTTCTTATTTGCTCATTCATAGAATAGTAGATTCTATTATTTTTGGAGTTGTAAGGGGCCTTACAGGCGCTGCACACCGAAGGTGGTCAGTCAATATTTGCTGAATAAATGCATGAATGTATTTTAATGTCCCTCTCATTGTTGAAACCTTTTCCATTTTTTATATACTACAAAGAGTCATTTAGCCTGTGCTTGCACATTCTAACGAACTAAAAGCTTACAAAATTCAGAGGCAGCCCTTTTCATTGGTAGATCACTCTAATTATTGGATCTTTTTCTTTCTTACTTTCCTTTTTTTTTTTTTTTTTTGAGCCAGATTTTATCACCGTGTAATTTCCACCCTTAGGTTTTAGTTTGGTTTTATGGGAGAACATTAAAATAAATCTACTTCCCTTTCACATGAAAGTTCATCACATATTTCAAGACAGCTATCATGTCCCCATAATTCTTTTCTTCTCCAAACTAAACTACCATTTTTCAACTGATAGTGTTTCCAGTTCCCTAACCATCCTTATTCTTCTTTTCCCTGTTTTTTGGTCAATGTTTCTAATATATTTATTTATTTTATCATCTTCTGTATAATGAGTACTTTATGAATCAACAACTGTGACAGCTATTTTATTTACATTATTTTATTTAACTCCCACACCAACCATATAAAGGCAGCTTTTCCCAGTGAAAACACCGTGTCAAGGCCATCCAGCTAAGAAACATGACTTGGATTCATACTGACTGTAGATAACCACCAAATCATGTGCAAGTATCTTGGCCTTTCTTTGCCTCTGTTTTCTCATCAGTGAAATGAGGATTATAATCATCCCTACATCCTAGAGCTGTCATAAAGATTAAATGAGTTCATATTTGTAAAGCACTTAAAAAAGCATCTGGCCAATAAAAAGCACTGTAAGTGTTTGTGAAACAAGCAAACCTAGTTTATGCTTCCACACCCTACCATACCCTATAATGTGTTGCTTTTTTTTTTCTTTTTTAAGTGGGTTTGTTATGTCTCATCAAGGTCCCCCAAGTATATCCCTGTGTTAATTCCCAGAACCTGTAGATATTACCTTATACAGCGAAAGGGACCTTTGCAGATGTGATTAAGGATCTTGAGATGGGTAGATTTTCCAGGTGGACCCAATGTAATCATAATAGTCCTTATAAAAGGGATGCAGACATTTGAGTCAGGGAGAACGCCATGTGACTGTGGAAGCAGAGATAAGAATGATGTACTCTGGAAGAAAGAGCCACAAACTGAGAAATATAAACTATTTCTAGAATATGAAAAGGCAAGGAAATGGATTCTCCCCTATTGCCTCCAGAAAGAACCAGCCCTGACAACACCTTGACTGATTTCAGACCTCAGTCCTAGAAGATAAAAAATTTGTGTTAAGCCACCAAATTTTTGATATTTTCTTACAGCATCCACAGGAAACTCATACAGCGATTGTCCCTATTTGATACCTTGCGTTAGAAAGATCTCAAGTATAAAGAACCCGAGTTATATCTGTGATGAGTATCATAGGCATTGTGCCCTAATCAACATCCAGGAAAGTACATTTTACGTCCAGAACATTCCTAGTTGCCTGTGATAGTCCCAAGAGCCTTGAGAGAGAAGTCTAATTAGCAAAAGGCCACACTAGCAACATTAAGTCTGCCCTACCTTCCCCCTTTTCTTGGGTATCAGCCATGCTCCTGACTATCGGTAAGGGGGAAATTTATCTCATTGGTGCTTTTGTTTTTATCCTCTGTCAAATGCCCTCCCTCCCCCTTTTGTTTAGGGCCTCCTCTGCATCTTTGAGAGTGAGTTGCTCTTTCTAGGTGGTATCTTCCTTTAGCCCCTCAAATGTCTGTTGTCATTCTTTGCACTTCAGTCTTAACTGAGTGAGTCTGATATTCCTTACTGCTGGCCACAGTACATCTTGGAAGCTGCTTTTGTAAACCTTTAGTTGTTTCTAAGAGGTAGAAGAAATGTCTTCCACTGAGATTTACTTCCTGTGGCACAGATTTGCATGTCATGGAATCCTACATCTTTTAATCTTCCTGAAGTTTGGATAAGAATATACAGAAATCCCTCATCTCCTCTAAAATTCTACCTCCTTCATTACACCATGTTGACCATTGCTAAACTTAAAGAGGAGCATCACTGCTTTTAGAAAAACAGACCTCTTATCTTCCCTCTCCGTAAATTATTACAGGCTTGCATATACATATTAATTCATCCCAAGTCATCACCTTTGCTGTTGGATTTGTTTTGTTTTTGTTTTAAAGGCCACAAAAAATGCTGTTCGCACACATTGAGTCTTTGGTCAACTGAAATCTCCAAATCTACCCCATATAAATTAATGGGGAACTTGGATATTTCCCAACTTACATCTATTTAAATTTTGAACCCACATGAAATATTGTGTATTTTCCACCTAAGTGGGTTTGGCCCACTATCTTAGGCTATCACTCTATTAATAATAATAGTAATTTACTGAGTATTATGTATCCAGTACTATTAGGGGTTTAAAGTATTAAATTGCTTTTAATAATAATTATTACTAAATCATATTGTTATAATAATAATAAACATAATAATAACTTTATTTTTAAATGCTGATTTTGGCATTCAGTCAATGTTATTTCTCCCAAGTTAGTTTTCTTCCCCCATATTTGAGCGGTATCCATACTACATATTTAGCTGTGTCCTGTTAAATATGTTAAACAGCAATGCAGAAATGAAAGGTTCTGTGTTGGGGTGCCTGGATGGCTCAGTTGGTTAAGCATCTGCCTTCAGCTCAGGTGTGATCCTGGAGTCCCAGGGACTGAACCCCCACCCCCACCCCAAGCTGGGCTCCCTGCTCAGCAGGGAGTCTGCTTCTCCCTCTCTGTCTGCCCCTACCCACCACCCCTGCTCATGCACACACTCTCTCTCTTGCTTACTCTCTCTCAAATAAATAAATAAATAATCTTAATTTAAAGAAAAGAAAAGAAAGAAAGGTTCTGTGTCCACCATTACAAATGTTACTCAAGGTCAGTCTCCCAAACTCCTTTGCATTTATCTTCAAAGAGCCCTAAAATATAGATATCCAAGGACTGAGAACTATTTTTAATATATCAAGTGAAAATTTTGGGAAAAATTAGGCTCATGTTGAAATATTAATCAGCTCTCTTTGGGATTGATAGTTTTAACAACTTTTCCTCACTAATAACTGAGCTTGCGTGATTTATTTCATCAGTGAACACATTACAAAAGACTTTGTAAGACGCTTTGCTGAAATTAAGAACTGATATATTATAATCCTCCTGACAATCATCTTAGGAAGATGCATCACTAATTTTATTTTATAGAACACTGTATTAGTTTCCTAGGGCTTTCATAATAAATTTAAGCCACAAACTGGGTGGCTTAAAAAACAGAAATGTATTCTTTCACAGTTTCGAAGGCCAGAAGCCCAAAATCAAGGTATCAACAGGAGTGTTCTCTTCTGGGGGACTCAGAGGGAGATTTCCGTGCTTCCTCTCTCCTGGCACAACTCCCGTCTCTACCTCTGTCATCACATGGAACTACTCTTCCCTCTGTGTCTGTCTTGTTGTTGTCTCTTTCCCTTCTTGTTGTTGTCTCTTTCCCTCCCGTAAGAACTCCAGACGTACGAGTCAAGGCCTCACCCTATTCCAAGATGACCTCATCTTAATGAGCAATTTAATTACATCTGCAAAGACCTCATTTCCAAATTAGGTCATATTTACAGATACCAGAGGTTAGGACTTCAACATTTTGGGGCAGGGGGTGGTGAAGGACATAATTCAACTCATAACAAAGAGAGAAAAGGTGAAATCACTAAAGTAACCAGGGAATGCATACGGAATGTGAAGCCAATACTTTTGTCATCATATCATATTCTCTTGTTTCCAGTTCCCTGTCTCCTAGCGAATTCCACTTTATTTTCTATGTCATCATAGGCTAGCTGCTTAATAATTTGCTGTAGAATTTCATGGGTACCAGAAATATATCTCACTAATACTTGGCGTCCAAATCTATTATTTCCCATCTTTATTAAGTTGTTCTTACCATTAACTCAGGTTCCTCAAGTACTTTTCTTGTTTCCAAACTCGCATAATTGCTCTTGACAATTTATTTAGATTGGTTTGCTGATTCCTTATCACCCATACTCCTATACTGCGCTTCAATTTCATTTTAATGATTATTCTATATATTCTAGTTTAATGCATAATGAGTTCTTCTTTTTCATGTGCATATCCATTGTTCCTGCTCTGTGATTTGTCATGGAAATCACTGGTCTTTTCCTGCATCCACCTTCCCTTTATAGTTCTGGTACCTTCCCCTAAGGATTGGCAGTTCAAAGTAGGGCTCAGCCAAAATCAGTCAGTTAACCAATCAATTGATAATTATTGGATTTCTATTATGGGCAAGGGCTGTTTAAGATGGGGGGTGGGTTCTAACAATGTTAGAAGCAACACATAAGAAACCTTGCCCTTGAGGAGCTTGTGTTCTAGTATGGGGAACACAACAGAGTAAGCAGGTAATTGTAATAGTATATAGTAACTGCTCTGAAAATTATTGAGCAAAGATGCCCATGTGCAAGAGGAATACCTTACCCATCTTTTAAATAATTGCTAGTACAGCATTTTTATAATTAGTTGTGTTTTTTCATATATTGTTCCCTTATTATTCTATCATAATATCTACTTTTTGAAGACATGTGTTCCTTTTATAGATCCGGTGGTGCCTAAGACCAGAGCTCCCACATTCTGTAGCCACTGTATTTTTTTGCCTTATAATAATGTGCAACACATTAATCAAATAAGAACAGTATTATTAGAGCTAATAATATTAACCTCCTCTTTTTTTTTTTGCAGATTCATATCAATGATATAGTTCTTTAGAAAAAAATCAGAAAAACAAAGGTTGGTATGATATCTTACAAACGCTTAAACCAGAGTTTATCTAAGAGAGGTTATTTAAAAATATGTTAGAGCATTAATTCTAAATTCCCTGGGGTGCATTTGTTTAATCCAGATACTTCACATTATTACAAAGTCTTATGTGGTGGGAGATTTTATAGAGACTAGAAAGAAAAAGATATTTTTCCAGATACATTGAACAGTAATATGGATGGCCATTAGCTACACATTCGGTTCCTCTAGCAGCTTCCTTGTTTTACTTTCATGGCTTTTTAAGAGGTTACTTCTAGGACAGCACTGCTCTTCAGTCTGCAGTAGCTAAAGTCAGAAACTGAGTGGGGGAAATGCGGTATCCATTGTGGTCTGTTTTTCTCTGTGACAGTTGTTCCTATTTTGTGTTTGTTTCTCTTTTAATGAGGATGCAACTTTCATCTAGGGAGATGTATGGATCACTTGCTAGTGCACTTAAATGCACTAAGGCACTCCATCAGCTGGAAATTGTGACTTGTAGCTGAATTATTTTTGCACAGCGAATGGTTTTCCTTTTGACATATTTTAATATACTTGCACACTGAGAGCAAGAGTGGGTGAACAGAAAACAGACTGTTTTATTAACCCAGCAGTCACCTTTGAGGTTTGTACATGTCCACTTTTTTTTCTTGCCTTTGTACATAATCCCAAGAGGCTGGTACCTGGCTTTGCTCAGAATAACAAAGTCAGGCACAAATCTCCAAACACAATTGTTAGCTGAATGCCAACTGTTTCTTCTCATCTTTTTTTTTTTTTTTTTTTAAACTTGAGCATTAAGAATTGTATCTTTATGGGTGAACCATAACCATTAAAGAATGAGTTTGTTTTTCTATTTTAGATGCTTCCCCTATCATTTACTAGATTTATTTCACAATATATAATCTTAGATAATAAAAGAGAATAATTTTTTGCATGTTTTTTGCAGAGCTCCTTTTTTCCAAATCCATTATTAGTGAGAAGAAAAGAAGACAAATATGTTACAAGCTCTAACCGGACTCCAGTTTCAAAAGAAAGAACAATTAGGAGAAAAGGAGAGGAGACTTCATCTCAGCCAGGAAGCCAGGGCCCAGCATACACAGTTCCACATGCAATTTTCATACAAACCAATGTTTCAGAGACTTTTCCCAGTAAGACCAGAAATTTCTTCAAGTCAATTACCATCCTTTTCTAAGGTATATATCTATCTGTGTATATATGTATATATATACACACATATATAGAGAGCCATAATTTCTAAGTAAATATAGTAGGTAATCACCTCTGAAATTTTACATTTTACACCTGTGAAAATTACATTTTAATTTTACTCAAAAGTTGAAGAGCAAGTAATAAAAATCCAGAGCCTTCTCCCAGCTCCCAGTAAGTAGCTCATTTAAAAGAATGTAAGTATCAGAGTGACAAAACATCCAAAGTACATAATTTTCTCTTCCATATCATCTTTATCAACATCAGCATCGTGATAATAACACCAGTTGATATTTTGGAGGCTTTTATACTTTACAAGGAAGTTTCATATCATCTCATTTGACTATCCAAACCAGTGAGGTGCGCCTTATGAACAGAAACATTATTAAGAGTGAAAAGCCTTTTAAAAGCATTCCAAGACTTCTAAAACACAAGTAAGTGGTGTGGTATATAGAAAGCATGACATCTTTGAGTTAGAATTCTGGGTCTACTTTGCTGATTCTATAATATTGGGCCTTTTAAAACATCACCTTGTTGAATTGTTCAATTTGAGAGATAATAATTATTCCAAGATTGGTTATGGAGTTTGGTTGAAGATTACCTTTTGTAGAGGGTCCGTTTTAGTGTGTAAAGGTAGCAAATGTATTTTAGATGTGATTTTTGCGGGGGAGTGGGTTAGAGAACACAACTTTGAAGACAGACACAATGAGTGTTTGATCCTAAAGCTAGCAACCTATTCAAGAGAACACACCTAGACACCTAGTAGATCGCAGATGCAAGATTAGAATCCATTTTTTTTTCTGACTCCTAGTGTGCATCTAGAATTCAGTTTCATTTAAACACTCTATTTTGAGCCTTTGACCAGTTTCTTGATCTATAATTATAAGATACAAATATGAAAAAGAGAGACCTTACTATGAAGATTTTGTAATGTAGACGGGTAAGTAAATAAATACATTAAAAGAAAGACTGTATTGGGGCACCTGGATGGCTCAGTCGTTAAGTGTCTGCCTTCGGCTCAGGTCATGATCCCAGGATTCTGGGATCGAGCCCCGCATCGGGCTCCCGGCTTGGTGGGAAGCCTGCTTCTCCCTCTCTCACTCCCCCTGCTTGTGTTCCCTCTCTCGCTGTGTCTCTCTGTCAAATAAATAAATACAATATTAAAAAAAAAAAAAAAAGAAAGACTGTATCATAGGTGTGGTACATAGTAATTGTACATGGGTTTGGTGATGCCATGGAAGGCTTTATTATTGTGAGGCATTCGAGTTGGACCTAAAAGTATTGCTACATCCATTTTCAGGGAATAGCTATATCAATCATATTTGCTTTAGCTTTCCTATTAAGACTATTCTTAAAAATAAGACCATTCCATTAACCTCTTATAGACTTTCAACTGCAAATGCTTATTTATTGCGAATTACGCTTTCAAAAATCATTGCTCCTTAAGGTCATGGATATCTTTTATTTATACTTATTTCTGACTTAATTACATTTTAAAAATTCTTTCTAACTTGTATTTACTAAACTCTGTTTAGGTAGGAATTTTTTTTTAATTTTTAATCTTTAATTTTTAAAATTGAAATATAGTTGCCACACAGTGTTACATTGGTTTACAGCATAGTGATTCACCATGTCTGTATGTTACTCTGTGCTCCCCACAAGTGTAGATGCCACCTATCCCCATGCAAAGCCATTAAAACACCACTGATTATATTCCCTCTGCTGTACCTTTTATTTCTGTAACTTATTCATTCCATAACTGGAAGCCTATATTTTCTACTTATCTTTACTCATTTTGCCCAACCCCTGTCCCTCCCCTGTCTTCCTAAGTAGACTTGCTTTTCATGGAAAAATCACCTAAGATTGAGTACTATAATTTTTGTCTTCTTAGGGTTCTCCTCCCACACCCTCCTCAAAACCTCATTATCAAAACAATAAAATTTTAGCACTTTTTAAGCAAGTGCTATGGGAGAGCCATCCTGTTAAGTACTTCATGTACATATTCCTAATTTCTTAGTAATTCAGTAGAATAGTTGTAAGCCCCAGTTTGCAGATGCTGAGCTAAGGCTCAGAGATTTTAAGAAATTAGTTCAAAACTACACAATTAGCAAAATGGCAATATTGACATTTATTATTTTTCTACCTAGTTGGAGTATAACACTTTCTTACTAGGTTTATTAGTGAGAACTCAGATGGTTTCCAGTAAGAATACCCATGTGGATGCAGATTGAGCCACCAAGAGAATTTGTTGGTTTCTATTCCTAGGAAGGATAGCTGATACCAGGGCTGACTGTACCAGGACTTCAAATATGTTAAGAATGTGTTTTTGTCTCATCTTTGCTTTTCTCTGCATACTGTGTTTCTCAGACCAACTCCTCCTAGCAGCAAACCATGTAGGCTTCATTCCCTCCAGACTTACATTCTCACAATTTGCAACTTAGGAAAATGGGGGCTTATGTTACCTAGCTCCAGTGTGAAAAATTTCAGATTAAGACTTGCCCGGGATCACAGTTCCATCCCTTGGTCTGGTCATTAAGATGATGGTGAGTGCTATGCTCATTTTTTTTTTTTAAAGATTTTATTTATTCATTTGACACAGAAAGAGAGATCACAAGTAGGCAGAGAGACAGAGACAGAGGGGAAAAGCAGGCTCCCTGCTGAGCAGAGAGCCCGACATGGGGCTCGATCCCAGGACCCTGAGACCATGACCCAAGCTGAAGGCAGAGGCTTAACCCACTGAGCCACCCAGGCGCCCCTATGCTCATTTTTTATTGGTCAGGCGTTCACTTCTGCGACTGTAGGGACAGATGGAAGGGATAGTGTGTTATTTGAATTAGGTGGTTGATACTCTATAGATATGCCTTCCAGGAAACAATTAGGCAGTAGTCCCAATTTGGGGCTCTTTACACAGGCCATTATGATACCTGTTCTCATTGCATTTGTTAATTTTCTACCAGTAACACCCCTAACTGATTAGATCTATTAAATTATATCTGCAGGATGGAAAATTTCTCTCTAATTTTACCCACTAAGCTAAAGTATGTCAAGTTTGTTACAAACATTTCTTTATGGGGAGGAAGGATAGATGGAGAGGAAGTCTTAAGCAGACTCCACACTTAGAGGGGAGCCCCACTTCTGGCTCGATTTCATAACCACGAGATCATGACCGCAGTTGAAACCAAGTCAGAAGCTTAACTGATTGTGTCACCCAGGTGCCCCAATATATTATGAGATTTCTTAACACATTTTAATATAAGTTTCAATAAATATTTTTTATTTTGAAGTATGAAATGTGGCTGTTTTAGAGTATGTAAAATAGGCATCTTCTTTAAAATGGAACATTTCTTTCCGAGCATAGTCATGTGCCATCCCTGTGTAGAATGTTAATGGACAGACTCTATGTGGGAAGCTCTAGCCTCTGGAAGTATCTAATTTCATTTTGTTGATAACATGTAAAGGGGATAAAAATTATGAGAAGAATGTAGTCCCTTTCTTTTCTATAATAATTTCAAACTTTTCTTAAATTTCCCACTGCCCTTCCAATACTCATAATTACTGGGGGAAGGGTAGGGCCTAAGAGATGGGGAAGAGGAGATGGCTAATTGGGGAGAAGATAATGGGATAAAAATTTAACTTTCTAGTTAAATGTATTTCAATCTTTCAGTTTGAAGTGTTTGTTTTCAGGTTAAATCTGTCTCTTTTTGGCTAATGTTGTCTTTCATGGGTATGAGGTAAAGCTTATGTGTCTATGTGTCCTCTGACCAGACTTCTTGTTGGCTTTCACTGCTAGATCTATGGCTAATGGGATTCATGGCCTCTCCTCTTGGCTGAGGCAGCATCAGTGGTCAATGCTGGTAGACCCTGAACCTCAATCATAGAGCCCAGGCTTGACTTCCTTATGCTACCCCTTAACCACTGGGGGCCTAAAGGAATACTTGTCAGATCACCATTTCTGATATGCCAAGGTCACTCAACACTATCAGAGTTCTAAATGGAACACAGACCTAAGGCTCCTCTTGTTCATGTTTATTCTCCCCATTGGGGTTTTTGTCCTTTTCCAAACTCTCTAGTGCATACACACTAGTGACTTTGCTCCAGAACAGGGAATTCGAACTTTCATGTCTGTCTTGTTGTTTCTCTTTGTCTTCTTTCTACAATTATTTTTCACCCCTGGAGGAAACATATTAATTCTTCTTGGCCTATTAAAAACCTCCTATATTTCCTTTTTCTAGTGTTGAGATCCACCTTTTTCTCTGGGGCCATGAGCAAAAGGGTAGGGAGTTGGAATACGGAAAGGAAAATATATATGAGGTGTATGTCAAGGATATCAATCCTAATTTTGGGGTAAAACTTACAGAACAAGAGAGGCAATAAAAAAAAAAATACCCAATCACAGAATCAATTGCTAAACATTCCATGCTTCCAGTTTTCTAGTTGTACATTGGTTGTTCTAAATTTGTCAAATAACCTGTAGAATTTGGTTATCTCCTCCAGATAAATCTCGTTTCCATTTATGTTGAAAAACCTTTTGAAGTTATTTATTTCAAAGACCTCTTAATAACCCTTGATTAAAAAAAATTAAACTCAGACTTAAAAAGTAAATTATGTCAAGTGTCCTGTGTATTACCACTTACATACTTTGAAAGTCCCTCTGCCTCTAGTGTTGATAAAGGGAAATTACAGAGACTATAGAGCTAAAAATCATTAAGTGACAGATATGCGTTATCTATAAAAGTTTTTTAAAATCGGAATAAAGATTTTTCCCCTCCAAATTCCATTTGTTCTAAATATGAGGAATGCATGTTCAGACCTGAGCAAATGTAGCTGCTAATCTCTGATACCAAGTGATGGGTGAACTGAAATGCTAGCAGCAGCTTAAGCTAAGTTCATCCAAGTTATGATCATCTTCATAATCAAGAAGCCTAAAGAACTCACCTAATCCCCATTGTGTTTTCTGAATAATACATTATTCATTATTATACATCTGAAACCCGTAGTATCTAATACCCTGTGAAACAGCTTTATAGCCCAAGAGTTTACTAATGGAGGAAAATAGCTCACTGAAGCCAAGGGGTACAAGAGTGGGAGTCATCTATTTCCTACAGTCTTCAAGTATAAGACAGTCTGGCACTTTGATTCATATTAATCAATACCTGCTTTTCAGGAGCTGTCTTGATTTTAGGTAATGAAACAGAGAGAATTATACAACCTTTTGGGTGATATTTTGTGGCATCCAAAGATGTTATAATATTAATGTTCTTCTTCACCATGATTGGCCTATAATTTTAGCATAATTTCCTTTTACTTACCTTGAAACATAGAAAATTGGTCACCTTTAACTTTATAATCGTCCTCCATAAACGTGAAGACCGTTGTCCATTTTCACTTCTTCCTTGTATGTCTCTTTTTTTGAGGCTTTTAATAAATTATTTTGGCTAACAGTCACCTCTTCAAATTTCTCATGGTTACTTTGAAAATGCATCATAGGGATTGACCCCAAAATAATTCATTAAAGTTTAAAATAACACGTACTCTACATACAACTTTGTTTTATGAATTTTTAATAACAATGCTCCTTTCTTCATTTTCAATTACTTGTTAAATATGAAGTCCAGTTATATACATGCTAATTATTTCTATTAGCTTCCAGTAGATGAATAATGATATTTATATGAGCTATCTGACCCTGTGGATAAAATCTCAAACACAAAAAGCTGAGAAAAGCAGAAATGGTATATATGTCAACTCCAAATTACATTTTTAATATTAATCTAAACTATATGAGCAAAGAGATTCAGTTCAAGATTTAAGGTGGTGTCTGGATGTTTTGTGAATTGTTTTAGCTCCCTAGATTCAACTGTTCCCAGTCTCTCTGGCCTTCCTTTCAAATTTCTCCTGTTTAGGTCCAAGGGATTGCTTGTCTAAACTTTTCTGAGACTTCTCCAGTCTGATTACACTCTGTGTGAGCAGCAGTTTTGGCAGACCCTCTTTTCACTTGCTAGCAGAGAGAAAACTAGCTTTCCATTTTCTTATTCTTGTTTGGTTCCTAGTTACAACACTTTCCCTTTGTCCATCAGAGACCATCTACCCCTGGGGCTCCAACATTCCCTCCTGCTTTCCTCCTACCCATGCTCCATCTTGTCCCCTGCTCTTAAAGTGTTCTATCACATTCCAGGCTCTTGTTCTCACCATATGCTGTTTTATTTTCTACACGGCTTTTCAAAGTTTCTGAAAATAACTAATCTTATCATGTTGGGGGCTTTTGGTATTGTTTATTTGTTTACTGGGTGTTTGGCTCAACCATTGAAAATGTAAGCTGCATGGGAGAATGGGTCTTGTCTATCTTGTAGATGCAGTTCTGGGGACTAGGACAGAGTCAGTGCTTACGAAGTATTTGTTTAATAAAGGATTCTCCTTAAAACTGTGCTTTGGGGATACATTTTTTTTGAGGGGGGGGATGGCTTCTCACACTATCCACAGGCAAATTAATACATTATCATGTTTTCAATAAATGTAAATGCTCTAACCTACAAAGATTAGCGCTGATGTCCTCTGAGCTGACATCCAAATATCCAGCTGCTTCTTCCTAGAGGCTTTTTCAAATTCGATATATCCCATGCTAGATTAGTAATCTAGTGTCTCCCAGTGCCTTCTCAAATAAAACAAAATGAAAACCCTGCTCATCATTCAGTGTTTTGTACTTCATAACTGGAATATTTATCCATGCATTTGCTCAAGTCTTAAAACTAGGCTCATCCTTTCATCCTCTCTCTGTTATTGTAAATTCTTTTTGAGTATCTTTCATACTGTTGAATCTGCCTCATAAATAGTTCTCAAATCTACCCACTTTCTTCTACTGCTGCTAGTCAAGGTTATTATCATTTCTCATGTATTTAACTACAGTGCTCCCTACTGATGTCCTTGCTTTCTGTCTGGTTCACATCCAAACTTTTGCACCAGGTATCCCCAAGGACCTTTCACCAAGGAAATATGTACCCTTTTACCAAATAAGCAAACTCACCAACAAAACCTCTTCAGTGGCTTCTCCTTCTCTTTCAGATAAAGTTCAACCTCCTTAAGTTGCTTCGAGGAGAGATGTATCCTTACTCCTCTTACCTTTCTTTGCATACTCTTAAGAGTGAATGATTGAGCTTTAGGCAATTTCCCCTACCTTATACTTTTCTCAGATGGACTATAGCTAGAAGCAAATTTGAAATTATATTATCCAATAAGTACCTTATATCCTGTTTTTCCATATTAATACTTGAGAATGGAATATTAAAATTTGAAAACAGAGGGATGTGGTAGGATGAACATTTTATAATAAAAAAAACACATTCCTTAAGATTAAAATACACAAAAAGGGTTACTAGCAGCAAAGCTTGGAATTTTCCTTAAGAATCATCTTTGGACCTACTCCAACACATGAACAAATGTTGTGTTCAATCACCATTTTCAGACATAGCTAAATGGCCAAATTATTTTGGTCTAGAAAATTTTCAAAACACTTATTAGTTATGTCCAATTATAGCCATAGAAATGTATCAATAACATCCTCAAATATTTTCTAATTCTGGGGTATCATCTAATGCTTTTTAATAATTTGCAGTATATTCATTATTATCCCCCATGCCCACCCCCAAGCTTTTTTCTGCAATCAGTGTTATTTTAAAAGCAAAAATTCCTTTGCTAGTTCTTGTGAACAAAAACATTCCTCCTCTTTCTTCAGCCAGTTATTTATGTAGTCAATCAGGTCTGCCATTAGGGCAAATAGTTTCAATATTTTAAAGACTTTAATCCTTGAATTGTGTAAAGTGTGAAAGGTACATATATGTTAAACTTATTTAAAATGGTTACTTCCTAATTCTACCTTCATCTTCTTTTCTTCCCTTGCAGTTGGAGCAGATTGCAATTGCTTCCTTTCACTGTTATTAACTTTTCCCCTTTCATCAGAAAAAAGATCTTACTTTCTTTGATTCTCTTACTGATATTTTAAAAGAACTTTTTTCCCTCTCTTGCTGTCTCTCAGGCAAGTCCCGACTCAATAGGACTTTGTCATTCACTGTCAGTCTTTGTGTCCATCCTCTTATCCCAGCCTAGTTTTCTTCTTTTTTCTTTTTCTTTTTTTGGGGGGTGCGGAGGGAGGGAAGAGGTGGAAGTCGGGAGCATTGGTGTTGAGAGTCTCACATCCATTTCTGGCCTTAAGCAAAATGAATTAATTTCAAATGGAAATTGCAGCTTACATCAAAAAAGGTAAAATTTTTTTAATGAATTAGAGCCTTATGTAACACATACTCATCTAAAGAAATTTTAGAATAGGACCTCCAAATAAGTAATAACTGGAAAATTCTGATCTTGGGCTGTAGTCACTGAAGATAAGGAAAGACATCTGCTTCGATACCCCATCTGGCTTTTACACAGGCATTTCAGACTCAGTATGCTCTTGCTCTTTCTTTTATCTATGCCCATCTGCTTGTATGGTGTGTTCCCACCCTAACATATTTTCAGACCCTTGCCATAGGGCAGAAGTGCCAAGCAATTATTTGTTGAGATAGATAGCCCACATAATACTGTAAGTGACATCTGTTCTGTAGGAAATCCCTCCCTGGTGGCGGCAGTGTCATATTCGCGGCTCATAGGAATATCAAAATTGACATACAGGAACAATTGACTGTTTCATCTTTTCCTGAGTTCTCACTCAGAGAGCATCCAATACCAGATGCTTTAGAGGGCCCTGTAACCCCCTGACTCTCTCTCTTGTTCTTGCTACACCTATGGTAATTGGCAATACTACACTATGGGGAAAATTTCTTCCTGACCCCAGCTGGTAACCAAATTATGCCCTAAAGCATGAAGATTGGCATATTTTAAGTTTATTGTAGCTAAGATGGTTGAAAAAAAAGGATGTTTTTCATATTAATGTGCTTACCAGATTGTTAGACCTAAATAAATAACTTGAATAGTAAATCCTACAAATTACTCTTAATAACTCATTATTTGGCAGAATTACAATGACAGATGAGCATTTTAATCTTTTAAGAGTGCCGATCCCCATGTTTGCCAATTATTTCCTTTTTCTTTAAACTATTTCAAGCAGATGATAAGAAAAATGGTTCACAGTCCATAATGGTTCAAGATTTGAATCTTTGAATAAAAGTGTATTTGGTAAGACATATTAATTCATTCTCAGTAAACTCTGAATTTCTTGATTTTTAGCCATTTCATGTTAAAAAGACAAGCAGAATTTAGAGGCAAAATCATTATAGGCAAATTAAAAATGTAATATGCAAGGTAGGTTCTGAATAAATTCAAACCTAACTCCGTTCCCCCAAAACATCTACATTGGTGGTGTTACCCTCTTTAGTGATCCTCGGAACACCACAAACAACCTCAGACTGGAAAAAGTTAGAATGGTATAATTGTGAAAGGTTTTTAACATTAGAATTAAAATTAAATTACTTAATTATATAATTGAATCAACCCATTTACTTAAGGTTATGTTTGAGTAAGATTTAAACATTTGGTATGAGTTGTGTTTTGTAATACCTGCTAACAAGAGAATTAGTGGCTTAAAACAACTTTTACCTCTTAATAATTCTCTATGCTAGCAATATGGGCTGGGTTCATTTTAGTGATTCTCTCTCGCTCTCTCTTTTTTTTTTTTTGCTGTCCCATTGGCATACTGTCTGTGGATTGATGGTCTAAGACAGCCTCACTCAGAGGTCTGGTTTTGGTGTTGGTGGTCTCCTGGACCATTTTCTCTAGTAGGATAAGTTGCCTTCTTCCTATGTTGCAGAGTTCTAAAAGCAAGAAGAAAGGGACCAGCCTTAATGTGGAAGTTATTTCATACTTCTGTTTGCATACTGTCCCACTGGGCCAGACTCATGCTAAGCCCAGAGTCAATGTGGGAGAAGACTATAAAATAGAGCAGATACAGAAAGGTTTGATTTTTGTGGGTGGTTTAACTGTAATAATCTACCACATCTTGTTACTATATTGCTGGCAGGAACTTAGAGTACCACCATTACTGGAATATTGTGCTAAATTCTGTAAATCTATGAGAATTGTGTAAATAATATAAAGATTGGTAAAATTAATTCTTCTTTCTATATATTTTAGATACAAGTTCTTTGTCAAATATGTAGTTTGCAAATATTTTCTCCCAGCCTATAGTTTATCTTTTTATCTTTTTAATAAGATCTTTCATTTTCATAAGAGCAAATCTTTTTAATTTGGATACTATCCAATTCATTAATTATTTCTTTTATGGGTTGTGTTTTTGCTGTCATGTTTTATAAACTCCCATTTATACATTGCTGTATATAATCTGTTTATTCAATTTGCTAATGTGTTGTTGAGGATTTTTACATTTAATCCCATAAAGGATATTGGCCTGTAGTTTTCTTTTATTCCTTTTTCTGTATTGTTTTTGTGTGACTGTGATATTAGGATAAGACTGACCTCATACAATGAGTTAGAAAATGTTAGTTCCTCTCCTATTTTCTAGAAAAGATTATGTAGGGTTGGTATCAGTTCTTACTTAATGTTTGGCAGATTCCACCATCGAAGCCATCTGGGTCTGAAGATTTCTTTTTTGTAAAGTTTAAGTTACAAATTTAATGTAATGGTTATAGAGTGTTGAAATCCCCAGTCAAAACTGTGGGTTTGTCTATTTTTCTTTCAGTTCTATCAGTTCTTGTTTCATGTATTTTGATGTTCTGTTGCTTGGTGTATACCCATGTAGGATCACTATGTCTTCTTGGTAGACTGACCCTTTTATTGTTATGTAATATTCTTTGTTGCTGGTAAGTTTCTTCTCAGAAGTTTATTTTACATGATACTGAAAGAGTTTACTCTTTTTTTAAGGTTTGCATGGTATATCTTTTATAATCCTTTCAATCTATTTATATCATTTTTTGGAAACAAGTTTCTTATATAATTTGATCATGTTTTTTATCCATCCTTTTTTTTTTTTTAATTTTATTTGTTTATTTGACAGACAGAAATCACAAGTAGGCAGAGAGGCAGGCGGGGGGTGGAGGGGGAAGCAAGCTCCCTGCTGAGCAGAGAGCCCAACTCAGAGCTCATCCCAGGACCCTGGGATCATGACCTGAGCTGAAGGCAGAGGCTTTAACCCACTGAGCCACCCAGGCGCCCCCATCTTGTTTTTCTTTTAATTGATATAGCTGAAACAGTTACAATTAATGCAACTACTGATATGTTAGTAGATAAGTCTTGTATTTTATTTGTTTCCTATTTGTTCTCTCTGTTTCTCATTCACCCGTTTTCCTTTCCTTCCTTTGGGTTACTGAAAGTTTTTTTTTTTTTTAGAGTTTCATTTGACTTGTTTACAATGTTTTTGAGTATACATCAATATATTATTTTTAGCGATGACTCTAGGTATTACTGTGTACATACATTTATTGTCACAATCTACATATGTCACTCTCTACTAGAACTGACATTTTACTGTTTCAAGTGTACTTTACTCAAAGCAGGAACTTTACAACTGTAAAGTAGAATTCCATTTTGGTACTTTTACCCTGCCAACTTTTAAAATATAATTTTCTTTATTTTATTTTCTATATACTTTTAGCTCACATGAAATGGTATTATAATTTTTGCTTCTACTAACAAACAATTTTAAAAATTCAAAAACTCATAAAACAATTTAAAAATGACTCAATTCAAAGTTGGGCAAAAGATCTGAGCAGATACCTCACTAAAGAAGATATACATATGTCAATTAAGTGTCTGGAAAGATGTTCAGTATCATATGTCAATATGGAATTTCAAATTAAAACCAAAATGAAATACTACTACACACCTATCATAATGGCCAAAATCTAAAGTGCTAATAAAATACCAAATGCCGGCAAGGATGTGAAGAAACTCTTAATTACTGCTGGTGGCAATGCAAAATGGGACAGCTTCTAGGGAAGAGAGTTTGGTATGTTTTGTTGTTGTTGTTGTTTTGTTTTGTTTTGTTTTTTTCTTACAAAACTAAACATGCTCTTTCTTTCAGATTTTCTACATAGAGGACATGCCATCTGAACAAAGTTTTATTTCTTTCCAATATATATATTTTTATTACCTTTTTTTGTTGTTCATTTTATTGCATTAGCTAGAACTTCTAGGAAGAACCTGGAAAGCATTGGTGAGAGTCAGTATATTTGCTTTGTTCTTGATCTTAGTGAGAAAGCTTCATTTCTCACAATTAAGCATAATGTTAGTTAGATGTTGGATTTTTGTAGATATTCTTTTTTTTAAATTTTATTTTATTTTTAAGTGTTCCAAGTGTTCCCAGTGTACAGTGTTCCAAGATTCATTGTTTATGTACCATACATAGTGCTCCATGCAATACATACCCTCCTTAATACCCACCACCAGGTTCACCCATCCCCCAACCCTCTCCCCTCTAAAACCTTCAGTTTGTTTCTCAGAGTCCACAGTCTCTCTTGGTTCCTCTGAGGAACTTCCCCTCTATTTCTAGTTTACTGAGAGTTTTTATTATAAAGGGATGTTGGATTTTATTAAATGCTTTTTTATATCTATTGATATGATTATGTGATTTTTTTTCTCTTCAGCTTGTTGAGGTAATGGATTACATTAATTGATTTTTAATATGTTGAATCATTCTTGCATACCTGAGTTAAATCCTAGTTGGTCATGGTGTATAATTGTTTTTATAGATTATTGGAGTCAGTTTGCTAGTACATCAATTTGTTGAGGATTTTTGCATCTATGTTCATGAGAAATGTTGGTATGTGGTTTTCTGTCCTTGAAATGTCTTTGTTTGGGTAACGCTGGCCTCATAGTTAGGAAATATTCCCTCTGCTTCTGTCTTCTGGAAGACATTGTAGAGAATTGGTATCATTTGGTAGAATTCACCAGTGAGTCCATCTGGGCCTAGTGCTTTCTGTTTTGGAAGTCTATTAATATTGATTCGATTACTTTAATAGATGTAAGTCTCTTTGGATTGTCTACTTTTTGTATGAGTTATAGCAAATTGTGTCTTTCAAGAAACTGGTCCACTTAATCTAGGTATAAAGGGCATCGAGCTGTTCATAATATGTTTTATTATCTTTTTAATGTCTGCGGGATCTGTTGTAATGTCCCTCTTTCATTTCTGATATTGACAATTTGTTTCTTCTTTCTTTTATTCTTAGTTTCACTAGAGGCTTATTGATTTTATTGATATTTTCAAAGAACTAGCTTTTGGCTTTGGTAATTTTCTATTAATTTCTTTTCTCAATTTCATTGATTTCTGCTCTAATTTTTATTTTTTGTCTTCTTTTACTTACTTTGGATTTAATTTGTTCTTCTTTTTCTAGCTTTCTAATGTGGAACCTTAGAGTATTGTTTTAGATCCTTTTTCTTTTCTAATATATGCATTCAGTGCTACAAATATCCCTCTAAGCACTGCTTTCACTGCATCTCACCAATTTTAATAAGTTGTATGCTCGGTTTTATTAGATCAAAATATTTTTCTTGAATTTTTTTCTTTCACCCATGTGTTATCTGATCCATGTATGTTGTTGAATCTCCAAATATTTTGAGATTTCATGCTATCTTTCTATTGTTGATTTCTAGCTTAAATTCGTGGTTTAAGAGCACTCAGTGTATGATTTCTATTCTTTTAAATTTATTAAGATGTGTTTTATGGCCCAGAATGTGATCTATCTTGGTGAACGTTCCATAAGAGCTTGAGAAAAATATGCATTTGGCTATTGGATGAAGCAGCCTATAGATGTCAGTTGATTAATTGCATTGAATTTAAGTGTGTCCTTAGTGATTTTCTGCTTGCTGGATCTGTCCATTTTTGATATATGGGTGTTGAAGCCTCCAACTATAATAGTGGATTCATCTGTTTCTCCTTGAAATTGTATCACTTTTTACTTCATATATTCTATGGTTAGATGCATACATATTAAGGATTATGTCTTCTTGGGGAATTGACCTCTTTATCATTATGTAATGCCTTTCTTTATCCCTGATAACTTTCTTTTCTCATGAGTCCACTATGTCTGAAGTTAATGTAGCTATTCCCACTTTCAGTTGATTAGTGTTAGTATGGTATATCTTATATTTTTCACCATTTATTTTTAACCCATATATTATATAATATATAAATATTTGTGTATTATTATTATAACATTTATATTTAAAGTGAGTTTCTTGTAAACAACATATAGTTGGGTCTTGTTTTTTGATCCACTCTGACAATCTCTGTCTTTTAATTGGTGCATATAGACTATTGATGTTTAAATCGATACAGTTGGATTAATATCTACCATATTTGTAACTGTTTTCTCTTTGTTGTTCTTGTTCTTCGTTTCTATCTTTGTCTTCCACTCTTTTTCCGTCTTTTATGGTTTTCACTGAACATCTTGTGTGACTCCATTTTCTCTTCTTTCTTAGTATATCCATTATACTTTTAAAAAAAAACTTCTTAGTATTTTCCCTAGAGTTTACAATATACATTTACCACAAATCCAAGACCACTTTCAAATAATACTATATCACTTCATGGTAGGGCTAATACCTTCTAATAACAAAATATTCCTAATTTTCTCCTTTATGTTCTTTGTATCATTGCTATCAACTATTTCACTTATACATAAGCATGCACACACACACAAACAAGCATGCATAATCAAGTACATTGTTGCCATTATTATTTTGGATAGACTGTCTTCTGTTAGATCAATTAATAAGAAGAAAACTAAAAGCTTTTATTTTTACCATCACTTATATTTTCGTTTCTTTATATAGATCCAAGTTTCACCTATATCATTTTCATTCTTGCTAAAGAGCTTTTTTTTTTTTTTTTTTTTTAGGTTTATTTATTTGAGAGAGAGAGAGAGAGAAAGAGCACATGCAGAGGGGGAGGCAGAGGGAAAGCAAGAAGCAGACTCCCTGCTGAGCAGGAAGCCCAAGGAGCTTGATTCCAGGATGCTGGGATCATGACCTGAAACAAAGGTAGATCCTTACATTACTGAGCCATCCCATCACCCCAAGAACTTGTTTTAACAATCCTTTCAAGACAGGTCTACTGGTAACAAATTCCCTTAATTTTTGCTTGTCTGAGAAAGTATTTCTCCTCACTTTTCCAGGGTAGTTTTGCAGGGTTCTAGGTTGATATTTGTTCATTTGTTTGCTTTCCTCTCAACACTTTAAATATATAATTCCATTCTCTTTTTGCTTGCATGTTTGCTTTTGCCCCTAGATAGATAAGGTGTTTTTCTTTCTTTCTCTCTCTCTTTTTTTCTCCCTCTGGCTTCTTTAAACATTCTTTATCTTGGATTTTTTTAAAGTGTGAATATAATATACCTAAGTGCAATCCTTTAAGCATTTTTTTCCTGCTTGGTGTTCTCTAAGCTTCCTGGATGTATGATTTGATGTCTGACATTAATTTGGGGAAATTCTCAGTTATTATTGCTTCAAATATTTTTTTGCTCCTCTTCCTTCTTCTGTTATTCCCATTATATGTATGTTATACTTCATGTGGCTGTTCCACAGTTCTTGAATATTCTGTTCTGCTTTTTTCAGTCTTTTTTCTCTTTCCTTTTCAGCTTTGGAAGTTTGTATTGTCATATCATTAAACTTAGAGTTTCTTTCCTCAGTCACATCCAGTCTACCAATGAGCCTATCAAAAACATTCTTCACTATTATTATAGTGTTTTTGGTCTCTAGCATTTCTTTTTTATTTCATTTTAGGGTTTCTATCTCTCTGCTTATATTAGCCATCTGTTCTTGCATGTTGTATACTTTTTCTAATAAAGCCCTTAACATGTTGATCATAGGTTACATATTTTTAAAATTCTTGGCTTATAGTTTCAACATCCCTGCCACATCTGACTCTGGTCTTATGCTTCAATCTCCTCAAATTATGCTTTATTGCCTTTTTGGTACACCTTGTAATCTTTTTATTGAGAAGTGGGCATGATGTATTAGATAAAAGAATCTGCTATAAATAGGCCTTTAGTAATATAGTGGTAAGTTGTACGGGAAAGGGAAACATTCTATAATCCTGTGATTAGGTCCTAGTCTTTTGGTGAGCCCATGCTTCTGGACTTCACACCTTCTCAGTTTCCACTTCCACATACCTTATGTGAGGCAAAATGTCTAGATGGGGCTGACATTGTGTATTTCCTTCTCCCAGGTATGTTAGGATCTGGTAAAATAGTTTCTCCTGAAGGAAGGTCTTGTTAAGAAAAACAGTGCTCTAATGTACTTCAAAATCATTATTTTCTCCTACCTTTTGTCCGAAATAGAAGGGAATTTTTCTTGATTATTCATTGTGAGAACATGGTAGAGCTCCTGGAGATAAAACTGATAAAAGTGGGAGGCCTCATATGTCTAGGTCTCTTAACTTCTAGTCTTATCTTCATTGTGCCTCCAGCAATTTGTCATTATAGTTTAGATTTTCCTACCATGCTGCTGGTTCCCAAGTTTTCTGCTTCTGAATTTCTGCTTGGGTAAGTTATGATTCTCTATACCTGCTTGTCTGTCTCTCCAGTTTGGGCGGAGACAATGGTTTGCCCTGTGACCTCACTATTCTGACAGATCTAAGAAGAGTTGTTGATTTTTCAGTTTGTTGTTTTTAAATTGGGTGTAGGATGGGGTGGCTACTTTTAAGCTCCTTACATTTTGGACCAGAAACCAGAAGTAACACACTTCCTTTTGTGTTATTTTTGTAATTGGTATAGTAGCATGAATGAAATGTTTCCACGTCCAATAAAACAGCAACGCTTCACAGAGAAAATAGGTTTTAAGGTGAGTTAAGGCAACAAAGTTTAGAAAATTCAGTGGTTTTATGGCCAAATATTAGACTGCATTTTGAAAAGGTCAAACTCTAAAAGGAATATTAAGTAACCAACTCTGTATTATAAATTCTATAAATCTTGGATACCGTTTTAATGATATCTTTGCAAGTGGGTATTACACCTGTTAATTAAAGTTGAAAAAATAACCAACATCCTCATTATTAGTATCTGTAAGTAGCAATTCATCTGCTGGGTATCTGAGGCATATATATTTAAAGCACAATGTGCTACATAAAATCAGTGATAGTCAGTTTAATTAGCATCTGATGGGAATTAGCAATTTAACTTCAATTTACAGCATAAAGGTTAGGTGTGGTGAGCTCATTCTATAATCCTGATGCTATTATAATAATGAATAGTAAATTGACCACAGAATATAAAAATAAGAGTAGAGGAAAACCATCCATGAGTTTGGTAATCTGTAAAGGTACTAAATCCCAATAAAAATGTACTCTAATTTTTAATTTTTAATACATTTATCATTACATGGTAGTGCTTTTGGGAGGCTAAAACCTGAACTCTAGTCTAGACCTAGACATAATGAGAAAAAGTAATCACATTAACAGCAGTTGGTCTTACATCCGACTTCAAACCAGTTCTGATTTTTATAAAACTTTTCAGGTTACCAGATGCTAGGGGCAAATTCTTTGCAGTGTTTATGATTTCACACTTAGGAATCAAGATTACTTATGTCCTTTTCTACCTTCTTAGTGTATTTAAAATGACCTCATATATTATTTTGTTAGTTTTTAACCATCTCAGTGGTTTCTATATTTGTCCCTAATGCTTTTGAATTATTTTTGTGGTATTTGTCTTTATAAATTCATCTGACATTTATAATAAAGTCTATCAATTTGTACAGTTTGGGGGAAAATGGAAAAATGAAACAAAACAACAACAAAACCCTGTGTGTAAAAGTTTTACAAACTGCCTTTGGAAAGTTGGTATTTGAGGAAGATAAGAAAAGTGAACAAAACCAAATTTCTAATATTGACTTGGTTATATCTATAAAAACTTTTAAAGCTTACATTTCCTTTAAGTAAATCACCAATGAATAGATTTTCCTAACAAACCACTTAGATCTTTTTTCACTATCAGGCATCAGAAATCAATGAACTCATATAGTTGGGAAAGAAACAGGGATATTTCTATAAAAAGCAAGAGATTATTTTAGCCATAAACAGATGTGACAAAAAGACTGTGGGACATGAAGTTACAAAGAGAATATGTGTTTGCTAAGAGCACAATGAATGACAGAGCAATAAAATTAAGCAAAATAATAATAATAATAATAATAAATAATAATAATAAAATAAGAAGCAAAACAAAAGCTAATCCACTCTAAACCATTTAACAGGGTAAGTCATTTTTATACTGTAAATTAGGTAAATTTAATCTTCAGAATTGAAAACTCAAATTCTGCATTTTTTATTTTTCTTCCTAAAACACTTTCTGCCTCTCTTGTTGCCTTGTGCCTTTATAATCTCTATTCTTCACATATATGTCCCCGAGAAATTTTCTTTTGCTTTAAAACACAAAAATGATGGCCTTTTCTATGAACTGTACCTGTAGATTTTTTTTTTTTAACTTTCCACTTTTCAATCATAAAATTCTATAGACAACTCTGCAGAGTTCATGTGTCTTACCATGGTTTCATGGATGTCACGTCTTGCCTCTTACTAGGAAACTTCCCCTTGAGGACAAGGCCCAAGACTAATGCTTTCTTTGAAACTTCAAAGTATTCAGTCTGCTGATGTGTTAACTCAATAGGTACTCAGTAAATGTTAATTGGTTGAATATAGGAGCCAATGAAAGGATACAAATTCTTTGTTAAGACATAGTTAATCTATTCTTTTTTGGGACTGGTTCAAATTGCTGTAAGGGCATTCCTTGTAGCTGTTTATTAATTAACTTGTTTTTGTTGTTGTTGTAGAGCTTAAAGACATTGGCTAGTTTTCTGGTAATCATTATTTCACTTCTGTAGTATACTTTTCAGACACGGGATTAAAGATCTGATCTGGCAATTACTCACTGACTCCTGAGGTGACCTACATTTTCTACATTAAAAAAAAAAAAAGTTAAGGGAGCAGTAGTGACAGTCTTATTTATTTGGTGGAGATTGTCTAATTTAAAAAAATTCATTAAATCATTAAATTTGCTAATGTGGTCAGTCTCTCTTTAGCCATGGCCCTGATTTTAAGTCAGTTCAACAAATATTACCAAGGAAGAATGTATATTGAGTAAAAGTTTAATTTATACACACACTTATCAATCTTTCTTTTTAAACTTTGGGTTTTAAAACTTCACCATAATGGGAAAAAATCTATAGTTGAAAAATAAAATGCTAAAATATCTGATTATGCTTATTTTGCCTCAGGTAACATATTTATTTTAGAATTGATGGAATACATGAAAGATATATTTGCCAAGATTTTTGTCTATTTAAACCTGCAGTTCCAAGGCACGGTTTTAATCCTATTAAAGCTAATTGAATGGAGTCTGCAGGCTTTGTCAGTTAGGTGAAGTTCAACTTGTAACTACTATTAAGGAAAGAAAAATACAAGAACCAAACAGTAACGTCTAACTTCTGCCATTTATTCTTTCCACTTGAACCTTAGGGCAATGAGAAAGAATGCTTTCTGAGTTCATAGGGCAATTCATTGGAGACATTGGGATGAGATCTGATCTCTTAAAAGGACAATTAGTAGGGTAAAAAAAAAAATATATATATATATATATATATATATAGAGAGAGAGAGAGAGAGAGAGAGAGAGCGCCCCTGTGTTTGGAAGTTTAAATTATGTCTTTATGGGGGATCCAGTAGCTCTACTGGAGATAAAGGTCTGACAGTGTTTCCATTAAAACACCATTTTCCAGAGCAAACACTGTCAATGTAAAAATTTGCTCCAGGCTAAAGCTGGCATCAAGATTCTAGCCTACAAGCTATTTTGTTTTAGAAATTCATTTGGGCCAGTTTAGCTTTTGGTTAAGGGGATGAATATATGCGTCCAATTGTCCAATTGCTTTTTTTTTAATGTAGTTATGAAATTTTTTCAATTGTATTTGCAACAGGATAGTTTTTTCTTCATGCAACTAAAACAGGCATATGTTTATAAAAAGAGCAGTTTGGAACTTGGCACATTTTCAATTTTGGATGATTTTGTAAATTAGGTTAAGTGATTATAGTTCTTTTTCATTATTGTTTCAAAATTTCATGTTGAAAATGTTTCTCCATTTAGAGTGCAACTTAATTTTGATATCCATTGAAAGTCAAATATCTTTGTTTATGTAGGGTCTTGAGTCTATGCTCTTATTCTCCCATAGAAAGATTTTTTAAGTAAAGAATGATGATTTTGTAATGTTAGTGACATTATAAATGTCTATGAATTACTTATATTAAAAACCTCCTATTTGTGATGGCCTGAGGGAAAAACAAATTGGGGAAAATGCAATCTTAAATTTTTTTGAGCACCTGCAAATTATGTATGTCTATTATTTTTAGATATTTATACTCATGATAATACTTATACATTTTCTAGATTAAAAAAAAGTTTCATCATCAAAAAATAAACAAGTTTAAAAGTCTAGTATTTCCTACTTCCACTCCAGTGGAGAGACCTCACTTTGAAGCAGCATCCTGGATATCAGCTGTCAGTCTGTGTGATGGTTTGACACATGTGGGAGGAGTCATGCTGGACTTCTATGGTTAGGGACTGCTTCCCAATCTCTGACATCGTAGGCCTCTGGACAGAAGAGAAATTCCAGGGATAATGGCTAGGACAGAGCTTACGCTCTTTGTTTTAAAATCAGCTTCTTCATATTATCCTATTTGTGTGCATTTTCCTCTCATAGCTAATGGTTGACATCTACCTGTTCTCAAGGCCCAACTTCAATGATTCCTCTTCAGAGATACTTCCCTTAGTCTCTTCCACCTCAGTGGGAATTAGTATATCTTCTTCTAAATCATTATTCAAGTTTAAAGAGTAGCCATAGCTGCCTATGTCAGTTTAAAAATAAATATTTATATTTTTTAATTCACTTATTTATGTTTTTCAGCCTATAATGCTAATAATGTATTTCTATCATTGTATCCCCATCAATGTCAGTCGCTATGATTTGTGCAGGATGGTCATTCAGTAACGATTTTGGCTAACCTCTTGTTCAGGCCACTATAAAACCTTTTAAATGGTCTCCTTGCTAAAGGGTCATCCCCTCCCCATCATTTTGCATATTCTAACACATTACATTCTGGAAGTAGAGCTCCACTTGAGTCATTCTTTCACTAAAAAGCTCTCATTGGCTACTTTTCCAATTAAATGTAGACTCTTCATCCTTATATTCAAGGCCTTAAATAAATTGGCTCATTTCCACTTTTTCACTGGTAGTTCTTTATTACTTTTTGTGTACCATGTTTTCAGGTCCAGGCATTATGCTTATAATTCATCAAATACACTCCATGTTTCTTGTGATAAATACTATGGAGTAATTATACATCACAGGATAGATATTGTTTCCACTTACTACAGATGTAAGCAAATACATGGCAAAGTCATAATGAAATATCGATTTAGTGATAATGTACTGTGCTGAATTTATAGTTGGCTGAATATTTATACATGAAGAGATTTTTTAAAAATATACAATATTATATTACTTTCATGTGTACGATATATTGATTCAACAATTCTATACATTACTCATTGCTTACCATGTTAAGTGTAGTCATCATATGCAGTTATTATATTATTGACTGTATTTCCTATGCTGTACTTTTCATCTCTGTGATTTATTTGTTTTATAACTGGAAGTTTGCACCTTTTAATTCCCTTTATCTATTTCACCCATCCTCTTATTCATCTCTTCACTGGCAACCACCATTTCTCTGTATCTAAGAGTCTGTTTGTTTTGTTTTTTAGATTCCACATATAAGTATACATAAAGAGATTAATAATAGAAGAGAGTAAACAACTTTTTCAAATTTGTACAATCACCAGGTACAAGAACTGAGGCTTGGACCCAAGATTATGTCCAAAGTCCTTGTATTTAGTTAATAAATTTCCCTCTCTCTATATACCATTTTGTCCCCCTTTCCCACCCCCATCTCTGTATCTCTGTCTCTTTTTCTGTGTATGTATGTGTATTATATTTATGTAAGTATATATTCCATATATATACATTATATATACATATATATGTGTGTTTATTTTTAATATCTTCAGTGATGACGTTAAATGTATTTGTACTTCAGTTATCTGGAACAATGGCTAAGATGAAAAGTAACAAATATAAATGTGAAGCTCTTCATTTATATTTGAAAAATCAACACTGCAAGTACAAAGTTGTCTAGACATAGTTTTAGCATTAGGTTATGTGAAAAAGGAAGGGTTTTAGTTGAACACAAAAAATAATGACCAAGATTTATTGAGACTTTCCTACGTACTAAGGACTTTCTTAGATTTTCATATATATTGACTCGTTATTTACAGTAACCACAAGAGGTGGATACTGTTCTCATTTCCATTTTACATATAAAGAAACTGAGGAACACAGATGTTTATCATCCTGCCACATTCTTTGGTTTTCCAGTTATTTCACAAATATTTAGTGGACATCTACCATGTGCTCAGTTTTGGAGATGAGTAAAGCAGTTCTTGTTGAAAGAGAGCTGGCAGTCTAACTGGAAACATGGAAGGAAAAAAAAATTACAGTGCACTATGAAGAGTTCCATAATGGGTCAGCACACATTTCTATAGTTCTATAGCAACACTAAGGTTGGAGGTGGGGGTGGTTAAGCCAATCTTTGGGAGCTTTAGAGAAAATTCCCCAAAGAAAGTTATTCCTAGGTTAAGATCTGATGAATGAGAAACAGCCTAGATCGTAAGGGACCAAGAAGTAGTGTCCAGGCACAAAGAATAGCAGGTGCAAGAACTCTGAAATGTGAGAGATGGTGAAGAACTTGACAACAAAGTCATACAAAGAAGGATAAAGAAATATGTTACATATTTATCTCAGAAATTGGACTGAAGTCAATTGTGATAGCAAGTGTTTTCTGAAAGATTGTTCTATGGAGAAAATAATCTTAGTACACATTATTCCAGAAGGGAGAGTGACCTACAGGAGGAATTAACATGTAGGAGTTAGAATGTGGCGATTTGCAGTTGGGTAAGATAAAAAATAAACACTTAATGTACTAGATTGATCTAATAGCAGAATGGGTTTGAAATTCCTATTACTGGAGGCATTTAATTACAGGTTGAAAGATTTTTTTTCATGAATACTGAACGACTTTTTTTTCTTTCTTTGGGAAGGAAGTTAAATTGTTCTCAGAGATACTTTCTACCTCCCCTACCCCTGAAATCATAACTAGATTGTAAAAGATGATTTAAGAAAAGATGAACAATGGAACATAGCATTCCAATTTGCGAGTAAAGAATTTGTAGAAAAGGAGATATATTTGATAATATTTAAAGTTCAATTTGTGAGTCAACACCCTAGGTACTTTCGAAAAATAATAAAGGAATATAAAATGTTGGTTTTTTTAATTATATATATTATTATATACATTTTCAATTTATATGTGGAAAGTAGGATAGATCTATCCCTGTCAATATTTCTTAGTAACCTATACATTCTATTTTGGTAGGTTACATATTTTAGAGGGCCCAAATATTAAATACAGCATTTTTTATTTTTTAATTTTCACCTGAAACCCTTTCTTAAAAGATAAATAATTTTGTTGAATCTATGAATTGGTATAGGAAAATATTTAACACCATTTTAAATGTCATTTATCCCAAATAAATGTATTTTAAGCAGAGTTTTTTGGAATAAAATTCTGGGCCCAAGTTTGTGAATTGGTGGCATCTAGGCTTAGTTGGAAGTTTTTAACATTGGCTGAAATATCTTTTCTTCCTTGACCTCTAATTGATTGTGGGTCATGTACCAAGGAGTTTTGTCATAAAATTTCCAGTAATGGTCCAAATAGTGGCAGATTAAGCCAGAGAGTTAAATTTACCAAAGGAAAATAGCTCTCTTATTGCTGTTGCTGCTCTACTCTAAAGATGTCACTTCACTACTCTTGGCAGATTAATTTGGCATTTGGCAGATTCAGAACTATCTCACCTATAGATCCAGAAGGGAATATGTAATGGAAGAATAATCTCATGAGACATAAGGAAACAACTGTGGGAGCAGAAATTATATAATTTTATAATTTCCATTCTGTTTTAGTGTAAGCAGTTTGCTATTAGTACAAATAGGGGAGGGAAGTTTAAAATAATGACTTGGCAGAACATTCTACTTTCTCTCTTTCCAGTTAAATACCAACTAGCCATTCTTCTAGGACCTCATTCCTAAAAGTAAGATCCAACTTTCTCCAAGTATGGATATTGTCACTTTGCATTTGGTGCAAACAAACAATTCACTGGGAGAAATGCAGTGTCTTACAGCATTGCCATTTGGGAAACAGTGGGTAAGGTAATGGTAAAGAAATATTCAAGATTCTAAAAAATGATACAAGAACAATTGAATGGTAATTTGGAGTTGGCTCTTTCTAAATCCCTAGTCCTTAATATGGTGTCATTATTTTAGGAAAGTGTCCATTAACCGATAGCCAGAAATAGAGACAGATAAATATTTAGTTTGAAAAAACTGGGCTGGGGGAATGAAGGGGATTATAGTAAAGCAAATAAGTCCTTTGACTTCTGGGGCAGGGGTTAACATCAATTCAGAGCACCCTTCTTTAAGTATGAAACTTTGAGTTAAGAGAGTAAAGTCATTAGAATCAAACTACTTTCTAAAACTATCATTTACCTTTAATTTTTATTAAGGAAAATAGCTTAATCTCTTAATAAATCATGTGTGAAAGAAGTTAAATTTAAAAGAGAGTAATTGGCATTCTAAAAATGAGGAATAGGCAAGCTACAGTCTCTGAAAGATGTATTTTTGCAGATGTTATGTAAGAGTCCATTAATTCGTGGGACTATTTTTGCCTTCCAAATGTTAATGTTAGAGCATCTTATGAAAGAGAGGTTAAAAGGATACATTTAATAACTTTGGAATCATGGTTGGTTATTTTTGTGTTAGCTTTATCAAAAGGTCAATCTGGAAAGTTCTGTCATCGGTAACACTGTGAATAAACTAACCAAATAACATTTAATACATAGCTCCAGCTAAAGGTGATATCTATGTAACTTTGAATGAATGATTGGCCTAACCTCACTGGAGCTAATAATTTCATTTTAACTCCATCTTGGACTTATTTTATTCTTGTGACATTTAATGAAATCTATAAACAAACTTTTAAAAAATCTTATTCAACAATTACATACTTTTGAACATATTTTTATTTAAACCAAGAAGTTACTGGCCTGTTCTTTTGATATAATTAGTTTGTGGAGCATAGCATTTTATCACCTGCTTAATGGAGATTGATAAATGCAATCCATGTGGTTAAACTAGTTCTATAAATTAGACTTTTAAGTAAAGTTTTATCAGTTCGTGCAAAAAAACCTCTCTCTACCACAGAAGTAATTAGAAGATTTATGAAATTTCTACTTAGAAACAGGTCCCATGTTTTACTTCTCTCTTAATTTATTGTTTATTTATTAATTTTTTTAAATTTATTTTTTTATAAACATATAATATATTTTTATCCCCAGGGGTACAGGTCTGTGAATTGCCAGGTTTACACACTTCACAGCACTCACCATAGCACATACCCTCCCCAATGTCCATAACCCCACCCCCCTTCTCCCAACCCCCCTTCCTCCAGCAACCCTCAGTTTGTTTTGTGAGATTAAGAATCACTTATGGTTTGTCTCCCTCCCAATCCCATGTGTTGCATAATTCATTGTTTGCGTATAACATCCAGTGCTCCATGCAATCCATGCCCTTCTTAATACCCATCAACAGGCTTACCCATCCCACACCCCCTCCCTTCTAAAACTTTCCATTTGTTTCCCGGATTCCATAGTCTTTCATGGTTTGTCTCCCACTTCGATTTCTCCCCCTTCATTTCCCCCTTCTCCTAATGTCCTCTCTCTTAGTTTAAAAAGTCTTTGTGTATTCTTCTCAGCAGTACAAAAATCAACCACATTATATGCGTTGTTCTTTAAATAAAATATAACTTCTTGTCACAACCTAAAACACCCTGTGTGATCTGACTATTATCTATCTTCCTAATCTAGTTCTAAGCCATTCTTTTTTTCTCTCCTTACACTGCAAACTGGCCTTAAGTTAGTTCCTCAAATTCTACAAGTTTACTTCTAATGAGGAACTTCTGCATATGCT
Source organism: Enhydra lutris kenyoni (assembly GCF_002288905.1). Lineage (NCBI taxonomy): Eukaryota > Metazoa > Chordata > Mammalia > Carnivora > Mustelidae > Enhydra > Enhydra lutris. Next base: position 24,219,144 of record NW_019154111.1, read on the forward strand.
ATTCCTTCTGCCCTATTCTTTGTATGACTTCCTTAAGTTAATGGCCCTGTTTGTTAATGAGTCTCATCCTTCTTCTAGTTAGCCTCTGTTAATTAGTACTCACAGTAATGTTTATCTGTTGATCTTTTGACGACACCATTAGACTAAACTTCTGTGAGGGCAGAGACCCTGTATGATTAATTCACTCTTCATCCAGAGCAGCCAGAAAATTCTTGTTATTTAGTAGCTGCTCAATAATTACTAATCAATGAAAACACAACTGCAATAATTGAAAAGAAATCAAGTACTTAATTATTGCAAAGCTCTGATATAGGTGCTTTCAAACAATTGTCAAATACTTATGAAAACTGAAATATATTGGAAGCATGGATTCTTGAGGATTTTGAAAAATATAAAGAAGTATGAGGCATGATATGCTTTATACATCCCACAAAGCACTGTAAGGCATGATTATTTTCCTGAAATTGTATTTCAAGATTATTACAATAATTGAATATAGAAAATTTCCATAAGCTCCATAGACTCACCAGTTGATTCCATTAAATATCCTGATACTTTTGAAGTAGTACTTAGGTCATATATTATGGAAACATCACCAACATGCCATAATAAAAACTGAGTCTTTTCATTTCAGATCTTGGCTGACAAATGGGCAAAAAAAGTCATTTTTATTAAAATGAGCTGTGACTCAGAAGGGAAGAAGAACAATTTAATATTATAAAATGTTTAGCAATTAAAGTAATTTTGTTATAAATAATATTGTGTTTCTGGCATAATTGGTACAAAAGAAAATTTAACTGCTGTACCATCATTAGAAGTTTAGGAAAGATTATATTATGAAGTAAAGTTTTAATCACATCTTAAAGTTGTCTTGGTTTCTTTTGTAGGCAACCCAGTGAAAATATTTTAGGCAAAACTTGAAAAGATGCTGGAAGGACAAGCAAAAATGCCAAGAATTGGGTTAATTGGCATAATACAAGGTGGCTGGGCACAGTTGGGGAAAGTGTCAGAGTAGGGAGAATCCCTACCAAGAAAGACGGTTTGTGCAATTAGCTCTCTGAACTTTAACCCTTCGAGAATAATTAATGAGTAACAGAGGGGATCAAGACAAAGACACAAAGTGATATGGTGGGTGCTAGCAAGTAATACATCAAAGAATGCTCGTAATTGGCCCTGTGGCTTTCATTCTTTGCCCTATTTCTTTCAATTCATTGACTCAAAATAATGGGTTCAGGTTCATTATCAACAGGTTTTTAGCTGTAAGACTACAACATTACAACAAAGCTTGGATTGTGGCAGTGTTGATGGCCACGTTAAGAAGTTGTAGTTGGTAACCACTCCTGGCAGAGGGAAAATAGCTGATTCTTTCTTAATGGATCAACAGCATTTACACACATATTCAGAATCTTGAAAGCCTTATATTTTTCAACACTACAATGCTGGAATATGGTTGGTGTGGGCAGGTATGTATATTTCCATTTGAATGATGTATGAAGCTGTGGTGAAAGGATTATATTCCCTGTATTATTTTAAATGAAACTAAATTATTGGCATATGACATATAAAGACACTAAGGGTTTTGTCTCTCCAAACACGTAACTGTAGATTCTTTTTTATATTTTTGAATTATATAGTTGGCAGAAATTTTGATTCCTTTTATTTACTTTAGATCATAATGACAGAAAAAATGGAAAGTTTCCCAAGAAATTCCTAAGACAAGTGTTCTGAATTCTTTTAATTTAGTAAGCCAAGCTTATTTAATATTTGGATATGTTTTAATAATAACTTGTATTTTTGTGCACAAGATATGCAAATATTTTTAAGATTTATCCTTTGTTATTTAATTTTGTGTGTTCATTATGTAAGGCAAGGTAAATTTATTTTGTTGTACTTGGATACTTGAAAAATATCTTTCTTTGCTAATCACTCTTAAGTTTCTAGAGGAAGTTAGCACTGTAGTTATTAATTTATCTTATCATGTTAGTACAACTAATTTCAATTTTAGAAATTAGGTGTCATGATATAATTGAAATATTATAATTGCTAATATCTATCAGCCTAAAACTAATTAATGCACATGATTATTTAAAATGTCAGATTTTCATAGTGCTTAATATTATCATTTTATCTAAAAACATTTTAAACTTGAATTTTATTAAAATCTTCTATATTTTTAGCTATTTATTATATTATAAAAAAGCAGCCTATATATTGGCAAATATGCCATATATTTGTTGATAATATTTCAATCAAATTTATCTCAAACTTTAGAGACAAATGGAAGTCAAATGCCAATAGATATTTAGTTTTGTGATTTCTCTTAATTTAACATCTATTAAAATGTATTGGAAATGATTGATGGATATGAGGCTGACTAGAAACATAATTTTATTATCTCACAAAAATGAAATCTGTACTAATTACCGAAGATGTGTCTGCCAACAGAAAAATTTATGACATCATCACTAATTAATTAGATCATATTGTTGGAAAATTATTATGATTTTAATCCATGAATCTACAAATTTAGCTTTTACATTTCCTGGTGGACAGTTTTTAACTCAGCATATTTTCTTCTGTTTTAGATCATATGATATATTAGATTTTATATGAAGAAGATACTCTTTTTTTCCTCAGCAGTAACAGAAAGCACCTTTTTATTTTGGTTAATAAATGATTTGTTAACACACATTAGCCAACTATTTTCTGTGGTTAGTTAAAATTTTTCTGGATTTATAATTTTAGAGATTTAAGAGTACCTAGAGAATATCTTTTGACTTTAGTTTACCAGGTTAAACTAGCAAAAGGTCCTCCCAACTCTAATATCCTATGCCAAAGTCTGGGTGAAGTAGTAAATTTAAGAGAGGGGCTTTTGGAGGATTTGCCTCTCAGTGTTAATGTCTCCACTTACCCTGAAGCAAATGGGTATGTACACATATTTTATTATTTCTGTATGCATTCCATGAATTAATAGGTATTAATGAAGGATTTCCTGGTATAACTAGCATTGCAATAGAAACATTGGAGTATCGAGGATGAATAAAAGCATTATCACTAATCTCACAGTCTCTTGGAAGAGAGAGATGTGTAAACAGATATTAACAACATAGTAATGTTCAATACCATAATGAGTATATGAATGCAATTCTTTCCAAGGAAGAAAGGAGTCATTAAAGATGCCTGAAGGTCTCCTAACGGGACTTCATAGAGAAGGTAGCATTTAAACTTGGGCTTTAATTGATAAACATTAATAAGTCAGGAAAGGTGAAAGGTGGAGGGGATGTAATATGAAGATACTGAGGCTTAAAGAGCGTATCTGTTGAAAAAGCAGAAAGTAAGTTGATTGGAAGATTATCTTGAGTTTTGAGTACTTACTGGAAAGTTGAAGAGTATTTGGTTAATTTTGTGTGGGGGGCGGGGTTAGGCTGAGAAGTATTTTGTATCTGTGCTAAAAGTTTTGGACTTAACTTTGGGAGTTATAGGGGAACTTGAAATATCCATAAGAACATGAACTTTAGGAAGACAAATATGTAGTCAATGAGTAGCTGATCTGGAGAGAGTAGAGATTGGTGGCCTGCAGCAAGAACTTTTTGGCAAGATGCTATGATTATTTAGATTATAAATGGTGACATACTCACCTGAGGCAGGGGCAAGTGAGCATGGAAGAAAATAGAACTGATTCAAAGATTGCTGAGAAGAATCCACAGGATTTGATACCGCCAAGTAAAGAAGTTGATACAGTTGAAGGAAATTACCCTAATTCTATTTTTTTGGTGTTTGGGACAATATAATGTATCATTTCTTTGTAAGAAGATAATGAGATTAACATTCAAAAATAGTGTCATTGATACATAATTTATATATCATTTAGTTCACTCACTTAAAATGTAGAATTCAGTGGTTCTGAGCATATTCACAGAGTTATGCAAACAACACCACAATCTAATTTTAGAATGTTTTCATCATTCCCCTGAAAAAAAAAAAAGTCACACCTATTAGCTGTCACTCCCTCTTATTCACATTTTCTCAACTCTGATCTACCACTACTATGCTTTCTCTTTTTGCCTATTCTGACCATTTAATATAAATGGAATACACAATTTTTTGTGACTGGCTTCATTTGTTCAGTGTAATGTTCAAGATCCATCCATATTATTGCATGTATAAAAACATCATTCTTCATTTTTATTGGTAAATAATATTTCATTGTATGGGCATATTACATTTTATTCATCTGTTAATTAATTGGACATTTGAGTTGCTTTTACTTTTTGGCTATTGTAAGTAATGCTGCTATAATATATATGTAGAAGTTTTTGTATAGATGTAAGGTTTCCCTTCACTTGGGTGTATACACCTAGGTGTGGAATTACTGGGTTGTACAGTAATTCTATGTTTAACATTTTAAGGAACTGACAAATTATTTTCCAAAGTAACTGCACAATTTTACATTCCCATCAGACATATGTGAAGGTTCCAATTTCTTCATATTCTTTCCAACACTTGTCATGATTTTGTTATGGTCATCCAAGTGTGGCTGAATTCATTGTGGTTTTTGATTTATATTTCCCTAATAAATAATGATGTTTAGCCTCTTTTCATGTGTTAATTGGCTATTTTTATATCTTTTTTAGAGAAATATCTATTCATATCCTTGCCTGTTTTTAAATGGAATTATTTATATTTTTATTTTTGAGTTATAAGAATTCCTTATATATTTTAGATAAAAATTCTTTGCCAAGTATATGGTTTGCAAATATTTTCTCCCATTATGTGGGTTATCTTTTCACACTCCTGATGGTATCCTCTGAAGGATAAACATTTTTAATTTTGAGTCTAGCTTATATATATTTTTCTTTCATCCCTTGAGCTTTCACTGTCATTTCCAAGAAACCATTGCCTAACCCAAAGACATAAATATTTCCTCTTATGTTTTCTTCTGGGAATCTTATACTTTTAACTCTTATGTTTAGGTCTATGGTCCATTTTAGGCCAACTTTTTGTTTGGTGTGAGGAAGGGGTTCAATTTCATTCTTCTGTGTGTGGATATCCAGTTGTCTCAGCACCATTGTTGAAAAGATTTCTTTTCTGTTTTATTTTCTGAACACCCTTGTTGAAAATCAATTGACCATAAGGTAAGGGTTTATTTCTGGACTTTTAATTCTATTCCATTAATATATGTCTATCCTTGGCCCATGCCACCTGTATTGATTATTGCACTTTTAAAATAAGTTTTGAAATTGATAACTATAAGTCTTCCAACTTAGCTTTTGTTTTTTAAGACTTGTTTTGGTTTTTATGGATCTATTGAATTTCCATATGAATTTAAGGATCTACTTCTCAATTTCAGCTGCTGGAATTTTGATAGGGATTTCATTGAATTTGTAGATAAGTTATCTGCAGATCAATTCAATTTTATTGAATCTGTATTGCAGATTCAATAGATTCAATTTAACAGAATTGAATATTCCTATCCATAACCATGGCACAACTCATCAAATATTTAGATCATTATTTTCTTTCAGTGACATTTTGTCGGTTAAGATAAATATCTTGCATTTTATTACATTTATTCCTAGAATTTTCTTCTTTTTTGATGCAACTGTAAATAGGGTTGTTTTCTTAATTTCATTTTTCAGATTGCTTATTTTAGTTTATAGACATCCAAAATTTTGTTTATCGATCTTGTATTCTGCAACCTTGCTGAAATCATTCATTCATTTTAATAGTTTTTCAGTGGATTTCTTAGAATGTTCTATGTACAAGATTTTATCATTTGAAAATAGAGATAGTTTTTCTTTCCAACTTGGATGCCTTTTATTTATTTTTCTTGCCTAGTTGCCTTGACTGGGCTCTCTGGGACAATGCTGAATAGAGGTGGTAAGACTAGACACCCTTGTCTTGTTCCTAATCTTAAGGGGAAAGTATTCAGCTGTTCTTCATTAAGTATCAACTTTTGATATATGTTGTTTTTTTTTTTTTTCAAAGATATCCTCTATCAAGTTGAGGAAGTGCTCTTCTATTCTTAGTTTGTTGATGGTTTTTTATCATGAAAATGTGTTGAATTTTGTGATTCTTTCTCTACATTTATTGAGATGAACATGTGGTTTGATGAAATGGAATTTAAAATTTTAAATTTAACAGTCATGGATATATACCAGTACACTTATAAGTCTGCTGAAACATTTTTGTAACAAATCTTATTTTTAGAAAAAAATTTTTTAAGAAAAAACTTTAGGTCCAACTACAAAAGCATGATCTGTATATCCTATACTTCAGTATCCCATACTGAATATATTTTTTGTGTGTAAGATTTTAAAGCAGTTATTTTTTTTTAAGATTCATTTATTTATTTACTTGGCAGAGAAAGCAAGAGAGCACAAGTAGGCAGAATAGCATCTAGAGGGAGAGGGAGAAGCAGTCTCCCCACTGAGCAGGGAACCCAATGTGGGTTCCCCAAGGACAGATGCCTAATGACTGAGTCACCCAGGCATCCCATGTGAAAGATTTTAAATGTATTCTGTCTATAAAATAAAAATAACTGAAATTATTTCATAAACACACACAACTATGCAGCCCTAACCATATTTTTATGCATTTTCAACAAAGACAAGAATAGGGGCTAATCTTTGAGAAAGAAATAAACAGTGAATAAATTCACTTCTTAGAATCTTCATGTATTTCTATTATGAAAAATACACATTTCCTAACTTAAGTAATACTATATATTTTACTCAAAACTGTGACATACGGAACTAAAAATGGATTTCTCATTCGATATGTGGTATTAAACTTGAGAAAATTCAGGCACATTATCATAGACAGTGAGGAATCATAAGCAGATGTTTAGATCAGAATAGGAAGTTATTAGCATTCATAAGAGAATTATTTAAAATAAGATTTGTGTATTATGTGGCAACTGCAGAATTTCTCTCACTGTATCCTTTATATAAATATAGCAATCAATATAAAGAGATTAAAGAAATCTTTCTATATCTAGTTAAGTAGAATTTTTAGGAAAAGTAAGGAGAGCTATTTTTCAAATTTAGCAATTATTCTTAAAGTAATGTCATTTCTTAAAAATATCTTTGATTATATAGTATATTAAAATCTCAGCTCAAGATAAATATTTCTGTATTGCTGCATACCTGAGTTGCCCTTTAAGTACCTAATAACTTGATTCATATTCAGTTTTTTTTAAACTTTAGTCTGCCTGCTGTGATGAAAGAGCCATCTCATCTTGTATTAATTTCATTTGATATATAGAATATCATTATATCACAGCTGTTGGGAAGCTTAAATTTCTGAAACTCTCTAAACTCTAAAAGTAATATTTTAAATTTTTGTGTTGGGAGTGTTTCTCTTTTCATTAAGTTGACTGTTTTAGCATCACCTAAATATAGTAAAAAATGTTAACTTGTTGATCAGAAAAAAATAGTTTATTTAAAAAAATCCCTTTCTTGTATAATAACCATATAAAATAGCTTTAAATGTGTGTGAATGTATTTTGTCATTTGAATCCTTGCCTTTTTTTCTTTTAACATTCTGCATAGAGAATTGAGATCATTCTCAGTCTCAGCTGAGAGGAAATTTTAAGTCAATTTCTTTGTGCATTCATTACCTGAGTATGTGCATGCCTGTGTGTTATTTTGAGGTTTGTGCCCTTACGTTTTTGTTCTGTCTTGCTCTTCTCTGGGGACTATTTCTTCAAATACATTTCTGGAAAAATTTTTTTTTTCATATTGCTATGATGAAGGTAATATTGGCAGTTACATTATTAAATTTGACTTTATGTGATAAAGATATCTAAGAGTATTCCATAATTTGGTCATAGAGGAACCTTATTACTTTAAAACTAAATTTTTTCACTGAAACTTCAATTTAGATCTAATAGACCCTGGTATTTATTGTAATATGTATTAAGAGATAACATTCTAATCAACTGCCAAAAAGAATGTGTACATTGAATGTGCTTTTTTTCCACTTCCAATGTGTTTATATTTATATTTTCTTCAGATTTATCATATAATTCAATGATACTCCTTTCTAAGGATTTAACAGTAGATTCTTAAGTACAAAAATACTAAAATACCTAACACCATAGTTTTGGATTAGATGATCTGAGAGAATTTATTAGTTCAATATTTGTTCATAAATATTAGGTTTATAAATAATCTTTTTTTTTTTTTTCAGATAAAGACATGGGGGGTATTTTTGTATAAATAAACACAAATGACCCATTTGTTTGCATTAGGGATTAATGTGATCTCTTGATTTGTCTGGTGACAGAGAAATAATAAATGAATATACTTGACGTTTTAATATAAGAAACCATATTGAATTTTATAGATTTTGCTAAGAATTAACAAGTTTGAATTTCTTTGGGAATTTTGAAAACAGCTGTATACTCACACACATATATTTATATTGCTTTATATATGCATATTTTATGTATATACAAAATAAATATGTATACTTATATTGTTTTACTATTATTATATATATGTTTATATTATTTTAAAAGAAGCAGATCTGAGAGAATCAGACTATATATCATCACTGGAGGCTAAAAATGGTCAAATGTCTTGATAGATTAAAATTACTTGATTGTGAATTTGAGGTAAATTTCTAAATATATATATATTTATTTAAGGATTTGTTTATTTATTTTAGAGAGAGAGAGAATGAGTGGGAAGAGGGGCAGAGGGAGAGGGAAGGAGAGAGAGAGAGAGAGAGAGAGAGAGAGAGAAAGAATCCCAAGCAGACCCTAACACTAAGGATAGAACCAGATACAGGGCTTGATCCATGACTCTGAGCCAAAACCAAGAGTCAGATGCTCAACCAACTGAGCCACCAAGGCACCCCATCTAAAAATATTTTAAAGTTGATTAGTAGAAAGATTAATTAATTTTGGTTGGCAAAAAAATTTTTTTTGGAAGCTTTTATAATTTTTGGTATAAGAAATCATGAACCTATCAACTAATGCAGGGGCAGTGAGGAGAAAGGTGGGGATTAACTGATTAACACATTAGTGGTATAGGATTAATTATTAATTATGACCTCTTTGGAAAAGGAAGCAGTGCTCACTAAAAACCTACATGAATAAATAATGTCAATCTAAAATTATAGCTCAGAATCATGACAGACATCTATTACATTCTTGATTAATAATGGTCTCTTTAACTGAAGGTAAGGTTCTAGCAGCATTTCAGAGAATACTTTATTTCAACTTTTCCTCTTCAACATTTTTATCATTAACATAAAGAGGGAGTATGTGTCCAATATGTTTTTAGGATTACTCAAGATCTTTGTTTCTTACTGAGTCAATTCTGATGAGATGTATTTTTTTGGCAATTGTAAATTTTGCTTTCAAAATCATTGCCATATAACTACTGGCTATATTCTCTTGTACTTTTAGTCTCTTCTTTATCTCCTTTATTATATTGTTTATGTCTTCTCTAAAAATTTGATCAATTTTTCTAGAGATTTATCTGTTTTGTTAGGTTTTTTATCTCAAAGAACCAACTACTGCTTTGTTGATCTTCTCTAGAGTACTGTGGTTTCTATTTCATTGAACTTGAAGAATAATTACTCTTTCTATGTATGTGAGCTCAGCATGTTAGCCAAGAATCAAGTGTGGAGAAATGTAATGTTAACAAACCCCAAACTTAATACATCTTAACAAATAATAGTTATCTATTTTTCCTATTTCTAGAAGTTGTGTTCTTATTTCTGTTGTTTCTTTGTGTTCAGCATTTGCATTATTTTTATTATTTCAGTGTTTAAGTTCAGTATGTTCTATTCTTGGACCTATTCTTAGAAAATATAAACGTTACAGTAAAAATGAGAGTGTGGATCTTTGTAAAATAGCCTGCACATACACTGAAGAACTAGGTATATCTAAGAGATTTTCTGCAGTTGTTTTATGACTTTGGGATATATTTTTTTGTCTCTTACTTTTAGATTATTTATTACTAAGACTTGTGAAGGCAGAGCATTCTTTTCTGATAGTGTTAAAAATTATTAAAATTTTGTTTCATAGATAAACTGTTTATACACAAGACAACATTTCTCCCACTTCGTTAATTATTTCAAAAATCAGTCAAATTATTCAAAGAATTATAACTAAAATGTTTTGTATATATTGTTTAGACTATTAGAACTTTTTAATGTCAGGAACTCAATTTAATTATTTTTCAGACATAGATATATATTTTTCAGCTTTTTGCTTTCCTATTTGCTTACCTCCCACAAATTTAATTCTGTCCACCCACAATTTACTCTCCTTTCCTTTTAGGTTTTTAAAGTCAGATTCTCTGAATGTTTGTTTTCAAGTCGTACTTAATGTAATACTTAAACTATTTCTAGGCTTAGCAAACTTGAAGTAGTTTTTTGCCTGGGTTCAGGGAGATCAGGGTCAGGCTTATAGAAAAGTAATCATCCTGCCATACAATGCAAGGGAAGCAGGGACCTCCAGATCTCTTCAACCTCCTCAAAAATATAAAAAAGAAATTGCTTCATTTTCCTTGAAATCCTCATTTTATTTTGAAACACTCCCTGAAATTCTACCTATTAAACATTCATTCAAATATCCATGAATAATAAGTCTTCCCTAAGCATCTGAAATAAGTAAACCAAAGTTTGTGGAAAATTGGGGAATCCTTAGTGTAAGCCATGAAAAATAAAGAGTTTTTCCTAGTTTTCACATAAATTGTACTGTGACTTTAATACATCATACACTCCTACTGTGTAAACTGCCTAGGGAATAATTTAGCAAATTGCAAATTGCATTATCTTCTCAAGACTACTAGGGTACCCCTGAGCTACTGAAGATGCAATTTATACAGTAGAAATAACCTATGATATATATATTCAGCTCCAGAGATTTTTTTGTTTTAATTTGTAAGTGAATTTTTTTTAAACGTCACAGAAAACAATTACAATTTGGCTAAACTCCTTTATCTGAACTAGTTTAACACTTCACCAGTTAAGTTCAAAAGCTCTCAAGCTTTTTAAATGTTTCCCAGGATCATTACAACTCAGAGAAAGAAAATTTTTAATCCCAAATGTAAGTCAATATTTTAAAATTAGAATATATGTTGCTCTTCAGCTTTATCTCAGACACATATTCCCCAACAGTTTTAAAAACATTATCCTCTATTTCATCACCACTAACTCAGAATTACCAACTAAAAAAAAATATTTTCCAGCATATTAAATGTTGGTTAATATCTTAGGGAGGAACCCACTTTAGCCTAGATGAAAATAAATATATATTATAATAATTTCCAATGAGAAATGCCACTACCTCAGTTGCTACATATTTGTGTCCTCTGATGACTGTATCTGATCTTTATGGCTTTGTGGTGGGCCTGGAGTCAGAATAAAGAACTGTTTAAGTGACTCAAACATTTAATGGCAGCAGGTAATGAAAGATGAGTGAATTTATTTCTTCATTAGTAACAGAAAAGCCACCGGGGCCATCAGGCTGTGTTAGGTAAACAGAGCACCTTCTTCCCTGGGTGGGCCTTGAATGAACATTGCCAGCATTTACCAGGAAGATTCTAATTTTATTTTATTTACAAGCCTCCTTCTGTTTGCTATATTCTTTCTTGAGGTAAGATAATAACTTCAATCAGGTTGTATTCATCTTTTTTTAACTGACTGGGAAGCCCTTTTCTCACTTTAGGATGGTGCTGTATAACTTTAATGTGATGTTATGTCTCAACTGTGCTGCAGAGGACCTGCTGAAATTCCTAGGGGAACAGCAACTGCATCAAATCCATACAGAAATGTGCACATATATTTAGACACCTATATTTAGCCACCACCATACAATAGGTGATGAAGCTGTCGCAAGTTCAATGATGAAATATTCTTTGTTTTAAGAATCAATTTATAATCAATTTAAAATTCATGCCATAGTTGGTAAATGTGCTATAATCTGTACTGAATATAAATCCTTTGTTGGTGTCCATTTTTATCAGTATTATACATAGTCAAAGAGTTCAGCATGGCTCTTAAAAAAATCAGTATTCTACACCCTCACCCTGTCCCTTCATTTTCTCTGTCCCAGAAGCATCTCCATTCATGACTTTAGCTCATGTGTTTGGTACTTCAAGTCTCTAAGTAATGTATTTGTAGGATGAATTCTAATAAGTCATGTTATTTTTTCCATGTGATATACTGCTGGATTCAATTTACAAAATTTTTCTTTAATATTCTTTCATTTATGTTCATAAAAATATAGATATGTAAAATATATATAGATAAAATATAGACATGTAAAACTACATATAGATATGTAGTTTTCTTATTTTGTAAAATCTGGTTTTGGTGCAGGGTAATACTAACTTTCTAGAATGAATAGGAAAAGATTCCCTCCTTTTCAATTTTCTGGAAGAGTTTGTGTAAAACTTATTTTATCCTTATCAATGAAGCCATCTGATCTTGGAATTTCCTTTAGAGGAAAATTTTTTATTTCTTTTTCTTTAATAGATATAGGCTATTCAGATTACCTGTTTCTTCTTAAAATCTTGTTTCTGTCTTTTAAAAATTTTGTCCATTTTATTTTTTAAAGTTTTTATTTTTTTGGCAAAAAGATGTTTGTAATATGCACTGATCATCATTTTACTACTTTTAGTATATATAGTAATGCCACCTCTTTCATTTCTTATTGGGTGGTTTGTATTTTCTTTCTCTATTTTCTCTTCTGCCTAGCTAGAATTTTGTCAGTTTTATTTATTTTCTCAATAACCAGTTTTTTGTTTCATTAATTGATTTCTATTTCATTAATTTTCATTCTGATCTTTAATATTTCCTTTCTTTTACTTTGGGTTTAATCTGTCCTCTTTTTCTAGTTTCTAAAAGTGGAATCTGAGGCCTTTGATATGAAGCATTTCTCCTTTTTAATATAGAAATGTGCTATTAAAAATTCCTCCCTAAGCACTGCTTTACCAGCATCTCATAAATTCAGCTGTTTTATTTTTATTTTCATTCAGTTCAAAATACCCAGTTTCTCTTTTGATTTCTTTTTTGACTATGTGTTATTTAGAAGTATGTTATTTTGTTCCAAATGTTTGATTTTCCAGCGTTCTTTCTGTTTTGATTCTGCTTTGATTGCAGAGAACATACTTGGTATGACACGATTTTTAAAAAATGTTTCAATATTTGTTTTGTTGCCAATACTATGTTCTATCTTGGTAAATTTTTTCATCTACACATGAAAACAATGTGAATTTGTTGTGGTTGGGTGGAATCCCTAAGATTTCATGGGTGCTTGGGTGGCTCAATTGGTTAGGAATCCAACTCCTGATTTTGGCTCGGGTCATATCAGGGTCCTGGGATTGAGTTCTGCATCTGGCTTGTGCTCAACGTGGAGTCTGCTAGAGGTTCTCTCTCTCCCTCTTCCTGTGTTCTTACCACCCCATCCCAGTGCCAGCTCACATACCCATGCACACACTGGTGCTCTCTAAATAAATAAAATCTTTTTAAAAAATCCTAAGATTCCAAGATTTTCTATTTCTTATTGGAGTTCCATCAGTTTTTGCTTCATATATTTTGAATTTCTGTCAGTTGCATGACTGTTTAAAATCATTATGTCCTCAACACTTTCATTATTATGAAATGGACTTCTTTATCCTTGCTGATATTCTTTGCTCAGAAACCAACTTCAGTTGATTCTTTTGACTAGTGTTAGTATAATATAGTTTTTTCCATTCTTTCACTTTTAAAGTATTTATTACTTTAAAGTGTATTTCTTGTAGGGAGTATACGGTTGGGTCTTACTTTTAAAAAAAATGCAGTTTTACAATCTTTGCCTTTGAATCAGGTAATAAGACCATTTACATTTAGTGTAGATTATTAATTATTAGTTTGGGTCATTTAAACCTATCATCTTAATATTTGTGTTTTTTTCATCCATTTTTTGTTCTCTTTTTCTGCTACTTCTTAGATTAGTCAAATTAAACAAATATAGTTTTATGTACTTTGATGGCTTATTCATTATAATTCTGTTTAATTATTTCAACTGTTACTTTAGGGTTTATAGTTTATATCTTTGACTTAACACAGGTTACCCTTAGTTGATACTATACCTCAATGTGTACTATTAGAACGTCACAATTGTAGACTTCCATTTCTCCTCTCCCCTCTCTTGTGCTATTTTTCATTAATTTTGCTTTTACAGATATTATAAACCTCACATTGCCATTGTTATAATTTTTGTTTAAAGAGTCAATTATCTTTTAGAGAAATTTAAATAGAAAAAATTCTTGCATATTTGCCCATAAATTACTATTTATAGTCCCTTTCTTCCTTTGACACTTATAGTATGGATTTTCTGGTGATGAATCCTTCAGATTTTGTATGTCTAGAAAAGTATTTCACCTTCATTTTCCAAAGATATTTTTGTTGAGTTTAGAAATCGAGGTTTATCATTTTTATCTTTTAGTATCTTAATGATGTTCTTTCACTGACTTCAGTGACAGAAACTTACTGTCATCTTTACCTTTGTTCCTCTGTACATAACATGTTTTTCCCCTGCCTCTGGCTGCTTTTAAGATTTTGTCTTTATCACTGGCTTTTAACAATTTAGTAATATATGCTAAATTGTTTAGGGCTTGGGGTTAATTGAGCTTCTTGGATGTATGGGTTTATAGTTTTTATCATATTTGAAAAGTTTTTGGCCATTATTTCTCCCAATATTTTTTTCTGTTCTCTCTCTCTTCCTAACTCTGGGGATTACAGTTGCACTTATTTTAGGTTACTTGAAGTTGTCCCACAGCTAACTGACACTGTGTTCATTTTAATTGTTGTTATTCTTGTTTACTCTGTATTTCTTTTTGAATTGTTTATTTTGTTATGACTTTGAGTTTCCTAAACTTTTTTTCTCAGCAGTATCTAATCTGTTGTTATTCCAATCTAGCATACTTTGCATCTCACAGATTGTTGTTTTCATCTCTGGAAGTTTATTTTGAGTTTTTTATATAGTTTATGTAACTCTCCAAATTTTCTCAAATACACAGCCACAGTTATAATGTTTTAATGACACTTTCTGCTTATTTTTAAAGATTGATTTTTCTTTTTTTCTTTTTCTTAAGGATTTTATTTATTTATTTGACAGAGAGAGAGCAGGAGAACACAGGCATAGGGAAAGGCAAAGGGAGAGGGAGAAGCAGACTCCTCACTAAGCAGGGAACCCAATGTGGGGCTAGATCCCAGATGACCTGAGCTTAAGACAGATGCTTAACCAACTGAGCCACCAAGGCGCTCCAAGAGCAATATTTCTTGATTGATTTTTCTCCTCACTTTGGGTTGTGTTTTCTATTTCTTTGCATCTTCGATAATTTTTTTTTTCTTACAGATCCCAGACATTGTAAATTTTACCTTATTGGATGCTGAATATTTTTGTATTTGTAATGTTTTTGAGCTTTGTTCTAGGACACAATTTAGTGACTTGGAAAGAATTTGAAAATTTTGTGTCATGTTTTTAAGGGTTGTTGTTGTTGTTGTTGTTGATGTTGATGTTGATGTTGTTGTTTAGATAGGAGTAGAGCAGCGCTAGATCTAATCTAGGGTTAAGTATTCTGATAACTGAGGCAAGATCCTTATGAGTTCTCTACCCAATACCTATGAATCATGCTTTTCAGAATGTCTGCTGCTCTAATCATTTCAGGTGGTCCTTTTTTTTGGTTTGGGTTATTTTTCTCACATAAATAGTATCACAGTTTAGTAGCACAGTTTAGTATGTAGATGAGTATTTTGAGAGGGATACCTGCAGATATCTGGGGTTCTTTCTCTGTGGAGCTCTTTTCTTCCCAGTATACTGCCTTGAGAACTCTAGGCACCTTAGTCTCCCTATATTCTCATTTCTGCTTTCCCCACTCATAGAATCTGCCAGTTTCTGCTTGGGTTGACTTTCTCTGTATCAGGGGCTGGAAACTCTCATGGCAGTAAACTAGGGAAATCATTGAGCTTACTTTTTTCTTGAATGTCTCCTGTGTCTCAGGGATCATTCTCTTATTGACTCATGTGCAGTTTCTTGAAAGTTGTTTTTTCAAGTTTTTTTTGTCATTTTTTAGTTGCTTCAATTAGGAGGGTAAGTCCAGTCTCTGTTAGTCTTTGTCAGCTGTAGTAACATTCAGTTTGTGCTTTCTTAACAATATTTTACTACTGTTTTAGTGAGGTTTAACAATATGTAGCAATAGTTATGATAAAGATAATAGTTATCTTTAATAACTGCTAATTATAATATCAATGAAAACAGAAAGAATATGATACAGTATGTACCAAATAGAAGCACCTAGAAATGTAGGTTATCATAGTGAAAAGATCATAGAAACATAATAGGAATATCTGGTCCTTGAATGAAACCTGCAACTGATTAGTTTGTCAGTCATATTTTAAGCTTTTGTTTATTATTGATTTTCTTATTTGCAAAACAGATATTACTACAGCCATAATATATTCATCACAGAATTGTGAAATCATTGGGATGATATATATATATATATATATATATAACTTAGAAAAATCGAAACTTTATGTATAAGATCTCTTTAAAAGTTTTACATTTTAATTTTATAAAATATTTATTATAAATCTTTTTACTGTATATAATCCATGTATATTTCTTATGTTGCTTATATAATTTGTAGGGAAAGCCCATAACATGAAAGCAGTACAAAGTCCAAATAGACTATGAAATCACTATAAAACAAATATTATAAAATATTTGTATGTTTAATTCTTTTGGAATTATTTAGCTTTCTATTCTTTCTTATACACATATATTTCTATCTTTTTTGATTTTGCCTACATAATTCAAAGAGGATTTAAATTAAAGATGAAATAGGATGAAATAGCAATGGAAAAAGAAAAAAAGTCATATTTAAATGACAGACATTACTAGAGCATTGATTCCAAACTATGGGGCCTATTGCTTTTAAAAGCACAACTTCAAACACAATGCTAAATTTGTTTTAAATATAACTATGGAATTACTGAGAGGGATCTTTTCCCATTTATGTCAGAGATGAAAGATGATTTGTGATAATGCGTAGCTATTTTCCTGTCATCATAATTGGACTTATTTGCTAAACTGAATTAACAACATAGATGATCAGGGAGTCTGCCCATTGATATCTAATTACACATATAACTAGTGATAAAAATTTTAGATTGCAGTTTGTGCTTTTAAAATACTTTTGCTTTTATAAAATGCCATATACCTTTATATAATCATATGAATATAATATAAAATCATAGAATGAAATTTATTCTAATTTAGCAGACTAGGAGTATAATTCTGACTTGGTAAAACTTGTTTATTAGTTTCCTTAAATTGATACTGATGATAAAGATATATCAAGTCTAGGAACTTAATCTGGGAGTAGGACAAATCTGAATTCAGATGCTGACTCCATTAATAGGCTTGCCAGAGAAAACAGATGATGCCCAGCTATCTTTGAGTGTCAGAAGAACAATACATTTTTGTTTGTTTGTTTGTTTGTTATCTGTATGACCCACACAATAGTTGGGATATACTTTCACTTAAAAAAAAAAAAAAACATTTTTATCTGAAATTTAAATGTATCTGGGTATCCCGTATTTTTATTTGCTAAATCGGGCAGCCCCATCCATCTATCATCATTTCAGTATTGATCCTCTTCATTCATTCTCTGATCTGGATCTGTGTCATTCTCTAGATCTGGGTCATACTCTCTAAAACTGGTTTTGTCTCAGTCATTTCAATACCTCTTAGATAATATCTTTAATACTTTGGTCTTTTAATCCCTTGATCTTTTTTCCTCCTAGGGATCTTAGACTCTATTATGTTAACCATCATTTTACATGATTATATTCTAGACCCCATCATTCCAGATATAGGCACATCTTTCATGATTTTTAATTCCGTGAATTTCATCACTAACTAACACATCTTATTTTTTATTTCATATCATTGAAGAACCACAACTGCAGCATTAATTCTTTTTTACTCCATTGGGACCTGCAACTCATTGATCTTTCCACCATTTCATTACCTTTATCTTTCATAAGTAATTCTCTCCTTATTCAATAGCTTCCACAGTTCTTCATGGCAGTATAGAATTACTGTTATATGCAGCCAGACTGCCTGGAATAAAAGGCTTAAACCCTGCCTTTACCATTTACTAGCTATAACCTTCAATAATTTACTAAATCTTTCTGCTTCAGTTTGCTAACCTATAAAATGGAAATGGTAACAGTATACATGCCACAGAAGATTGTTATGAAGGAAAAAAAAATTATATAATGTGCTTAGAAAAGTTCCTTTTTGGCACATAGTGTACACTATCAGGTTAGCTTTTTTTATTATTGTCCTCAGTACTAACATTATTTTTTTTAAGATTTTATTTATTTATTTGACAGACAGAGAGCACAAGTAGGCAGAGAGGCAGGCAGAGAGAGAGGAGGAAGCAGGCTCCCTGCTGAGCAGAGAGCCCGATGTGGGGCTCGATCCCAGGACCCTGGGATCATGACCTGAGGCGAAGGCAGAGGCTTTAACTCACTGAGCCACTCAGGCGCCCAGTACTAACATTACTGCCACTGGAAATGTCAAAATGCCTTTGTTCACACTTAAATTTTTTGTCCATCTCTTTCTTCACCTTTCTTGTCAACAAAAATCTCAATCCTATTTAAATCCAACTATACTCTGTACATGCCCACACAAAGTATAGGGGAGAAAACCCAAAACAAACTGGCTATTTGGTTTCACTTTAATAACTATGAATTTCAAATTGGTTTTTACTATTGCCCAGAAATTTAGTTACATGTCCAAATGCATTCTGTCTTTGAAATCTCTCCTTTCTCATCAACCTTAAATACCTCTCCCTGCTCTTACATTCTTCACCTAGGAAATGGGAGCTATCAGAAGAGAACTTCCAAGAACTCTCAACTCCACAGTTCCCATTTCCCACTTCCTAAGTCTGTCCACACTCCCTGGCTTCCTTTCTTTCACTCAGAATGGACTCTTGATCACCACCTTGACCAATCTCCCCACTGTGAGCGCCACCCATCTTGACCAATCTCTCTATTTGTGCTCTCCTGTATGTTTGCATTTTGCTATCTAATAGGCATATCAAAGTTAAAATGCTGCAAACCACCCTGCTAATTTCTCTAGCAACCCCATCCTCAGGACAGTCCCTCAGGACATAGCCTTTTGATCCTCTCTTCTCACAGCACAAATCTTTTGCATGAGGTTCCGAAGAGCACCTGACATGCCACAAAGTTAATTTAACTAGTCCTTAGTTTGACAATATGGATTAAGTAGATGATAAATAGTAGCACCTATCAAGAATTTTTGGAAGAGTTAAACCATAATACATGAAAAATGCTGACCCCAGTGTGTAGTAAACATTCAATAAGTGTTTGCAGCTATTTTGAGTATTATTAATGCTGTTCCTTTTTCTGTTCCTCTCCCTCCTCCTCCTGAGTGTCCTAATGTGGATAAATATACATACACATACATCTGAATATAAGACATCACGAGCATAACTGTTGTGAGATGTGTATTCACACACAATAATACTATTTGCTTGGGTTCTGTAGAAGAGGCAATTCCTTTTGGACTATTCTGTGAGTTTAACTTGAGAATCTCATCCCTAGAAATCATGTTTTATGGCATTAAGAATTCAACTTGAGGGGTACCTGGCTGGCGCAGTTGGAGGAACACATAACTCTTGACTTGGGGGTCATTGGGTATAGAGATTACGAAAATATATAAATAAACTTAAAAAAAATTTCAACTGGAGCCAGACTTCCTGAGCTTGAATTTTACCTCCAATATGACTTTGTGTCTTACTTGAACTCTACACCTCAATTTTCTCATCTATAATATGGGAATTATTAGTACCTCCTCATAAGATTGTTTAATTTTTCCATATTTGTATAGTTTTCAGTATAATTACTGAGATATTAATAACACTTTGTAAGTGTTCACTCTTGTTTTTATTGTAATGAAGTGGTCTTTTCTGTAAGAAGGTTTCAAGGCATAAATTCAAAAGATTGCATAATAGCTCATCTCCCTTGCAGGTGTTATGGTCTATACATATGGGACTAGTTTTTTACAACTTCAAAAATGTAAATCATTGTGAGATTTTTTTTTTTTGCTGCAGATCCTTTGTTTTTTTTTTGTACTTACATCTTTCTGGAATGAGACAGGATGATTTTAGTCGCACTTAATGTGCAGGGAATATCATCCATATGTTTGTCAATTTCATTTATTCATTAGAGAGCTATTAAGTACTAAGTATATGTTGGGCACTAAGTTTTGTGGTTGGGTTCAGTGGTCATTAAGCTGAAAAAAATGTCTGTTCTCTTTGAGCTCATGAAATAAGGAAGAGATATTTTTCACATAAATTACTAGAAGCCCAACTTTTCCTTTCCTTGGGATACCTGTGTTAAATTAAGGATCCAGCTGACTTTACAGCATCATACGGCGCCAGTTTTTAGGCAGCACAACAACACTGGGATACGTGGGCTATAGGGTGCTAATTTGCTCAGGTTTCCTCCATGCAATTCCTTGCATAATTGGTAAAATCAAATTTGGCTTCCTTTCCACTGAAGTAGACACTGCTGCTCAGTGGAAAATAATTTGAAAAGGAGAAACCCTTTACGGATGCTGGCCTGTCCCAGTTGGGTATTTTGCACCTTACATAGGCAGGTTCCGAGCCGAACTACAGATTATGCTTCCAAGCCTGAGACCAGTCAGCTCTCAGATGCCTGAAGCCAGCAGGTGTATGCAGTCAAAATGCTGTAGGAGAGTATGATATTCAGCATCTGGCTGTTTACCAGGAGCCAGCGATTCCCTTTATTATCTAACCTTAAATATGCTTCCCAAATGGTTGTTGCTCAAAAACTGAGGAAAACACCAGAACTAAATAAATTGTAGATATTTTGTTGATATGGTAGCCCAAAGAAAATAAACTTACCATTCTGATAATATTTTGTAACTAAACAAGTATAGGTTAGTTACATCTATTCTCAGTGACCCATGAAAGGAAAGAATATTCCAAACAATTTAATTCCAAACAATTTAATTTTATATTCAGAACATGTAATAAGTCTCTTGTTTTGAGTATAAAGAGGCATAATATTAGTACTAATTAAGAGCAAATGCTTATTCTCATTAAATAGATTTTGTACAAATACCTTAAGATATCAGGTAAGAAGGGGTAACACATTATTGGCCTGTGGGGTAGCCCATAAGACTTGCTCTAGCCATGATAGAAAATATGCATAAAAATTTTTAGACTGTTAAATAAATCCCACTCTTGTCTTCTTTAGGTCAACTCACTACTATGTTTAATATTCAGAGGGTCAATTTCTCAACTTCTGAGAAAAACTTTACATTTTTCCTATTGGAAGACTTAGGTGCTAATTCTGCCAGAAATTTAGATGATCAAATTTTAGAGATTGTAGATTACCTTGTTATTGTTGAGCAAATAATTATGCGTTATGTAGCAACTGAGAGTCCCAGAAATTGGAAGGTAGTGGCTTTGTAGTTCACGTTCATGGGAAGACCCCATATAGCAGGCAGAAGAGTTCCTTAATAGCATTAGCAATCCTACCTATACATTCTCCTTCAGCTCAGTAGTGTTTGGTTTATTTTTCATGACCCCCAAGTAGACCAAATATGCATGAAAAGTTGACCTTGGATTTGTCAGTGTATGAGTAAACCCACTGGTGACCTCCCATGACTTTTCTCTGTAGCAGCATCTCAAATGGTCACAGTCTCAAATACTTAGATGTGCATTTTTGTATGAGTTTCCTTTCCTTTTTCTACTTAACTATTACTTGCAGGTAAAACTATGTTGTTTTTAATACCTTTTCTTTGAAAATAAGGAATGTTTTATTCTTAACACATTTTTATAAATGTAAATAGATATCTCAAATTTGATCATCGCTTGCTTGGCCAGATTTGCTAGATGAGAACTGCCTATTTTTACTTAAATCCTCCTGTACTGTGACTCAGTTTTAACAATTCATGTTTTAGCCTACCATTTTCTCCTCAGGTTTCTATGAGGGATTTTTTTAATGACTTTTCCATTCATAAGCTTATTCCCCTTTGTATAACCTTCACTTACAGTGCATATAGTTTTTCAAAAACTTTGGTCCTCTGTTTGTAGAGTGTGAGGCATCTATTATTAATAAACTATTGGTAGATTTTTTTTTTTCCTGAAATGTCTTGAGAGAATAATGTTCTATTACTCAGGAAAAAAAGTCTTTCAGAATGGGGTATTCTTACAGAAAAATCTTTATATACACATATGTTCATAAGATACACTATTAAATTTAGTAGTCCCATCACATGTAAGCCTCAGATATTGTTGCTTTAATGCATTCCCTCACTACTTTGATAAAAGCCTTAAGATGTTGCCACTAGTTCTTTGATGATTTCCTCTGATGTTACAGTACCTTTCTTTTTTTCTCCAAAAAAATCTGTTTTGCATAAACATGAGAAGTCAAGGCAGTTTGAGTTAACAAGTAAAGAGATTCAAGTTTTAGCAACAAATGTACATATATCAGTTCTCCCACACATTATGGCCCTCTCTTTCAATGTAAGGGAAGTTTATTTTAGATTTCTGGGAAATATAACCATTATCTTTAAAAGGAGCCCAAATAAGTTATTCAAGTTCATAGTTTCAAAGTTTATTCAGCCTTTTCTTCATTGAATTAATGAGAGTTATTAACAAAATTTAGAGGGAAAAGAGTCATATTGACCTAGATATTGACTTACTCTTACTTTTTTCTCCCATCATCCCTGCCTGACTTCTGAATGTGTCCTGAATTCTGCTGGATTCAGGAATGGATGGGTTGTTGTTTGTTTGTTTGTTTTTTTAATGTTTAGTTCTAGCTTCCAAATCAGTTTGTGCTAATTACTTTTAACAAAAAGTCGTTATATCCCTAGTTAGGTTTTATACTCCTATACAGATGAACTTTTAGCAAATTAATAATGAACTTAGCATTGTCCATTTAATTATGAAGTTCTGCTTTCAGTTAGACTATAGTTAATAATACAGTATTATATACCTGAAATTTGCTCAGAGTATGTCTTAAGTGTTTTCACTATAAAAAAAGGATTGACTATGTGAGTTGATGGGTGTGTTAACTATCTTGATCGTGGTAATTATTTCCCTATGTAAGTATATCAAGTTATGTCGTACATTTTAAACACATATAATTATATTATTTCATCTTTATTCAATAAAGCGGGAAAAATTTTTAAAAACTCCGAATATTCAGAATTAAATAATATTAGTTAAAGAGCTCCAAATTTACTTTTGATATCAGGTGGTATCCATTTAATAGCACTTCTTTTTATCAGGTCATCTACATTGTGAATGTTTCCCTGAGCCCATGTAACCCATTTAGTTGTTCCTTCTTCATATGCAGTGCCATACTTCTAGTGCTTAGGCTGTATTATGTATATTTTTTTGTAACCAAGCATGTTCATCTGTGGTTCTATTCTAGAAAAGAATGCTATTCTACCAACTGTCAGTGGTACCTGTAGGATTGCATTTATCTCATTGTGCTAAAATGTCATTTTCACTTTGCTACCTATACTCTGTGAATTGATAATATAGACATCTAAAATCTAACTATTGTGCCTGATACTTTTACCTGTTTTTTCTTTTCTTTAAAATTAAGGTTACTAGGCACCACTTTCATTATTGTTCCTTCTAGTCACCCTATTGTGTGTTTCTTAATACCTGGTTTATAGCTTCCTATCAGATTGCCAGCTGAAGATGAACAGTTGTAGGTCTGCATATTGTGTGAGAGATACATCTCTTGCCTCTTGTTTTGTGAAATGTCTGATCATGAATCTCTATCTTTTAGGAGTGAGAGTCACCAACAGCCATTTTACTTGTGTGTGTGTGTGTGTGTGTGTGTGTGTGTGTGTGTGTGTTCCCTTTGTTTCAGAGCTGTTATCCAAAACAGGGGAGCATGACAGAGAACGCAAAACCTGTGAAATCCCTGTGTTTTTAGAAGCGCTGTGTTTTTCCTGCTTTGAACTGAAACCAGACAATGAAGTACAGTTTTCTACATGATTAGCAAGATCTACACACAGGAGAAAAGAATTACTTCTGAGCACACCATTACTTGTCACACATTTCAGATATACCAACATGGTTACTGACACTTACCAGCTCTCTTTTTCTCTTACTTAACATAGGAACTTCTCAAAGCTTTGAATTTTACAGTCTCCTAACTTTTTAATTTCTGAAATGTGTTACCTTTAAAAAAAAAAAAATCACTGTATTCTGCAATACACACAAACACCACCACCTAGCACAAGTCCTGGCACTTGGTCCATATGCCCAAATTACCTGAATGTAGAACTGATTATTTGAAGAGTATTTGGCTTGCACTTTATGATAGTCTGCCACTTTCACTAGCATTCTAAAAGTTGGTTATATTTTCATTTCTTTTTTTCTTTTTATATTCTTCTCCTTTTTCCTCATTAGATTATCAAAAAACAAAAGGAAACATTATTATATGGGGAATGTAACCCACAGAAATGGTCTATGGAAAGATAAGGCAATTCAAAGCTCACACCCAGTGCAACTGATGTGTTTACAGGATAGTCTAGACACACCCGGTAATTTGCAGTTTGAGAAATATTTCAGTTACCAGATTTAACAGGTCCTTTTTGTTTAAATTTCACAATAAAAGATAGATACTCAAGCTATAGGAACTAAGTATCTTGGGAAATTAAGTACTAACCTTCCCTTGAGGGAAGCCTCTACATAGTAACATATTGGATTCTAAATTTTCTAAACCATAGCAGTATATCTAATCTCTCTCTCTGTCAAAATAAAAGTGAATGATCCAAAGTTAATTTTTTTAACCATTTGGCCTAATATTCTCACAAACATGGGGTATTGCAAATTTGGGTTAAATCATATTGCATGGGTTCCAAATGGCAAGGGTGCAGTTGGGAAGGTGGTTTGGAATATGTAGGATGGTTTTCACTGATCGTCATATTAGTGGCTAGATGTTGTGGATGTGTGATTCCATGTTTGTACTTGCTGGGTTCAGTGTCCTTGATCCACGCATTCAAAGCTAACCACCACAATGCTGTGCAATTTCAGTATTATAATCAATTTTTAATCCGGGGTGAGAAAACAAATAAAAATGAAATGCTTGAAATGCAATTGTAAAATAAAACCAATATTAAAATAGCAGTCTTTCCATTTATAATTTCTGATTTATATGTCCTTGTAGAAATTTAAGGGAAAAGTTATTTTAAATGCTGTTTTAAATATTTATTTTGGCATCTTTCTTCTGAACCCATATGAACAAATATACAGGTAATTATATTTTATTTTTTAAATCAGGAAATAAGAATAAATCATGCTGGCTACTTCCTAAGATACCAAGATTCCATTAAAAAAACAACACTATGCCTGCCAGTGTAATCATTTTCCTTGGGATTTGTTGACATCCTTATTAAAATCCTACAAGCCTCATTTTTCTTTGTTTTATTCCCATACTATGAAGCACCTACTGACCAAAGTGAATTTAGATACCATTGACATTTGTGGTCACCAAGAGTAGGAATTATCTCTAACAGATCATTTATACCTTACTTTATTCTACTCTTTTTGTTCAGTTCACATCTAGACCTCTCCCCTCTTCCATTTCTTCTTATTTCACTTTGTCAGAATATAGTTTTATAATAGATAAAAATATCAATGAAAAATTATAAATTAAAACAAGGAATGTGCATTGATGATTCTTCAGCATGCATGGGCTAAACCTCTAAAGGAATGGAAAAAAAAAAACCCTCAAAATGGAAAAACGGAAAAATATTTCTACATTTTCTTCTTCCAAATCTCTGCTCTTATTATCCTTTCCAGGTTTTCTTCCTTTAAACATAAGTGTATTATTGCAACTATTACAGTTTCTTCAGGAAAACTATGTTTGCTTGTAACGAAATATATACTTGTGAAATGTCTCTGAAAGATGACAGTTTCCCCCATGTAGATAGATCCTGGAAGGTGTTTTGGCGTAGAGAACAAACATCATAATACTGACAAACACACATATGCTTTTACACAGAGTTTGTTTTTATTTTAGTTCTTACCTCTCCAAATCATGATGATCAAAATTATCATCTTCATCTATCTGTCTGTTTCCCCTCCTCTTCTGTACTGAGTCTCTCCTCTTATTTGTATTTATAGTGAAATGGCTCAGAATAAAGCTCACAGCTTCTTACTGGGTGGACTGAAATTCTTAGGAGACATTAAGGAAAAACACACCTTCACTGAGGAGTAATTCCCTGGGAAAAGTTGATATATTAAAGGCTATTAGGAGAATGTTATAGTCACTGGCCCTAATAACAAATATCCCTGTTCTCTCTCATCAACACATAGGAGGATTGCGGATTAATTTCCTTTGAACTAGGCATGGCCCTTGATAGCTTCTGCCCATGAATGATAAACAGAAATGAGTCACTTCCTGCAGAAACTTAAAAAATGTGTATATATGGTTCTCCACATTTTGTTTCCCTACCTCGGTAGTGTTGAAAGCATATATAGACTTGGGGTTTCCATAATGCTGGGTCCTTTAGTAACTGTGGCATAGAGCTCTCCCCTATTCCACACCGGACATGTAGAGTATGAAAGAGCATTTTGTTTTTAACACTCTGGGTTTTTTAGAGTTGTTTGTTTCAACAACATATCCTATCCTTCCCTGTCTGATAGAGAGCAACTGTATGATTTTGGCAGACTGTAGAGAACTTGTCATTTTTCCAATCTCTAGTGAGCTGCAATGTCAATCATGGGGCATGGTGTCTTACTTGAAACATCCTAACATTATAAAGGAAGAAGCTTTATGCTTTTATTTATTTTATGGATAATACATTGTCTAGTCTGAGCATAAAGTGCTCAAATTAGATGGCATCCTCCATGGAATATTTTTGATTTCTGGAATTTTATATGTAATAATTCCTTCACAAATTTAAATATATCTTCCCTCTTTACCTTAAAGATTCATTACCTTCCAAATGCAAATGCTTTTGGGAGGGAGAATATTTTAAGTCTTATCAGTCATTTATACCTTAGTGAATAAAGTGGATAATGAATTAGAGTCTTCTAAAAATAGTTTTAGATAGCAGAAAAATTGGCAGATGATAAGGAATTGTGGTACCTATCTGGCAAAAGGGAAAAGGACATAGAGATTTCATGTTAAAGACAAATGTTGCCTACTACATAATTTTCAGAAGGGCTGGTTCTTGTTTAATACCCTAGTGTATGCCAAGATCAAGATCAAATATCAACTCTAGGGAAATCTTAAAGCCTTTGGCATCGTAGAAGAATTAAATTGTATTACTGCCTTAAAGGTTTCCAGAGACTTCTTATGCTTCAAAACTGAGCTGTTGGGGACAGAAAAACTTGGAAATGTCATTTGATTCTCTTGTTAGAATTTACCCATTTATCATGGAACAATGATTAAGTCCATGTACTTCTGCTAATACAGGTGGATTGATGAGTTGATGTTTCTGAAGTTCACTGAGGTAGATGGAAAGTATTTTATAAAAGTAAAAAGTAACTACTGCTGCAATTGTATAATAATATGTATATTTTACTGCTGTTGCACAGCCCTTGTAACTGGTTCCTTCTGGTTAAGGACATGATAACTCTGATAGGATAAAACTTAAGTCCAATTTTATGTTTTTGAAAGTTTACAAATATTATACTTGCTTGTATGCTAATAAAATAGTAGAAGTCTAGATAAGTTTCAATGTTCATATTTTAGTGGGATTAACTCTTGTCTGTTAAGTGGTCTGTAGTTCTCAAGTTTCAGAATTCAAGATCATTTGGTGTTTGTTAAAGCACTATTCAGGCAAAACTTGGAGTTATGACATAAAGACATGGGATACTAACTTTCTAACTTACATTTTCCCAAACTGATAATGAAATCAGAATTTTAAATAATCAATGCTAATTATTTGCCAAGTGACTGAATTATATTATTAATCTCTCCAAAAGCATGATTCCTATTTATGGGTGACATAAATTTCAGTTCTGCCTACTCACAATTGATTTTGTTTGTTTGTTTTCTATCGTAATATTGATCT
Organism: Enhydra lutris kenyoni; assembly: GCF_002288905.1. NCBI lineage: Eukaryota > Metazoa > Chordata > Mammalia > Carnivora > Mustelidae > Enhydra > Enhydra lutris. The sequence goes on from NW_019154111.1 coordinate 24,247,270, forward strand.
TGAACTTTCTTTCCAAACTTCTTAGGAGATATATATCATTTCCTTTGATTTATTTGATTTATTTTTAAGAGAGAAACCAGGTTTATCAAATTGGAAGTCTTCTGTGAAGTAGTGATTGTTTTTAACTAAGCTACTTGTTGGTAAGAAAAGAGTTATATTTATGAGCGTAAATATTCTCAATATTGCAGGTGTCTAGTTATAAAATCAATTTCCATTAAAAAGGTTTTTACCTTTTATCTTCAAGACTTCTATAAAAGCAATCTGAATTAACAACAGATGTGTTGTTTTTCCTTTTTGAAAGGCTAATATGCTCCCTTCTCTTCTGCTTTTTACCGATCTGTAGAGCTACTCTCTTGAGTCCCTTTCCAAAAGTATTAACTGCCATTTGGCAAGCAGTAATTTTTTCCCATATGATTTGTTAATATTTTTAATGCTAACATTATTTAACTTAGACATTATATATTATTGATCACCTTAATACCCCCAAGTATATTTGACTTTAGAAACCCACCGTCCTCCACTTTCATCACATTTCTTATTTCAATATCCTATTTTCCTACAAAAATCAGACAAAAGCAAACAATCCTTTTATTCCTTATATTATTTTTGTTTGTTATTTTAAATCTTACCCCATTAAATTACTGTTTTTCTGTCTTTTAACTATTTTTAACCATGGGTGACTTATCTGTCAAATTCTATTAGATTTTAATCTCCTTGAGGGTGAGAACCATGTTTCTCTTCGTCTCCTAGTGCCTGATAAATGGTAAGCATCCAATAGAAACTTATTAACAAATGAATAAATGAGCAAATGTGGTTTTAGTTTTGATGGGAAGGTTAATGTAAAGAACATGAAAGCTTAGTATTTAATACAGACTGTCTACTGTGTGACAGCACTAGCTCTAGATACTTGGAGCAGAGACTACTGGTGTTCTATCTATACTTCCTCATACCCCTTACAGTTTCAGTGAATGACAGCTTGTCTCCCACCAGCCTGCAACCGTAGTTTTGTCAGAGGGCTGCCCTCATTGTGACAGAATCCACTTTGCTTGCGTGTAAGTTGGGCAGGATGTGTCTAGGAACTGATTTTCCTGGGAGGCAGCCTGAAAACAGTGATTGATAGATTTGGGGGGCTTAACTATTCTATATTCTTTACTCCCTGCCTAGGTTAAGTTAGAGATATGTAGTTTACATAATTTTCAGTGTCATAAAACTAAGTTAGAATCACTACTAATAAAAGAAGAAAAAGTTATAATCCAATCCAGCAATAAACACATTTTCAGGTAAGAAAACAAAAAAAGAAAATAATTAAACATTTATAATGTAGTGGTGACAATTAACTACCTAGTATATGTTTTCTAGCTACAGACAAAAAAACCCATTTTCCCAGTTTTTGCTTGGTCAAATTATAAAAGAATGCTTCTTTTCTTAGAGAGATTTTAATATTTATGTAATCAAACATGTTGGAGAGTCCTTTGTTGATATATTACTCTGTGAGTTATAAAATAATCACTCATTTTTCTAAGTGATGTTTTGAAATTTTTGTGTTTAAATATTTAAGGTTTTAAAATTAGATTTTTGGTGTAATGGAGGTATGGTTCTCTCTCTTTCTATTTCTCTTTCCCTTTTTTCTCAACAAATTGTCACTTATCCTTAGAGTATTTGTTGAGGAATGTATCAATTTCCTACTAATGTAACATACAACCTTCAATATATACTAAATTTCTAAAAATGCAGAAGATTTGAGTTTTCTATTATATACTAGCAGTAAACTGTTTTAGTTAGTGTAGTTTTATAATGTGTTCAGTATCTTGTTTTTCAAGTACTTTCTCCCTATTTTTTATTTTAAAAATATTTTGCCTGTTTTTCATTTATTATCCTTAGTAAATAACAAAAATACCCATAGAAAGCAACTAGAATTTTGATGGATATTATATAGAATTTATAAATATATTTGGTATTAAAATATACTGACATAACACCCTAGAAAAATGTGTAAAGTTCCATCTGTTCACACATACACACAAGTACACTTTCTTTCTTTCGCTATCTTTCAAAAGAATACTATAAACAGAAGGTCAGATATGATCTATACTTTGAAAAAAGGAGATCTTGCAGCAAGACATTCTAAGCAGAAGGAAAGGAGGATGTTTCTAATAAAGCTTGAAGTCCAGACTCAGACTGGGTTGTGAAGACTTTTGTAAGCTATTTTAGAGAATTTGGATTCCAAGTTCAGGCAATAGGAAGTTTCTGAGGGTTTTAAGTAAGGAAAATAAAATGATGGAATCTGTGACTAAGAAAGATAACCCTTTAATCACATGGTTCGTTCCTGTGGCAACCAGCCCCCACCCTGAAGCTATTTAGGGGCCTACCAAGTTACCTCATTAACATAAAGCCCTGTGAAAGGGACTTATTATGAATTTGAAAAGATGCTCGGCTCACTGTTATCAGTAACTAGGGGTGGACACCAAACATGGATTTTTTTTTAAGGATTTTATTTAGTTTCATTTAGTTAGTTAGTAAGAGAGAGAATGAGAGCTGGGGGCGGGGGAAGCAAAAGGGAAAGGGACAGGCAGGCTCTGCTCTGAGCACAGCTGCGGAGCTCTAGGAGGGGCTCCATACTTGATTGCTTGACCCTGAGATCCTGATCTGAGCGGAAATCAAGAGTTGGCAGCTTAACCACTGAGCTACCCAGGCGCCCCATGTGTTCTTGATAATACAGTATCACACAAATAGTATTCTATCCCTAAATGTTTTGATGTAGAACCTAGTTTTTTACATTAACATTATATTTTAATCCAAAAACATACATGTTTATTACATAAAGTATAGAAACTATAGGTAAAAAATATTTTTTTTAATGTAACTCTTCTGTTGGACCTCTTAAAGAGATAAACAGTTTCTTCAGGAGTATATAGTCATGTGTGCATTTACAACTTTTCAAAACCAAAATGTATGCTCATATAATAATACAGCTTCAAACCTTACCCTCTGAATCACAAAAATGTATTTTAAACTGTAATTCAATCTAAACTAGTTTAGATTGCCTAGCCCTAAGTGTTTCTCTTTCTTAACAATGTCTCTTATCCATCTTATTTTTTATTTATAATATTAATCTAAGTGAGTTTTATTCTAAATTAAATACTCCTTCCTATCACCTCAGAGATTTAAATGTATGATAACATCATTGGAAACCGTAAGATGACTCCAAACTTTGCTACTGACAACAAGAGAACTTTTTCCTAATAATTTTATGGTTCTTCAAGCAAGATATAAAGTGCTGAGATGTTTTCACATAACTTCCACTCCTTGAAAAACATAAATGTCAATTTAATTGCATGAATTTTCAAAGCAGAAAGACAAGAGAAATCTCAATGTAACCTTTGCATTAAATTTCAGTAATTAGTGGGAATGCTTTACTTCATACATTGTTTTAAAATATAGATTTAGATAAAGTAAGCAAATGGTATAAGTGTTATAGAATAAGTGTAGATTTTCTCAGTACAAATTATAGTGTGGGAACAAAGTTGCATCTTTAGATTTTTAAGTTCATGCAGATAACTAATATATAAAATGAAACCTTTTGAAAATTTCATTTGTAAAGGCAGTAAGTAACCAGTGTTCATCTTCCTTAAAAATACAGATCACACTGGAATATGAAAAAAAAAATTACTAGAAATCTTATAAGCTGGATTATATATCTTCCACCAACATAGGAAAATAAAATATTCTTGGACAAGATGAAAATTAACCTGGAATCACTTTGTGTGCAAAATCATATTTAAGGTAAATGTGATTATATGAAATATGGGAAATTTGATGGCCTTAAGCAAAAACTCAAAATCTATTAGTGTTCTAAACAAAACTGCAATTCTTAAAACCTGAAAATTAGGACAGGGCAGTTTGTTGAAGAACTGTTAAATGTGAAACTTAACATGTTGCAATAGATGTGGGATCTTAGTCCATTTTGATAACAGCCATGTGCTGCTTGTGTATATGCTAGGAAAAAATGTTAATTACGGGGCAATAATGGGCTCAAGGAGAGCTTTTACTGTGGCCACACTACTGTAGAGTAGTTTTGTTGGAGTGCTGTTTCTCAAATTGGTAGCATATTTCAGATAAAGAAAGGAAGTCCCCCCTGCTTGAAACTGCTGTGTCATTTCTTCTTCCTTAACTGAAATTCCAACCAAGTTTCAGGAAATGCCCTAATGAGCCACTTCTCTTTTCTCTTCCCTCAACTAAGTGAATTCCAACCAGCCCTAATTGTTCATTATTCATGATCAGATCATTTACTCTGGTTGTCTCTTTTGGCATGGTGCTTATGTTATGGGAAGAGGGATAATTTGGTGCTGTTTGTAGAGGTGATAACACTGATAGAATCCAATCACTGATGGTAGGTAACTAAACTGGCAGGTTAATTTTCTGTACTTTAAACAAACTGTGAAGACAAGTCTAATCAATACTTATTTTACTTTGATATGTATGCCTTGCTTATACTTATGGTTTCATCTTGTGTGATCATTAGATATCATGAGCTGTGATTTGCTATAATCTAGGTAAAATATATCTGAAACTTTATTAATGTCTTATTTTTAATCAAGATTAGAAACACTGTTTTAGTTCATGATAACCAAAGCAATTTCTTCTTCCAGTTTAATATTCTTAGATATTTACTAAATTGTACTGATTTAACATTTTATTGCATCTTATATGTTATTTTATGAGTAAATGTTAATTTCCGTTTACATTTTAGCAATATATATTTTATTGGCTTTTGACAGTAAGAAAATATGAGTTCTGTTCATAGCTGAATTAACACCACATAGTACTTTAGTGTATGTTATTTTTCCAGGGTTAAAAGTTATTCTGGTTTTTTAAATGAAGATTTGGATCTGAAAGTTTGTAGAGGAGATGTCAAATATCTCAAAGCAACAACTTTTTGTAGTAATAGTTTTCAATTGTTATAATTAGTAAAGTTGTGGTAGGGACCTGAAGATTATGTATCTGTTTACACACATATGTACACATCTATTTCTTACATATTTGTTCCTGTGAATTATAATCCCATATTTTCAAAATTGCCTTAAATGTTTCATTGGAAATATTTTTGAGAAAAAAAATAAACCTGAAGTAATCTTTAATTCATCCCAAGTAGCTTAATTAGTAACTTATTTACAGGAAACTTCATTTAACTTTGACACTAAAATAACCTCTTCCCTATTCAGAGATTGTGTCAACAAAGCAAAGTGAAACAGAATGGGAATTTCTTATCAAAATTATTCAGACCATTCTGCTTTACTTCTCTTTTAGATGAATCTAAGTGTAGCTTTATATTTTCAAGTCATTTTTGAATGAATACTAAATCTTTCACTTTTTTGGTGGAAACTAAATTGAAGAGGCCAAATTTGTAATCTCCATTTTGAGAATACAAGGTCTTTTTTCACTATTAAAACAAATGGAATATATGTAATTTCCATGTTGTCTATTTTTATGGTTTTGATTATTAATATTATTAGCAGTAGAACAGTTAAATGCATGAGTATATTTTGTTGAACTGAAACTTGGAGCTCATGTCAAAAATGAAACGAGCTGAAAAACGTTTCTTAAGCGTCAGCTGAATTTTAATGACTATGGGACAGGGTTTGTAATAAGTTCTAAATAACCAAAATAATTATAAGACATTAAAACATGATGTAAATATCTAGCATAAGTGAAATTTTCACAAACTGTAGTAATTAACACAGTGGAAGTAGAAAACAATTTTGAAAACAGTGGTTTGAGTAGTCAAAAAGGAGAAATAGGAAAGGAAAAACTGAAAGAAATGTAATATTCTTACACAATCGTTTCAAATAAACTAATGAAATACGATTCAAAGGGGATCATGATAGATATTGGTATAATAATAATCATAATTATACATGTGGAAATGCAATCATTCAACTCTTTGGAAATCAATGTACAAATCAAATTATCTGAAGTCAGTTAGACATGTCAGATTCTTACAGAGATAAATGTAACTCTTTTAGTAAGAAATACTGGATTAAGCACCAGAGAGATACCAGATCTAAAGAGGTGAAGTTTACTAATAGCAGACTGCAAATTTTATGCTATTTGGTAAACGAAACAAATGTAAAATATAGCTATAGTTCCTGCTCAGTTTTTACTGATTGTGTTTACTAAGATCAGTAGGAAGAGTCTGTGAAGCATAGAGCTGAGAATGTATGAGGAAAGCGTGAAGAACCACAAGTGTCTTCAAAAACATAAGCTATGAGGGGAGAGCTTAACAACAGTCTTATAGAAAAAATGAGTAGCAAGAAACTACTGTAAAAATATTCCTTATTTTATAGAGGTGTGAATTACCAGCCCGTTAAGGAGTCTGTCAGTTGGGGTGCATGTTTGGAGACATCAAAGATTTGGCAGACATCACTTTGCCTGTGAGAGCTTAGTGGATACATAATTATGTGATTCTATTAAAGTGTATTCATTGGAGCATGGGAAGTCTGGCCGCTTACTCATCAGCCAAAAAAAAAGAAGAAGAAGAAGAAGAAGAAGAATTGTATGAAAATGTATTACAGGTAGTTTAAGTTAAATGTCAGAAAAATTGGGGGAATCTGTATTATTGAAAAGTGAAATAGTAAGGTAGGTTTTAGAATTTCCTCAGGTAACCAGTTTAAAGAACAGATTGGTCAAGGAGAGAAAGCCCTTGTTACTGATGTTGTAATTGCTCTCAAGACACAATGGAAGGTTGGACCTAATGATCTAAAAGATGCATTAGGTTGCTGTTTTTCTTTTTTTCTCTTCAGGTTTGAAGACTAAGTGAGATTTCAAAAATAGGACTAAAAAAAAAAAAAAAAAGCAAGAAGGAAATAAATCTAGGAAGTAGAGATTGAGTTTTAATAAGGATTCTTATGTTTCCTGATGTTCATTCCTAGGAATTACCATGGAAGAGTATCTACAAATAATTTCTTACCTTTTTTGAAAGACTTCTCCTTTACCTACATACTAGCACACAATGTGATTCATTTTCTGGGTTTTTCTACTGGGCCAGAAAATCCTTCTATCCCTCCCTTTTGTTCCTTCCTTTATTTCTTATTTTATGAACATGTTTCCAATACAGAAGTTCATATGCACATGAACAAATTAAGTTCTGAAAGATATTCATCTTGCTGAGATGTATTTCCATCCAAATAAGAATTTGAGCCAGGACTCTCTCTCTCTTCAATCAAATATTTTGCTGTATCCTTTTAACTTCCCTTTGCCAAAAACTCATTCTATCCACCATCTTTCCCTACTCCCACCAAAATCTAGACCAGTACCTACTACTTTGAAAATCTGTCTACAGACAGGCAATGATCTCAGCTGGTGTCTGCAAGGAGTATCTCAGCAGCTAAGATGTTTATAGTCTCTACTCCCTTTGATCTTGTACAGACTCAAAAGGATCTGAACCTATTGAACAACCCGAGGTCTGCAATAGAAATTTTGTCAGCAGCATTTTTTACCATCAGACTTTAAGTTCTGGTAAACTTTTAGGCTTTCTCTTAATTACTCTTCGGCCAAAAGGGCATTAATCCTTTGGTCATACTTGCAAATGTTTCTCTCCATTTAGACAATTCGCTTTCTCGCTTCTATAGCTTATGTTTATCCTTCACATATGCAAGGCTCTTTTCACATGATGGATGATTTGCTCTTTCCATCAGAATTAGATCTACAATTCAAGACTTTTTCCCATAACTATATTCAACCTTCTTTACTTTCTCTCTGCTCTCAAATTATAAAACATCTATTGTTGTTTTTATTGCAAACAACCATTTTTTTTTCCTTATTAGACTTTTGACATGTTGTGGTCATGTAGGGTTATAGTGTTTGGAAAACTCTGAGAATACCCACTCTTAGAGTGGATCCACTCTTAGAGTAGGAACAAACCAGTGGGTGAGTCTGCCCAGTGAGATGACTGACGACACTGTCTTCTGGAGAAGGTAGAAAATGTATAATTTTGTCTTCAGTGATAACTTAGTTAATATCTATGGTTAAGTTGAAGGTATATAAGTAGAGGATTGTACCAGGTGCAACACTAGTTTTTAAGGATGCTAAGATGCCTAAGATAGGGTACTTGCCAATGAGTATTTGAGGCATTTCAACAATTAATCGCACTGACAAGTTTTAAAAGTATATATCAATTCCCTATGAGTCTGGGGGTTTGGGAAGGGTTCAAAGAACCCTTGAAAAATAATTAGCTATTCTTTAGGCAGGCAAAGGATAGGAGAAAGGCATCAGACAAAAAGACTAGCATGTGCAGAGTTGTGAAAAGCATGGCACATCCAGGGGTCTTTGATTAGAGCTTGCGATCATTGTGGGGAATAACATAAAGTAGGGCTGGAGAGTTAAGATGGGGGCAGACCATAACTATGCTTTTAAGGGTTTTAGGATTTTAACAAGAGGAGTAGCTTGATCTGATTGTGTTTTAGCTGGATATCTCTGGCCATTTGGAACACAGTTTGGGGGGATGAAAGACTAGAGCCATTAGTTTTAGATTTTGTTTATATAGTGCCCCTGTATCTGCTTTAAGAGAAAAAGGACAAGTATGTGCCTCTGCATAATACTTTGCAAAGTGGTTGCACCTCTGGCAAGAACAGAAGGCAAGTGCTTTGCTAAAAATATGATAGAACCTACTTCATAAGAAAATCAAAGGTGGTTGACTGTGTCATTTTCCACTATAGAAATAACCACTGAAATTGAACATGGATTAGCTCCCAAAACCAGTGGGCCAGGCAAATATTTGCAAGTGACTCAGTGATTTCTTTGTGGTTGCTTGGTTTAGTGTTGGTAGAACACACTGAAATGGGAAGTTAGAGTTCAGCATTTGCTTCTAACTTGCCATGTGACTTTGAATAAGTGTGTGTGTTGGGGGGCGGGTTTTCTGAATATTCTAAGTTGAATTAATATCTGATGTGGAGAGTGAAGGGCTAGGGCTGGGACTGAATGTGAAGGACAAGGGGTCTGGTGGTGGTAAAGTTTAGGTCTCCTGTGCCTAAAGAGTAGCTCTGGATTCACTCCTGGGATTTCAAACTTAGATTGGATGTGGGAACTCTAAGATTGGAAATCTAGGTCGGAGCCAAAGGGAGGACCTCTCTCCTTCTCCCTATGGGATCTTTGATCTCACATTTCTGACAGATATTAAGAGCATAAAACATAACCATGGACTACTATCTTGTATTTCTGGCCCTTTTTTCCCCCCCTCAATATCTTTTCTTAAATACAGGCTCAGAGGACTCAAACTTAGGACAGAGCTCTCAGAGCAAAATGAACTAGAGCATGAAGCAACTCTGGATAATTTGGGAGGTAACTTTTAATTTGCCTTTCTTCATAGGTCATCTCTGTTTTTCCATATTTTCTGGGGATGTAGTGCCTATTCACTCACATTTGTGTTTGTTTCAACATGAAATACTGGTTGTACTAAGTAGTATCTAAATTCATTTATATTCAGCCTTACTGAGGACACCCATTGAAATGTATGACAAGACTTTTGACCATTTGCTTACGATTTATTTCTTTCAAGACAAAAATAAACAACAACAAAATAGCAAGCAAAGATATTCCAGAATATGCTAGAAGGAAAAAAATTTATAAAATAAATGCATAAGCTAAAATAGTAAGTTCTCTACTTCGGGATAAAAAGGAAACAGTGACTGTTAACTACTCCTACTTGAGTAGCAGTCATCTTAGAAGAGTTTTCATGAATATCAAAAGCAGCTATATACCTGGAGTCTTCTCTTCTCCAGTTGAAAAAAGTTAACACTGATCGGGCTCTCATCCGGTGCAAAAGGCTTTGCATGTATCACCTCATTTGAACCTGAAAATGCCCTTGAGGCAAGTGCTCTTATCTCCATTGTTCAGAAGCAAAAAAATGAGATTTTTTAGAAGATAGGTAACTTTGCCAAGGTAATCAATGAGTAAGTGATGGGGCAGCGACTTGGTTCTAGATCTGCAAGGTGCTTAGATACAAGTAAATTATATAATCTTTTTTTTTTTTTTTTTTTTTTTTTTTTTTAAATTAAATTTTTTTTTTTTTTTTTTTTTTTTTTTTTGGTCACTTTTAGATTTAAACTTTCTTTGTTCTATTTCATTCATTTTGAACAAAATCCCACCTTTATTGCAGAGAAGGGGAAACAGTTCAAGGGAGAAAGGTTGGGGGAAATCAGAAACCATGCTATGCTAAAAATGGTTTCCAGGCTTACACATGGATAACGAGGTCTTTGACCGTATTAGATTTGCAAAAATAGCAGTTGCAGAGGTAACAAGGGACCAGAATAGATGGCTCTATTTCATAAAAGAAAGGGGCAAAGTGAAAAGACTCATTAATGTTGAAGCAGTAGATGGATAACCAGTGACAAATATCAAGTAGATTTCCTTCAGTTTGGTCAGAGAAAGGTCATTGATTATTTTTGGTTAAACTGGTTCACAGAGGCCAGGTCTCCACTAAAAAAGGGAATTAATTGCTTCCATTTCCCACTAATTGCCTCAACATTTCCCTTTGCTTTGTCATTGGAGATTTGGTCAGAGAGGCAAAAAGTCAAAAGTCAGAGTGTGATGGAATCTACATAAAAAGAGAATCTGAGGAGACCAAATTATGGCATTTGGTGTAATAATTATAATGATATTTAGCATTTTTCCCTGGGAGTGCTGTGGATTTTTAGAGACCTTTTCAATCTTTAATCAGACCGTAGGGCACATTTAAGAGAGTTCACTGTTTTTATTTCCATCTAGAGGATAAGGCATCACAGAGAGATGAACTGACCTCGGGCAAGTCTCCTGAGATATTAATCCTGTATGTTGGATTGCAGCCTCCTATGTTGAGTTTTAGCTAGAAGCCTGGGCTCTTCCCAGAAGTATCATTCATTCATGCTCCTTCAGAGTCTAAAGACTTTTGTGCACATTATCATCTGAGATTACTCCTTCTATCAATTACAGAAAAATCACCCAAGAAAACAGCATGAAATGGTCTTGATGTCACAACTGTTGCTCAGTTTTCAGCTTATTAATTGACATTCCAGCCATTTTCAATTAATAAGACATTTTATTTTGTGTTTGATGACTCAACCAGTCTTTGAAATGCTGCCCAGCTCTAAGTTCTCTGGAATATATGAATTTTGTATTCCAGATATTTTGTTTTATTGTTCTGAAACCCAAAGCGTATAGAAAGGGGAAAGAACATGAGCTCTGGATCAGTCAGTGTTTACTTGTACAACCTTCAGAGGCACAATAGACAAATGTTTCTTTTTAGGAAGTCCCAAATCTTCAGTATCAACTACTTTTCTTTGCTGGAAGAACCAGACATATGTTGTTCTTAATTAGATAGTTGTTACACTATATGTCACTTATGACCTATTTGAATGAGCATAGGTTTTAAAGATGGTTAGGTTTCAAAACCAGCTGTGTCATAACCAGGTGTTTGATCCCAGACAGGTTATGTAACTTGATTGAGACTCAGTTTCTTTATGTGGAAACCTGATATACCTCATTAGGTTTCAAGGTTATAAATGAGAAAGTGGTGGTGAAGCACCTTGCTTAATGCCAGCGTAGAATGAGGACCTAGAGACCTTAGCCATACGCTTATTGTTGCTAGAAATTATAAAGATATTAAATAATATAACTATTAATTGGGACAAGGTTTAAAAATCTTAAGATGCTGGTATAAAAGAAGTCCAGTATTCTACAGAAATAATTTATTTGAATAAGATGCTCTCATAGTTATGGTGAACTTGAGCTGGACCTTGTTCCTCTGGTTAGATGCCTCTCCATGGCAAGTCTTCCTTACTCTATCCTATTGAAAGTGCTTTCTTCCCATTGCCATTTGGTAATCAGAACTATTCTGGGAATTGAGTAATATTATTGTGCCCATTTTAAGATTAGGGTATTTACATACTGGGAAGAAATTGAGTGGCCCAAAGGCACACAGCTTGTCAGTGTGGAGTCCAGGTTTGAAACCAGGTAGGCTGATTCCAAAACCTATAATTCCAACTGCTTCTCTAACAGTGCTTTTGAAACATCAGACTGTAATTTTAAGTTGTCATCTGTGCAAGCTGAGAAATTAAATTGCCTTCACCTCCACTTTAAAATTAATTAAGGGGAATCTTAAAGCTTATCCTTATTTTGACAAGAATGGCTAGTCACACTAAAATGGAAAACCAGTCAACAGTGACATCTATGTGACTAACCCTACATTGGTTTCTTTCTAAGTGTTTTAATTTATTTTGTCTCCAAAAGTAAAACTAGCCCAGTCTTTGTCAGGACACAGGTCTCAGTCCTCTAACCAAAAAATATTAGGAGCTGGGCATATGGGTCCTTCCTGCTTCCATGGTGCTTTTCTCTTGGCTGCCTTTCCCCTGTCCCCTTTTGTAGCTCTCTGGCAGGCCCAATGAGCCTTTTCTCCCCAGCACTGAAGCTGAGGACCAACTCTGAAGAGAACCCTAATTGTCTAACTAGTTGCTCACAACATTTTTGTCTTGTTTCTCTTAAACAGTGTAACCTAATAAAATTCCTTTAAAATATATAAACAAGGCCTACCTACTACTAACACAGGAAGGGCTAAGACTATGTATACATGGGAAACCTGGTTTGACTGTTTTGATTACTTGACTGCTCAAGTCAGTCAAAAAGTAATCACCAGTGAAGCAAACCATTCTGACAGATTTTTGGCCCACTGTGACTGCTTATTTGACTGGCTTGCCTGTCAGGTTGAAGTGGTCAGATTGACTGGAGACAGTCTATCTGAGAAATTTAACTCTGGAGGACGTGGGTGTCTGTATACCAGAATCACTTTAAATAACTTTATTTGAAATCTGTACCTATTTTCCTGGGACCAGCGGGAGAAATTTGAAAGTGACACATTGCAGCATTTGACTTTCTGGAGTGAGATATCTTGTCGCTTGCTAGAGCTAGCAATATATTTATAGGCTACAAAACAATCACATTTTTCCCTATGCGCATATAGAGTTCAATAGGATTGAAACTCTACCCTAACTTGGCCAAGTCTTAATAAGGCATCAGACTCTGTAACTCTTCTGAAGGGTTGATGATAGATATGTGACAGCAAATGATTTCTCAGATATCAGGATACCAATTCAGTCATTAGTGACTTGTGGTAAGGGCCAAGTTGACCTTGCCACTAATAGTAGTTCTTCCAAGAAGAAGAATGTATAAGAGAAAGAAAAAAATCAAAATAAAATACCAAACAAAACCCTTGGTCAGATGCAAGAGAATCTGGTTGACATTATTACTTGAGCTACTTTCTGAAAGCAAGCCCTCTTATATATCTATGCTTCTGTTCCTTTTGGAAATTTACTTTGAAATGAGCTCCCAGGTTTGGACAAGACAACACGATAAGGATGGGAAGAATAATTTATTCTCACATGACAATATTGGATTTTTAGGGGAAGAACACATCGAGGTTGTTATCTGCTGTAAGCACATTTTTATATGGTCTGGTTTATGTTGGTTGAATATCCTAATATGTTTACATTGAGAATTTGAAATATCCTGTTCTTGTTTGAAAGACTTATTCATGTGTTGCTCTTTAACCTTCCTAAAATTCTAGCTTTACTCACGGACATGGAAATGTTTCATAAATGTCCGGAACTTTGATGCTAACTCATGTACTTCTATTAAATGTATTTAATATTAAGATTAGGTAGAAGTTAGGGCTACAGTGTTAGTAAAGACTTTAAAGTTATGACACTTTTCCTAAAATAACTTGCTTACTTGTCATATTTTCCCTTGCGTTAGAGTCACTTGATGTATCATTCTGGTTTTGGTTTTTCTATTTTTTTTTTTTTAATTTTGTGATTAATTGAGGGAAAGGAAGCTTACTTTAGTTTTGTTTTCAAAGTTTATACTTTTTAGTCATTTTATGATTAAATGTTTTTAGCAAAAAAGCCCTTTGATCTGAGTAAAAGAGAGAACAAAATCAAATCTCACAGTTTAAAGAATGCTATAGAGAGGCCATTGGGATATTTAAATTTTACATGTCCTCTACATTATAGAATCATTATTAATTATGCTTCAATGATCATCTTGATGCTTCAGGGTTTTTACACATTTAGGATTATTTCCTTAGGCTATGCAACTGTATTGCACAAATTTACTTCCTTAGTAGTAAGTGACCTGGGTACTTGTTGCATTGTTCCCTCCTCAGCACTAGGTATTAAGAATTAGAATATATTTTGTTAAGTTTAAAGGCAAAAAGCTTTGTTTTAATAATTACGTCTGATAAAGAACAGAGACTCGTTAGTGAGACCAGTGAGGATTTGAACTTTCTCTTTGCTTCAAAGTTCCTTAATGTAGCCTCTATCTTCACTTTTGCCTCTGGAGAGAATTAGGCTGCTCACCTCAGTGGCTTTCTATGAGGATTGCCTGACACAAGGTAATCCAAGCTCTGCACCTGACACAAAGCAACACTTACTTACTCGCTATACTTATTACCAATTTATGCCATTATTGTCATTATGATTACTAGTGTAATTTTTAACTTTGAAGAGAGTACAGTGTGAGCTTATGTGGATTAATTTTTTAGCTGTGTCACTTCTATAAATTGGCTAACCTCTCTGAGACTTAGTTCATCAATAACATCCATAAAATAAGGGATTAGAATCATGAGGGACCAAATATGAGATCACAAAAGGGATCAGTGGATAAAAAAGTGCTCTGTTAATAGTAAAATACCGTATAAAATACAGTATACTGTGTCCTATTCATTCTATTTATTATTGTCTTTGGATTCCAGGGCAGTTGTCTGCTTACCCTATAATCTTGTAGCTGCATACTTAAAAAGTCAGTTTCAGTGACAGAGAAGACTCACATAAATTGTGACAATGATGGTGTTATTAAATGGTGAAAACAGAAACCAAATTATCTATGCAATATACCACTGTTTTTTTATTTAGTCTCATGGAAATATCATATTCAAAGTTAACAAATGTCCACCATTTTGTCATCATAAGATATTCTACAAGCAGTAAATGAGAAAATTAAGACCATGTTTGATGCTGCAATTTTTGGAGATAATTTCCCATTGAGAAAAGGAAGCATGGTTGATAGTACACTTCACCAATAAATCTTTTATGGTAGAATTTTTGCCACGACCAAGCAAGTGATCCGTGTTAAGAAGCTGGGACATTTATGGGGATGTCGGCTGGTTTCCTTAAGCAGAGAGGTAGTGAGCAACTGATAGGAAAAATGAAAATGTAAAAGTTGACAGGGGCAGATTCTGTGGAGGACCTTCTTCAGGGGATTTCAGAGAATGATCCAATGTCCTAAACTGGGGCCTCAGCCTTCCAGCTTTCTTGCTCTCTTACTCTTCATACTTTCTCTTTAGTCTGATTGAGTCTTAATATACAACTATCCCCTCTTCTCACCTTTGGGCCTTTGTTTCCTCCCTGTCCAGTCTTTACTTATTTCTGTTAGTTCTCACTGGTAGAGGTGCTTTTTGCCCCATTGTCCTGTTACAACTGACCATCCTGGACCAGCACAGTCTCTCAGCTGCACTTTAATCCTTAATTTGATCACACCTTCAAAATCCCTTTGTAATGTAAGGTTACATATCCACAGGTTCTGGTGATTAGAACGTGGACTTCTTTGGTGAGGGAAGCATTGTTTTACTTACCACAGAATAATTGAAAATAATTGGTAAAAGCTTAAAAGACTAAAACAGTATATTTACTAATTACATATATTTTTTTCTTTTTAAATTTCAATGAAAAGGTTTTATTTTAATGCTTTGTCTGCTCAAATTAGAATGGAAATACAATTCTGGATCTTCATCTCTGAAGTTACAGTAAATATTTTCCACATATTTCAAAGCTACAATATTAACTAGCATTTTGAGTTTTTTGTTATTTCTCAAAAGCAATTGACACGCACAAAAAAGATCTTACAAAGAAGTTTTCTGTTATTTCACCTCTTGCCAACTTTTTATATGTATTTGTTTATATCTTAAATTTATTCCTCAGAGCAAGAAGTTTAAAGAGATCAAATAGAATAGTCATGATATTTATTTAGAACAAGCCAAGGTGAAAATAGTATTTTCTGCCCTCCTCACCTCCTCCTTCCCCATCCACCTGTTCTTTATCAAGAAAAGGTGTTAGATGTTTTTAGGAAAGAAACATTTATGTAACAGTAAAGATAATATAAGGAAACTTCCTGGGGAAGAGGGCTAGGACTCTTCAGAACAGTGTACATTAAATACACAGATCTAAAGACAAAAGTGGAACAAAACATCTTTAATAAAAAAAAAAGAAATTCTCATCTAAAGTTAGTATTTCCTGATGGTAGATTTCAACTATAGCATTGTCCCATATTGTGTAGAGAAGCCAGATCTTACATCATGTGAGAGTTATAAGACAAAGTGAAACACAAAAACAAAATCCTGAGTGAACCAAGTCAAACTTAACTAATCATGGGGAAGCAACTGCAAAGGTTTTTCCACCAGAGTCAGCTGGTGGATACTTGTCTATGGATATAGGACACATCTTTTTCTAATAATGGAGGCTGGAGTTAATTTTTATTAGCCTCACGAGCTGGTAATAAATACCTTGTAGTTGAAAGAATACCCTACTTGCAATCAAAAGACGTAAAGTAGAGTTCACTTTTTCATCTGAGTGATTGTGCGCAAGTCCGATAACCCATCTGAGCTTCTGTTTCTTCATCAATGGAGTGAAGACAAAAGTTCTTCCTCAGACCATTGGGACGTTGGATTCCACGTGTGACGGTGGCTACTCTTATACGGTATTCTTGGACTTTCATTTAGTCCATGAGGTCCTATGATCAGTCTTCTTGATAAATTAATGTTTCATGGCCAGGTACTTTCTGTAACTATAAAAAATTTGCGACAGAAGTATGTTTCTTTGATTCAAAAGGAACACTGTTCTTCAGTGACAAGGGGAAGGTGAAACTGTGTGCAACAATCTGTAACTGAAGGCCTCTCCTACATGAAGGCACGATGACTGGAGGAATTTGATTAATGTAGATAAAGTAATAACAGATGCATCTGAAACACAGAGAGCCAGACATCATCCTATTTACTAGTTAAGTAAAACAAAGACAATGTAGATTTTGCCCTTTTTTCCTGGAAATACTAGCAATAACTATAAAAATTGAGTGATAGAAATGTACTTATGAAACAAAGCCATTTTCTGCAGTTTGTCAATCAAAATGAATAATTTCAAAGTCTCATTTTCAATTAGATTATTTTAATATTTAACTACCTAAAATGCCCCAATCGTATTCTTTAGAAAATGGTTAGACTAGAATACCACAGTTCTAATGATGACATTTTATTATCATAAAAATGACTTCATTAATTGATGATCATATATCAACTCATAAAGTAGATACAGGACATAAAAAGTTTTCAAGCCTGAGATAGTATAAAACCATTTAAATTGTTTAGAATTTTTTTCAGGAATAAACCTCTGTGATCTTTTTATTCTCACAAAAAGATGTATGAATTTGTTATAAATTCAACTACCTTAAGAGACCTGTGAGTTTGTTTTACAACAAGGTCTGTATAAGTTGACAATATATGGATATTATCTCAAATCTAACCATTGAGATATATTAAAAATGTAAAAATATAATGCATTTGTAACAGAATGATGCAAACTATGCAAGTATTATAGGGAGGTTTGGATTTTGTTGTAGGTGTTCCTATTGATGGTTTTGAATCTATTTTAGAACATGTAAAATTAAAAATAAATTCACTCGTGACTTTCTAAGATATTTGAAACAAGACCTCTTAAAGAAGTCAGTCTTGTTTCTCCTTTATTCTCTAAATCCTTGAAAGAACATTTACAACTTCATAATGAAAATGATTTAAGGTCACTATACTGAGGATGAAAAAAAGTACGTTTAACCACTACATGAGAACTTTGTTTTAAGTTGAAAGTAACTGTGAAGTATAAAGTATCATCTAAACACAACTGTTGGTTTCTGAAGCAAAGAGGACTTATAAAAGTTCTCTTAATAAATATTAATGTTTAAGCTTTAATGCAGTCAAACTTTTAAAAAAAATTTAAGCCATTTTACTGAATCTAGCTGAAGCAACTAACTTGTATATTTCTACATTTACAGAAAAAAAATTTAATTATATGAGAAACTTCTGAAAGCTTTGGGGAAGAGTATTAACTCATTTAAACACAGCTAAAAGCACTACATATGAATATGTTTAATATCAAAATATAATCTTACGCCTGAACCTTTCCTTCTTTTTTTTTTTTTTTAAGATTTTATTTATTTATTTGACAGACATAGATCACAAGTAGGCAGAGAGGCAGGCAGAGAGAGAGGGGGAAGCAGGCTCCCTGCTGAGCAGAGAGCCTGATGCGGGGCTCAATCCCAGGACCCTGAGATCATGACCTGAGCTCAAGGCAGAGGCTATAACCCATTGAACCACCCAGGCACCCACCCCATTCTTCCTTTTTAAAGGAAAAACACATCTTTCATTCATTCAGTTGGTCTGTTGAATCAAAAAGGACATTTCCTCATGTCATTAGTTCCCCAAGAGATAACATATTCTTCAATATGAATTTTGATTTTTGACACATTATCGTTTCAGAAAATAAAATGAAGTTAAATATTGTGCTGAAGTTTTTAAAAATAACTGTGGAGGCCCATTCAAGTTTTTTATTTATGATATTGTATGATTAAATAATATTATTTATTTAAAACCTAAAGCATAGTCGCTTCTGCAGGCTGTTTACTCAATAAACAAAAAGAGTACAAAATCTATTATCCAAAAACTTAGGGCTAGATGTGTTTTAGAATTCTCAGTATTTCAGATATAGTACATATAGAGAGGCCTAAAATGGCATGACATACTCAATCACATTAATGTATCTGCAGCAATGCCTACTAGTATCTATTATAAGTGAGACAAAGAAAGATTTTAAATAGCCTTACTTTATTTCAGATCTGATTTTGCCACAAAATGGGTTTGCACCAGACTGAGATCAAAACCAAAAATGAACTTCTGATTTTCAGAGATTTTTGGATTCTGGAATTACAGTTGAAAGATTGAGGACTGATAAGGAGAGTTGCAATGCACTTGGATTAGGAAAATAAGTCTATATATCAAAGGGTTGAATATATCACTTTGGAAATAGGAAAAACAAATAATGATTTTATTAAGGAGGATTTACTCCACTGGGTAACACATACAAACTTCAAGTGAAATTTTGCAAAGTGTGTAAAAAAAAAAAAAAAAGAATCTGGGGAAAAACTAGAGTTTAGAATCAGAATTGATTACCTGGTGTGTAATTAGAGCTTGGGAGTCCACCATGTTCAGTTCTAGGCCCTCTCATCTTCTAATTCTGTACATCTCCCCCCAAATCATCTCATTAGTTACCATCTAATGTCAAACTGGCTTTATCCACAGTGCGTTCTTCTGAGTTCCAGACCCATGTATCTGGCTGCCTACTTCACACCTTCAAAACACCGCAAACTCATTGTGTTCAAAATCAAAATTATGATTCTCTGTCCCTCCCAAAACCCCAGTCTTCTCTGTGAAGAGCATCACTATCCATTCTCTCACTTAAGCCAGACTCTCAGGTGATTTCTTAATCCATTTCTAAGAATCTCTGAAATCCAGCTACTTGTTTCCATGTGATACCTCACCCTTATCCCATGACCCTAGTTCAAGCAACCCATTTTTCTTTCCTGGACTCTCCTTTTACCCTGCTAGAACTCATTTAACTGAACTACTATGGTTCCCTTCCCTGTGATAAAGAAAATAAGACACCTTTGAACACCTAAAAGCATTGCAAGGACTGGCCTCCTCAGTGTCATACCACACTATAATCTCTCTGCTCCTTCACGCTTCACTCCTCTCAAGCATTTTTCTCATCTTCCCTCCTCCCATCAAGGTCTTTGCACGTGGTGTTCCATCTTCCTGGAATACATTCTCTATACTCTTGCTCTAATTACTTCCCTTTCATCTTCCAGATCCAGCTCTACCATCCCTTCCTCAGGCAAACCATCCCTAACTTTTGTCTGGATAATTTCTGTCCACAGGCTCTTAGTCTTGTGTATCTCTCCCACCTATTCTAACAGCACTTGAGAATTTACAGTCATTTATGTGATCGTTTGACTAAAATCAGTCTCTTCTGCCTGTCCATAAGATGCATAAGGAGAGGGACTATGTTTCACCTTCCTCACCACTGTTACCCACATAAATGGCTACTGGATAGAGGCACACATATTCATTTGAATGACTTGCTTCTCTTTTATGTCTGTCTTCTTGCTTTTGAGATACCTTTTACTTTAAAAAAATTTATCACATTGTGTTACAATTATATGTTTAGTTATATGTATCTCTTAATACACTGTGAACCTTTGAAGACTGGGCTATGTCTGTTTTGTTCAGAATTATATCCCTAGAACTTATCATAGTAGCATAAAATCTGATGTGCAGTAGGCACTCAAAAAAATATTTGTAGAATCAATGAATGCTCAACCTGTGAGTACAGGGTCAAATGTATTTTAAAGTATTATGGCTCAAGTTATCTCCATGTTTCATATTAACTTATTTTGGTTGTTGATGATATTGCCAGTTGACTTTAGTGTGCACATGGCCTGTTGTGTTCTTTTAAAGCCAACATGAGGTGGTCAGTCTCTGATGTCATTCGTAATTGACATTTACAGCTCAAAAATTCCAAATACACAGGCCCTTAAGAAACCGAGGAGAATAAATAAACTACAATTATTGCTTATATTTGTTCTAATTCTCTTAAAGGTATAATATGGTGATTTTCCTGAGGTGCTAACATAAACAAAACAAATCAGCACAAGCATAGATAGAACTAGACTGAGTTGTAAGGGAAGCTTAAATGTAAATATGAGTGCTTATGGAGTGCAACCATTTTTACTGCTAGAACACTACTGAATTACAAAAAAACAAAACAAAACAAAAAAAAACCCAACTCTGCTTAATAATATTCATGCCTCTTTAAAGTCTCATAAGTGTGGGTCTCTCCTCAAAGACATACCATTGGAATTACCTAAATTCAAATGATTGGGACTGACGGGATATGTTACAATCACATTTTACATTATTATCCATTAAATAGCTTTGGATTATATAACACTCATCTGAAATATGCTGACAGTTATTCAGAAATCTAACTAAAACTTTTGATGAACCAGGCCCTACTTTGTTCAGTAGTTATATCTCAATCAGACAAGCTCGACTGTATAATTTTAGGTTTAGTCAAGATGAGATTTATGGGTATATCATATCCAAAGACTGCTGCAAAGAAAGTAAGATTTGAAGAAATGAGTTATTAATCTTTACCATATAACATTAACAAATGTCGTGTGGCTTTTATAAGTAGCTACCTAGAGGTAGTAGATTCATGAGCCCCCCAAAATAGATTTCTTCTTATATACCTCTGATGCTAGGAACATAATGAATAGTCACCTATTATTCACTTGTGAAATCCAAGCTTTTACTTCATTTATTAAATTCAAGTTTAGTACAAAATTAACAAAATTAAATAAGGACTGTCATATCATAGTGAATGGGATTTTCTGTCTTGCTTTTCAACAGGGGTCTGTGAGTGTGTACATACATGTAAATGTGTGTGTGTGTGTGTGTGTGTGGTGACAGTGTACATGTTTTTCTTTACTATCATAAGGTACCATATTTACTATAAATCTATTTCTTGCTGAATATATTTCTGTTTCTCCTCTTGTAAATAGACTAAATATGCTTATTAGGTAGTGCCCACATTTGCTTGATTGATTAGCTTGGCTAGTCAAATTCATGGTGATAAAAAGTCTTGTTATTGAGATAATTGCTTGTGTGATGTTTGCCATCACTTTTTAGTTTGGAGTTTCAAAAGGCCGGTACCCAGAAGGTGTTTTATCTCCTCCCAGGTCCTGTGCCCTCAGTTTAGATAAGTGGTCTCCAGGTGGATAGTGACATGTGGGTCATAGACCTGCTTTCTAGAGAGGAATGACTTTCCCTTGGGACTAGCTTTAACAAAGAGCAAACTCTCATTAAATGTTAAACTCTCAGTAAATGTTGAAAGAATTAGCTGAGGGCTTTTATCATCATCTTATGGTTTCTCTATAAAAAGATAACATTTTAAAAGAAGCTTATATATATATGTGGGAATCATGTTTATAAGTTTTTATATGATGTACAGCAGTATTAAGGAGATACGATACAAGCAGACAATCTTACAGAATCACAGGGTTTGTTGGAGTCCTTCAAAGATTTTTTTGGTGCAACTACCTACTTGCTTCTAAAATTTCTTTGTACATTATACTCTCTCTGTTGTTATCCACTGGATGGGATATGAAACCCATACAAGAACTAGGTCAAAAGACTACAGTATAGAACACTGAAAAGTAAATTGGAGGAATGAACTCATGTATCTAGGAGCATAATTTGAAAGCCACTGTGTGAAAATAAGAATGACTCCACGTGGGGGCATAGAGAGTCCTTCTAGCCAGCACTGCATGGCTAGCCCACATTACTCCACAGTCTTCTACCTACCAGGAGGTCTTATACCCAAATGCAAATAGGGTCACTTAATAACATTTTGTTAATCCTAATTAATTCCTAACAAAATCTTCGCTGATGTGTAAAGTTGAACCCTCCCAAGCCTCATCTAAATTCTAAGACTTCAAAAAACTTTATCAGACATCAGTTACCCTAAATCGTTTCCTCTTGTTTCACCTGCTATTGTCAAGAGAATGTAGCTGACTTTTTTCTATGACATTTGGCTGCTTTCTCCTGGACCTCCCATCAATTCTCTTAGTAGTCAGGATTCCTGCATCTGTTCTAGCCCAAGAACAAATAGAAAAAGGACACACACACACAGACACAGACACACACACACACTTTGCATTTGTAATGTGATCCCCCAGTCATCATGTTTCCTGCAACCAGGAGAATGCATTTTTTTGCTTCCTGACCAAATCCTTCCCTTTAGATTATTGTATTTGCAGGAATTTGTGTGATTCTAATTTTTTAAAAATAGTTTACTCGTTAAGCACGTTGTCCTAGTTCTCTTATTAGTGGATCTAAACATTTTTTTTATAGCTCACTAATACACTATATCTAATTTCTTAAAAGACCCCATCCCTTTATTAGAACATGAAAATCTAAACTACATTTGAAACATTAAAAATGGACTTTTTAAGCTAATTTTTTCATTTTTTTAACTCCAAGTAATGGAACTTTTTTTAACACCTTAATTTCTATCTAATGGTTAGTTTGAGACCATTGTGTTGGGGTGATTGTGTTGGTTAGTCTATCTGAAGATGGAGTCTGCTGTGTAAATTGTTCGGGAGGCTGTGAGTGCTATCTCAGGGTCCAGTCAGATTTGTACAAAGTTATGTATTTGGGCTTTTCACTGGAGCTGATTCATATTATGCCTTTGATCAGAAATAAAAATAGTGTGTGGTATGGTACATTGCCTAGATGATCCCCTTCACAAGTGAGCCACTCTTCCCTCCGCCTGATCCTGTTCTCCTCACCCTACTGTGGCTGAGGTTCTGAAATCAACCCCCAACAAATCTCCTGCAGGCATGTCTCAGAGTATATTTCCTGGGTAACCCAACTTAAGGTGATTTTTTTAAAAATATAGGCATATGAAGAATTTCTTTGCCTATTTTACAAAAACTGCTATTGGGATTCTTGTTCAAGTCCTCCATGAAAAAATCCAGTTTATAAATTCTCAGAGATTATTTGTAAAAATATTTGTCTTTCCTCAGAACTGGTATGATCTAATTATTTAATAAAAAATATATATTAGGTTGACCCATATAGATAATATATATATATTTAATTCTCCTTTTTCCTTGGCTGCCAGGATGTTCATCGGTAAGTTTTTATACTTAATTGAAATTTAATCTTCAGCCTACATTTCCTGGTATAAATATCTCTTACCACATTCACACTTCATATTTATTTATAACGTCTTGGAAAATAAGGAGACTATAAATATATTCTTTTAAGTGAAATAAAACAGATTTCTGCATGCAGGCATTAGACTCAACATGACCATGTCTATGTTTAGTTTCCAATGGCGGTATATCCTAGTGGTAATGCTCAAGCATAGTACTAAGTTCTGGGGATATGATTTACTTATTTGTTTTCATAGGCAAAATTCCTTTACATTTGGATGGTCTCAATCTCTTTGACAGTCCAGTGAACCAAATCACAGTCTACAGCTGCTCCGACTTTCTAGGTGAAGACTTTGACATTCTGGTTATGGTTTACCAGCTCTTCTAGTAGATTCCCAAAGCTCTCTGGGGTCATCATTGTTATTCAAACTCTGTACTTCAATGACTCATTCATTCATTCACTGAACGCATGTAGATGCATTTTTAATCACCGGCTGGGTGCCATTCTCTGGGTTATGTACAGGATGTATGGGAGGAAAACTGTCAGCAAGAAAAACACAGTCCTTGCCCTTGGAGATCTTGCATTTTTCTTCCCTGTCCAAACTCTGACTAGACCGTCGTTCTATGAAGGCAGGCACTGTGCTGATTTCCCTTCTGCCTTCGATGTACCTCTCAGCACACAGACACTTGGCACTCAAAATATATTTCTTGAATAAGTGAATAAATGAACAAGGGCAACCTATCATTTCATCTACTTCATCTCACAAAATACTGGGATCTTCAGTAAGGGAAAGCCAGTAGTTTCATGGCTTTGTCTTCAGATGCCAGTCAATTTAAAAGTGTTTTAAAATAGGCTTCACAAGGGGCACCTGGGTGGGTTAGTCAGTTAAGCATCTGCCTTTGGCTCAGGTCATGATCCCAGAGTCCTGGGATCCAGCCTCATGGGCTCCCGGCTCTGCGAGGAGTCTGCTTCTCTCTCTGTCACTCCTCCTGCCTGTGCACTGGTGCGCTCTCTCTCTCTCTCTCTCTCTCTCTCTCTGTCAAATAAATAAATAAAATAGTTTAAAAAATAGGCTGCACATGGTTTAGCTGCTGCTTTACACTTAGTTGTCTCATTGTTCTGATAATCAGTTCATGATAGAAGATGATGGAGATTTTCTGGGGAGTACTTTTTTCACATTCCATTGTATCTTTCCTGCTCCACTAAGCTTTTAGTCCCTTATGCTCTCTCTACAGATGTTCTGTAGATGGGGTCCCAGACGGTCCTCACTTTTGCCCTCTAACCCATTGTAATTTTCTGTAAAAAAACAAACAAAAACCCCAAAAGACAAAACGACAAAAACTCAATAATTTCGGCAGAATTAAAGTTAATCCCATTTTATGTTTTGCTTCAACTCTATAGAATGGTCTGCAGAGGATATGGTGGTCTTGTTTTGAGAAAGGAAAACTCTATTCATGTGAGTTCTTTTTCACAACTAACATATGTGAATGGTTCCCAACCTTTTTTTTTTTTTTTAAACAAATCTCTCTTTATTTGGCTGCAGATATAGAAGTTTTTGTTTTTTTTTTAAATCTATTTATTTGACAGAGAGCAGGAGAGAGAGCGAGAGAGAGCACAGCAGGGGGAGCCAGCGAAGGGAGAGGGAGAGGGAGAAGCTGGCTCCCCACAGAGCAGGGAGCCTGAGGCAGGGCTTGATCCCAAGACCCTGGGATCAGGACCTGAGCCAAAGGCAGAAGCTTAATCCACTGAGGCACCCAGGTGCTCCTGTCTCCCAACTTCTTGTCTTCTTTCTTGTTTTCTTTGATCTTTTGCTCTTGAGATTTCCTTCCTTTTGCCCCTGTGCAGGGCCATTTCCTTCCAACACCTGATTTAAAACCACTTCCTCTTATAATTCATTTTAAAAATCCACTGCTTTTTGTGGCATTTTTAATTCATTGTATACATCACTGAGCTTTTCCTTTGCACTCCAGTCATTTAAATTATTTACTCAAGAGCCAATAGTGCTCAGTGTTTAGGTAGGCTCTGTATTCCAGCTCTGTCCCTTACTAGCAGAGTAATGAGAGGCATGTTATTAAATCTCTCTGCCTCTGAGGCTTTATCTACATAAGGCAGTGGGGATACTAATGATACTTCCCTCCTAAAGTTGTAACAAAGATTAAAGGAAATAATGAATGTAAATATCCTGGTACCTGTTGCATGTTATTATTATCATTATTGTTTTTACTGTAGTTGATATTAATACTGCCTAACTAGATCATAGGCCTGTAGAGCCCTGGGATCACATTTACGACTTCTCTTGATGTAACACCAAATGCAATAAGTACCCTAATGAAAGCTCTTAGAGTCAATGGATGAAAAGTAAAAAAATGAATTAGTTAATGAATGTTATAAATTCTGATTCAACATACTTTTCTTAGAACAAGAGGCATTTTCCTTTCGTGGGGATACAATGCTCTTTAGTCTTCAATTACATCGTATGATTTGTAAATCTGGAGATGCTATTTATAATGTATATTTTGTAAATGTACACAGATTAAGAAGGATTAACTAAAACTGTAAGATAATCTAAACAGCTCCCCTAGAAAAATGATCACTGGCATTTTAATGAAATGTTATTTTACAACTTTAAAGCTCATAGCAATATAATTAGTAATATGTGTAATCTTTATTACCAATCTTAATCTTTTTTATATGACTGAAAAATTATTTTATGGTACTACAATTAAAATAATGCTTAAAATGTCAGCATAACAGAATTAGACTAAAGTAACTACTACAATATTGTACCCCAAACCAGCTAATTTAAATGCAAAATACTTTGTAAAGGCTATTTATCTGGGCTAATGCATGTTAAGGGATTTAAGGAGTAGTTTGTGTAGCTGAAATAAAAGGAAAAATAAGCACTGTACAGCGATCTTTACTATTGTTTAACATGAGAGAAATATTAAGTAGGTTTATATATAGGCCACTTGAGGAAAATGTATTAGAAGCCACATCACAGCATAGTAAATATAAAGAGGACTGGCAGGCAATACTACTTTCAAAGTCTTTTAAAAGAAAAGCTTGACATGGTTAAAATTACACTTCTGCACTCCATGTTATATTGTTAACAGTGATAACTAGCTAGAATTTTAAGGCTATGTTTTGAAAAGGGATTTCAAAATATGGGACAGTTGTTTAGTTGGCACATGACACTGGTTAGATTTTTCTCTGAATGCTTCCTACGATTCATAATCATCTACACAATTATTACTAAGTGAGAATATGGAAAAGCTTAGAAGTAAGATTATGTATGTATGTATATACCTATGTAATCTCTACACCCAATGTGGGGCTCAAACTCACAACCCTGAGATCAAGATCAAGCCAGATGCCCCTAAAAATAAGATTTTTTAAGACTAAAAATAGGGTGTGCCTGGGTGGCTCAGTCCGTTAAGCATCTGATTCTTGATTTTGGCTCAGGTCCTGATCTCAGGTTTGTGGGATGAAGCCCAGAGAGGGCTCCATGCTCTGCAGAGAGTCTGCTTGAGATTCTCTCCCTCTCCCTCTCTGTCTGTTCCTCCCCCAACTGGTGCTCTCTCTTTCTCTCTCTCTCTTTCTTTTTCTAATAAATAAATAAATAAATATTTTTTAAAAATAAAAAATAAAAATAAGTCTAGCACAGAATTTTTTTTAAATATGGAAAAAATTACTTTGATTACTTAGATTTCACCACTCATATCATACTTAATATTTTATATATATATTTCTAGTTTCTGTTCATCATGAGCAATTTTTTTTTTTTTAAAAGATTTTATCTACCCATTTGACAGAGAGAGATCACAAGTAGGCAGAGAGGCAGGCAGAGAGAGAGGAAGGGAAGCAGGCTTCCTGCTGAGCAGAGAGCCCGATGCGGGGCTCGATCCCAGGACCCTGAGATCATGACCTGAGCCGAAGGCAGCGGCTTAACCTACTGAGCCACCCAGGCGCCCCATCATGAGCAATTTTTTAAAATATTTGATAAAAATGGTTGTGATTATGTCCCATGGAATATTTATATGTAATATTAAAAAATCCAAGAAATACATATTATATGAAAATTACTCTATTTTCCTTCTATTATTTTAGGCTTCCTTTTCTAGAACCTCAAAACGTATTGCTACTTATACATTTATTCCCAATTTTGGTTCAGTTACCTGTTATTTTGAGAGCTGTTCTTAAAAACTTGGTTAGCACTGAACACATTTTTGTAAGTTTAAGCTACTTCTTAAAAACGGTCATCCGTTAGTAGGGTACGTAAATTATGATAGAAGCATAAACCGTAAATTTGAGAGAAGTAGATGTTGTAATGTGTCTATTAACATAATTCAGTTGTTGAAAGTAGAACTCTGATTTACCAGGTGATACTACACATTGTATTTGTTTGATTTTTATTCGGTAGGTCTCAGCACATCTGGAAAATCCTGCAAAATCCCAGCTACAGAAAGTCCAGAGACAACAAGTAAAACCCTTCATGACCCTTGACTACCAGCTTGTCAACCAGACTCCTAAACGGTCACACCCTCCAACGCCAAGCAGTGCGCTTCTGGTGCAGCAAGGACACCTGTCTCCCGAGAGTGACGCTGGCTTTACTGGAAATCCACTCACCAAGTTACTAACTCTTGGGAAAGAAGATGACAATGTGGAATGGCATGTATGTCTAGTAGCTACTTATGAAAATATATAATCAGCTTTTGAAAAAACTGTAGAGAGATTAAACTCTACATTTTTATAGTAAACATTCCAAATGCAAATGTATTTAGCAAAAGGGATGTCTTAATGTATTCATTTATAATAGTTAGTTATGCACATATTGATTCCTCTGCATAATAAAATATAACAGTTCATTTCTCAATACCTCATTTCAGTTATGTATCAGTGTGAGTCAAAATGGGCTCTAACAGTCATTTATGTTAGGAAGATTTAGCTTTGTAAGGATTGTCTGGTATATTTAGTTAAAATATTTATCGATAGTTGTATTATCTTAAATACCCATTAAAATAAAACAGGAAGAAGTTGTTTAAATAGCAGTCAACATGTGCTCTAAAATAAGACTAAAACTGTTATTGCACTTAATGTTTTATGGAATTACATTTGGATTTCTTACTATTAATTATTTATTCATTCATTTCTATTTTCAACAAATACTGTCTACCGTTTACTAAATAACAGGAACTTAGAGGTGCCAGGGATACAAAATGAATAAGAATGTGTACCGTCATGGAATTTATATTTATCGTGACCTGCTTATGAATGGAACTTCGAAAAGTACTGAAGAATGTATTGACCTGGCAAACCACCAGAACTGGGAAAAAGACTTCCTTTAATATCTCAGTGTAGAAAAACAGCATTTATAGCTGAGCTTTCTATTCGTTTCCTTTTCTTTCTTTCTTTTTTTTTTTTCCCATTTGATTTGTTAGATGGAGCCATGGTCCTGTGATCTCCCGCGTTTAATCTTCCAATCTACATTCCTGATGATTATTACTGACTTCAGATTGCTGCTTTTTGCTGTGAAGTCAGTAGCCTCCAGTCACCAAAGAGTAATGCTCAGTGTCCCATTATGTGAATTCCAAAGTGGTAGAGGAAGATTTCATTTTTTTACAAATTTTACATTCATCAGGCAAAGGGAAAATAATAAGTATCTGGTAGACTGCTTAATAAAATAGAAAACAACCACAAAACAGGACTCATTGAAATCCAAAACAGCATAAAGCTCTACATGGATATTTACTGATACTTCTCAATAGTGACTATATAAATAATTGTTTAAAAAAAGCAATGTAAGGTTAGTTCTCTATTCATTCTATGAAGAGCATAAAAATATATGTAGGATGAAAATCATCTGTATAGTAAATATTAGAACTCAACCAACACAATTTTTCTTACTACCACCTTCTTCCAAAGTTCATTTCATTGTGTGGAAGATTGATTTCTAAGGGAAAAAAACAAATCCCTAAGGATTTTCATATGCCAGTCAGTTCCAGGCAAAACCCAGAATATGATATTATGTATCTTATGAAATATGTTTTCTAAAAAATAGGAAAGGATAAGTAACATATATCGGTGTTCTCAGTTTTTCTTAGTAAATGTTTTTATTCCCTAGGCACACAACTTACATTTTCTTTTATAAGAATTTTTTACATTATAAAAGAAATCTATGTGATTTTAGTAGTCTTTTAGGTGGTGCCTGTCAAAGGAAGCAGCTAAGAAGGGCCGAATGCCCCAAAGGTGCAGAGCTCTGGGGGCAATGTGCACATTAGCCACGGATTTTTTTTTTTTTTTTTTGCTATTTTTTAAACCATTGTACCTTTGACTATGTATGTAAAGTTTCTTCTATCGTTAATTCTACTTAATCATAATTTTATTCAGTATGTTGTAGTTTTCGTCAGTGTGTGTTCTCTTGAAGTCCACTTCTTATGTGCACATTTTCATATTCTGCCACCATTCACGGTCTTGTTATCTTTCATAGCTAAGATGTATCCTATGTCGTTGCAGTTTCCTAATATTTTTTGATTCATGGGGTTAGAACCACCACTTAACTAGCTGTGTGGTCTCAGTCCTTAACCTCTCTTCCCAGCATTCCTACAACTGGAAGAGCTGCTTGCATTTTTTAAAGGTCCTAACACAAAGGCAGAATGGGGCCTCAGGAGATGGTGACTATTGCCATTCTTTGGCGTTTCTTTTTCCTGAGCTTGTCTTGCTGGGACATCAGAGAACATTTCATTAATTCAAAGAAGTCAGATATCATGGCTACTACAGAGTAAGTCTGTAAGAACATCCTTAGTTTCAGGATTTGGGGGATGGTATTAGGAGTAACTTGGTGATTAATGGTCTCTGAGACAGTGAAATACAAAATCAAAAGAAGCGTTTTATAGCCTGGGCCTTTCCAGAGGATAAAATTTGTACTCCTGGCACAGAGGACCCTTCCATACTTAACCTTTGCCTCCTGACCCAGACTTATCGTTCAGCTGGCCCATGGCACTCTGTGCTTCAGCCATATGGGTTCACTAGTGGTTCTCACAGTGGCCGGGTTCTCCATTCTTATGTCCTTTCTTTACCATCTACACATTCAGTCTTCACCATTTGTCGAGATAATTCTAAGTCTCTCTCCAAAATTCATCTCAGGTTTCTTCTCTAAGGTGCTTTTGCTGGTAGTTCCCTGTGTAGATAAGCATTTATTCTCTGAATTTTCATAGTAACACCCATATCATGTGGATAAAAATTGCATTTATCACAGCATTTTCATAGCACATGCTATGTTTTAATTATTCATTGTCTTGTTTTCCTACCAACTGTAACTTCCAGGAGCTATAAGTTGAATGGAAGAGGAAAAAAGTTAGCAAATAATTATAATATTATGTAGCAAGGACAGTGGTACAGATAGGAGCATGAAAGTGCTGTTCTTATTCAGAAATATCAATAGTAAAACTTGGAGAAAGTGGCTAGTAGAACATTTACACAGATGAGGTAGGATGAGTGGAAAATAAAGATGGGGAAGACCAGAAAATGCAGTGAGCAGAAAAAGGGAACAGGTGGTAGCAAAAGTTGACACCAGAGATGTAGACAAATCACAGAAAGGCTGGCACTCCATGCAAAGAAATTTCAAATCCTGGAAAGGTTTAAATGTGGGGGCTGGAGTGACATAATCAGATTTGGCTGTAATATCATTCTGTCTGCTATGGAGGAGAGGAATCCTGGAGAGAGAGGGCCAATTGGGAGGTTACTTCTATAATGCAGTGAAAGATGATGAGACCCTCTATCAGAACATGCTAGAGTTGGGGTATCTGGGAGATCACCATGTAGAGATGCCAGTGATAGCTACAGATCCAAGTTTGCCTCAAGGAGAGTAATCTAGACATGTCAGCATGGGGTGGGGGAGCGGGGGACAGGGGGATACTTAAAAGTTCACGTGAGAAAGAGAGCTCCTAGAGATCATGAAGAGAGTAAGAAGAGCAATGAACCAAGGATGGGGTTGAGCCATTAGCAATATTTAGGGGGTGGTCAGAGAGGAGGAACTATAAAAGTAAAATAAATACATAGCCAGTGTGCTGTCATCGAAACCAAAGAGTTAGCTTAAAGAAGTTAGTTTAAATGAACTATACACTCAAGTGTGGTAGCCAAGTCTAGCAAAATAAGGGTTGATAAATATCTTGAGTTTGGCTGATAAGCAGTCAAGAAAACAACAACAACAACAACAAAAGGAATTTCAGTAGGATGGTTGGCAGAAACCATTCTTCCACCTTGAATTCAGAGTTGACAGGAGTTGGAGAGGTGGAAACCTGGGATGTTTGGGATCACTGGGCCAAAAGCTAATAAGGCAAAGACAGAGAGAGAGAGAGAGAGTCATAAACTGAAAATTGTTTAGTTGACTTGCAACAGGCTCTAGATTGGATCTAAAAGCAAGATTGTGTTTTGGTCAGTGAGATCATAGAATTTAAGATTTTAGAAATGTAGTGGTTTAGAGGATGACAAGATTCAAGGCCTGTGCTAAAGAATAGGTGAAAGGAAGGCTAAAGTCAGATTTATGATTTTGAGAGAGGTGAGTTAAAATATTCAACTGCAATTGTTGATTTACTTTTCTGTAGAATTCTGACAGGTTGTTGCCATAGATGTTTCTAAATGCATATCAATTTATGATCATTTGGCATTATTTTTCCTTTAAAATTTTATCTTGATTATTATATGGCCCAATACTAACATTGCTACTGTGTTTTCCATTTGGTCATATTTGTGGTATAATTCTCAATTTATTTTCAATTTTCTCTTATTTTATTTTAATTAACTATTATAATACTTTTTTAAAAATCCAGTTTGAGAGTTAGTTTCTCAAGCAGTGTGTTAGCTCATTTACATTCCTTTTATTACTTCTAGGATTTATTACTTTTTTAATGTTTTAAAATTACTATACTTTGTTTCATTATTTGTTATTTTTTTTTCTATCCTCCATTGAACAGGTCTTTTTTCGTTACTCTAATTTTTTAAGATGCAATAGTTATATCTTTTTCTATATCTATATCCTTGTTCAGCAAGATCTATGTCATATCCTTAAGTAAAAATCTTCCTTAGTATGGTCTTATCGCCTTGTTCTCACCTATCATCCTATATTGGGACTTACAGTATCTCTCTCTTTCTCTCTTCTCTCTATCTATATTCTTGTTTAGGCCACAAAAAGTTTACTTTTATTTACTCATTTTTCTTTTTCTTTTCCTTTTTTTCTAGAAGATTTATCTATTTATTTTAAAGACAGAGAGGGAGACAGCGTGCACGCAGGGCTGGGGGGCAGGGGTAGGAGGAGAGGGAAAAGGAGAAAAGCAGACCTTGAGATCAAGACCTAAGCTGAAATCAAGAGATGGACCCTCAACCAACTGAGCCACCCAGGTGCCCCTATTTATCCATTTTTCATTTGTATAGATTTCATAATTTTACTTTTCATCTAACTGGAATACTTCCTGGAAGAGTGTTTTTCAAAGGCCTTTTAGCTTTAAAACTTTTGAGTTTTTAATGCCTTAGAACAATTTTATGTCACCCATGTACTTAAGGGATACTTTATTGGTTATAAATGTTTAGGTTCAAAGTTCTTTACCTTTAACACTTCAATTATTATCCCATTGCTTCCTGTACCCAGTGTTGAAAAATTTCATTGTTGGTCTTTCATAGATCTTGTTTTTAAACTTTTAGAATCTTATAAATGTTCTTTCTTTGCCCTCAAGCCTCATACTTTGCATACCTATTATCTCCATTTTGATTTTAGTCAAAATAATTTGTTTTTTGTTGTATTTCATTATCTTCATCTATCATTTTGAACATACTTATTCTACTGATTTGTAATTCTTCTTTTGTCTAATATGTTATTTCTCTTTCATCTGATATAAAATATTGTGTTTATTGTCTTTTCAAAAATAACAACTGGATTCTTAGGTGAATAGTTTTGAGGATTTCTGGAAGCTATGAAGCAAGATTTTGAATGGATATTAGATCTTAAAGTCAATTTAGGATAATGGAGGAACCAATGTCTTCAATAAATTAGGGGCAAATTCAGTCATGAAGGTGGATGAGAGAAATGAGGGATAGTGGTGTTAGGGAAGCAAAGAAGAGCCTCCAATGAGGCTGAGCTTTCACATGTAGGAAAGAAAAGTTTCTTACTGAAATAGAAGAAACCTAAGCATATTGGTTAACAAGGAAAAATTAAAGATGCAGTAGAGTGAGTCATTTATGATGCAAGTTTCCAGGAAGAAAAGGGATAAATGATATATATAATTTTTGCTGAAACTACTGGAAGTACCCAAAGAAGAGCATTTGTATAATTGTGTTTAGCATCCTTCTTTCCTCAGGTCTTCTTTACACCTGTTCAGTATAAATTTGTTGTTCATGGAAGGATAAATGTGAATGAGAGAAATATCATGAAATTAAATTTTGAGTTTAATAACAATCAAGAATATATTTTAAAACTTTCATAGACTGTATTAAACAAAAGAAAACAAAATATGCATATTTGTTTTTTATTTTTATTTTTTTTAAAGATTTTATTTATTTATTTGACAGAGAGAGATCACAAGTAGATAAGAGGCAGGCGGAGAGGGAGAGAGGGAAGCAGGCTCCCTGCTGAGCAAAGAGCCCGATGTGGGACTCGAACCCAGGACCCTGAGATCATGACCTGAGCCGAAGGCAGCGGCTTAACCCACTGAGCCACCCAGGCACCCCAAATATGCATATTTATTATCCTAGATCCTTTAAGGATCTCTCGATGCACATGGAATAACGTCTAATGTCCAGACCATATGTGAAATCTAAAAAACGAAACAAATGAACAATCAAAAAAGCAGAATCTGACCTATAAATACAGAGAATGAACGGATGGTTGCCAGAGGGAACAGAGGTGGAGAGTGGGCCAAATAGATGAAGGAGAGTACAAAGTACAGGCTCTCAATTATGGAATGAATGAGTCATGGAAATAAAAGGCACAGCATAGGGAATGCAGTCAATGGTATTGTCATAGTGTTGTAGGTGACAGATGATAACTACACTTGTGGTGAGCATAGCATAACATGTAGACTCATTAAATCACTCTGCTGTACACCTAAACTAATGTAACATTGGGTATCAACTACATTCAAATTTAAAAATTAAAGTTAATTAATTAAAAATACAAGAGCTGTGCTCTTGAAGATGGTACTCACCAGCCACATGTGGCTATTTCAATTTAATTTTAAATTCATTCAAATTTAAAGTTAATTAATTAAAAAATACAAGAGCTGTGCTCTTGAAGATGGTACTCACCAGCCACATGTGGCTATTTCAATTTAATTTTAAATTCATTCAAATTTA